>NC_133317.1:2876054-3150451 GCF_012295235.1 Primulina huaijiensis | reverse complement strand
TATATATAAAAGTTGGATATATAAGATATGTATATATAGTGGGATTAAGATGACAGAAAGATTAGATGATAAGATAATGTGATTTTATTTCGAATTGTCATGTATATAAACATATAGATTTCGAAAATAAAAATATATCTAGAAGATAAATAAAAACCTACAAGTTAAGGAAGTGCATTCATGAAAAATTCAAAAGTTTGACTAGCAAAGATCAAGATTTGGCTGTTTAAGAAGACCAATATATCAAGAAGATGGAAGAAGACCAATATATCAAGAAGATGGAGATTCAAGAAAATCAATGAGCAAATCTTGAGTGCAGGAATTCAAGAGAAATTTGAAATCTCCATAGGGAAAATTTGAAATTTTAAAGACATAAATTAATTAATGAAAAATAAAAAATCTATCGGATATTGAAAATTAGACATGAAATTGAAATTTACATGTCTAGCAAGTGGAGATTTTTCGAAAATGAAGCTTTTTAAGTTTTTGAAAGTTTAGGTCGAATGCAAAATTTTTTTCTTTCTTTTCTTGTGATAAGATTATCCTACATACTGGCACTGTGAGGATTCAACCGCATATGGGTGAGAATCCCAACATATGATATATTTATGACCCTTGCATGATGGCATTGTAACCATTATACGATATCGCCTTCTTAGAAGAGTACAAACTAGAGACTGATAACAGTAAACCATGAAAAATAGATGAATCTCAGTGTCTATGTCATGTTATACTTACATTTATGCTCAGGATATATGTTATACGAATTATATTATGCATGATATGTTGTTTTCGAATATCATGTGCATTTGTTATGTATGTGCTCGAACGACCACAACTTATTGAATTACGAGCATATTACTCGTCTTTTTACTCTTCATCCCCAGATAAATCAGAATAGCAAATATAAGAAGAATAATAATGAGAACAAAATCAGTTTTGTGACTGGTAGTGGATGCATGAAGAATTTTAATTTAATTTATGTTATTTTAAGTTGTAAATCGTTTCCACATTTTTTTATCATCATTTTAAGTATTAATGTTGTAAATACAACGCAATTTCTATGATATTTATGATACAAATTGATTTTGAAACCTTTTTAGTTGACGATTATGTGATTATTGAACCATACTTGATGCAAACTCTAGTAAGTCGTCGAAAAAGCAAAACAGTAAACTCACAAAAGTTTCCCCAAATGAAAGATTCTAATGTGTTGAACATGAAAAAATCAATGTAAAAGCATCGATCATGTTCCTATGCATGTTACAATAATTGAAAGTAGCAGTGAGAATGCAAAATTAATTTGCATCATTAGCGTAGATTCTACGTTACCATTTCTTTCGAACATTAATTTCCTACACTTTTTCCCCTGACTTTTGAGCAAAAAATTATTTGAGAAGATTAAAAACGTGCTCTAAATTTTGTGGTTTTCAATAATATGTTGACTTTTACAGTTGTTCTCAATTTTGTGTTCGCTCGAATTATAGCCTCAAACGTTATAATTTACTAGTTACCATCCGATCTTTTTTATTATTATCGATGGATTAAAGTGAAATTTGACAAATTATGGAGGGACTAAATTGATATTTGAATTGTTGAAATAAAAATAAAAATATGTGTTGAAATTTTAAAACAACAAAAACAAAAAAAAAGTATAATATTAATATCATATAAAAGTAAAATTGGAAGAAAAATTTGGTGTGTCTTTAGATAGTTATTATCATGTCCTCACACTTAATATAATAGTATAGATTCAGCTCTACCAAGTGAATGCTGAAATCGATGGCATGATCTCTCAAACTCGTTTAATCGTAAATATATATATATTGAAATGTTAATAAATATGTCAAAATAAGCTGGTCACTTGCAAGACGTAGAAATAATTTGAGCTCTAATCTATTCAATACATAAAAAAAATAATTAAATAACATGTGAAATGTAATAATTTTTTTAAATATAAATAAACGAATCGATCTATTCAAAATTCTCGTCTGTTTGTGCTATTGGCTTGCAACTTTAAAGTTACGAGTGACATTACTAAATTGCACCAACCACCGAAAGGTAGAAAAGTATTTTTCCCAGTGGCTCCTCTTCTTTCTAGTGTGTCAATGTCAGCAACAGACCTTGCATGTGTAGATTGGCAATTTGTAGGTGGTTTTTAATGGGATATAAAGAATTATATAACCTAAAATTTTAAATTCGACTGTATTATATATTTTTAAGATTATCTAGTAATGTTGGAGAGCTTAGAAGATCCAATTTTGCCGCTCAACATGATATTGTGTACTGTAAAATCGTTGGATTATGTGGACCTCATGTTATTAACTTGATCTAACGACGATGTTGTGCACTACATCATATCCAAAACCTTAATTTTGATGCCATTATATTAACTTATACCTTAATCACTTCAAAATATACTCTCAAATTCACCCAATTTGTGAAGTAACACCATCACCTAACTTTGATGAGACGACTATTCTTTTTTTAAAAATAAATAAATATAATAATTGAAATCATATCGGTATTTTGAAAAAAGTATATTCGTAAATATAGAATATTCTTTTTCGAGGAATAAATATATATAAATTAAGTGTAAACGATTGAGGTTTTGACTTTTTGGAAAAAAAGGTCATAATAAATAAATATTGGAACTGTATCTGCCAGTGATGAATGAATCAAGTGAAGGAGGTGCATGTACAAAATATAATCATGGGACATCACATGCCCGATATAATTAATACTGGTAATTATGCCCACGCGATCCGTGTGTACAATATTTTTTATTATTATCGATGGATTAAAGTGAAATTTGACAAATTATGGAGAGACTAAATCGATATTTGAATTGTTGAAATAAAAATAAAAGTGTGTGTTGAAATTAAAACAAAAAACAAAAAAAAAACATAAGTGTAATATTAATATCATATAAGGGTAAAATTGGAAAAAAAAAAGTTGGTATCTTCTCTAAGTAGTTATTATCATGTCCTCACACTTAATATAATAGTATAGAAGTATAGATATATAATAAATAACAAATAATATAATATAATAAATAAGAAATTAATTATTAATTTATTTTGAAACATAATTGTTTATTATTATTTAATAGGATTAGAATGCAGCCGCCTCTCGATTTTAATTTTGCACTCAGTTGGAACTAAAAGGAGCGCAGGTGGGATCCATTTGGACATTTGGTGATGCCAACGGCAAATTTTATTATTTTATTATCTAATATATATATATACACATATATATTATGAATGGGTCTCATGTGACACCGTCTCATAAGAGATCCGTCTCACAAATACGACCTATGAGACCGTCTCACACAAGTTTTTGTCATATATTATATATACATATATATAAAATATAATTTTCTTTGCCTTTTTATATTATTTATATCAAGATAAATCTGTTTTAATTGAACTTTAAAATTATGTACTTCTAAGTATCAAATAAAAGTAAATGCAAATACCAAAATAATTAAATACATGAATTATTTAATTCAGATTTGCATAAAATTAGTGAGCAATTTCTTCTTCTTCTTTTTTTTTTTTTTTAAAAAAGAGGCTTTAAACAAATTTTAGGCATCCAATCACACAATTAATCATTGTTGTCTACACTGGTGCAATTATTGCAATTATTGGTAGTTGCTTAAAATAATTTCTGGAATAACACTAAAAACCATTTACTGAAGAAAAGGACATCTGAGAAAAATCAGTGTTGTATAAGTCGAACATAAAAGATTTGGTTCATAACGTAAAATAAAAATTATTAATTAACGTCACACAATAAATTCTTCTCAAATAATATTTTAACAAATGTGTTCATCCAATAATTTTTAAAAAAAATTACTGGTCACTAAAAAATACACATTGATTCTCAAAATGTTTTTTTTAAATGTATTTTATATGTAAAGATAGTTCAAATATTAAGTCAATTTATCTGGTGAAGGTTCAAATTTTTTGGAAATCATTGACAAAATAAAATGAAGAGAAATATTAAAATTCAAATGATATATCGGATTACGGTTGATGAATTTTGAATATTTGTTTAGATTTGTTAAAATGTATTCAATTTAAATTTTAGTTTTATCATGATAATGATATTGTTATTGTGCTCATGTAATTAGTTTTGTTTTAAAAAACTATGGTGGATTTACCTAGCTAACACAATATATGAGATGGTCTGGTCGGGTTGGATCGAGTTGAGGTTTTTCTCCACGTTATTTTTTAACGGGTTAAAGTGAGGTGGGCATGTCAACTCGTTTTGAAAGATTTATTAATTATTTATAANATTTATTAATTATTCATAAATAAATAAATAAATAATTTTTGAAATAAAAAAGACGATCTATTTATTAAAAAGTCATTGGTATAAAAATTCTTAATAATACAGTGATATTATTATTGAGTCTTGTGAGACGATCTCAACAATTTTTATCTGTGAGACGGGTCAACCCTACCAATATTCACAATAAAAAAGTAATACTTTTAGCATAAAAAAGTAATAATTTTTCCTGAATGATATAAATAATATATTCGACATACGAAATTGATCTGTGAGACTGTCTCACAAGAATTTTTGTGATTATTATTTTATTGAATATTTTATCTAAGAAACGCAAAAAAAAAAAAAAAAACATATCGAGAAGATTAGGATTTGTTATTATTATTTTTCGGGGTGAGTTTAGTTGTTTTTAATTGTTGACTTGGTAAATAAATAGTCAAAACGTCAAAGCAGAAAATATTATTTACCACCATTTTCTCCTGCCATCTTAGCCGCCCCCGCTCGTCGATATATACCGCAGCACCACTCTTCTTCTGTCAACAAAAAGAATCCGTCTCATTCGCAGATACGCATATTTCTTCTCCAGAAACCTCACAGCAACCATTTTTCTCCCAATCTCACCCATTTTTTTCCTCATATATTTCTTGATTCGTTGATTCATTCAATTTTTTTGGTGAGAAGCCGTTGAAAAATTGGTGTTACATGCACGTATACGTATAATCTATTGTATGTATACGTGTGTGTGAGATTTGTGATGAGTATATGGTGAGATGATGGAGCAGAAGCACGTGTTATTGTCGGCATTGAGCGTAGGGGTGGGTGTTGGGGTGGGGCTCGGTTTGGTTTCCGGTCAAGCGGTCGGCAGATGGACCGGTGGTTCGAGTTTTTCGGTGGTTGAGGGGATCACGGGTGAGCAGATTGAGGTGGAGCTTGTCAGATTGATTGATGATGGAAAGGAAAACAAGGTCACGTTCGACGACTTCCCCTATTATCTCAGGTGAGTATAGAGAACATGCAAGTACTTTTTCTCTGTTTGAGAGAAATAACTTCTTCGGTCGTTTCATTTGCTGCTTGGTTCTTTGTTCTTTTACATGGTTTTTTGGTTTTGACTTGAGAAAAGACAAAACGATGTGTGATCAGTGAATGATTGGTTGAATGGTAGATTTGAATGGTCGGTGTCAGAGGATCAGAATAATATTCCAGATGCTAATTACTTTTGATTGTTCGCCTTTTCTTTAATTTTTCACCTGGCGACTCGGTCATGAAGAATTCTTTGAGGGCTTTTGGAGCTTTTTTTCTTCTTTCTTTTTTCTATTTGGTCTTTGAAACGCCATTATTTCTTCGTGGTCGAAGAAGACTAGTGATATTTTATAAGTTTTAGTCGAAAAAGATTTTTTTATTTTTATTTTTTTGTATATTTCATATATCTGTTTATAGTTTTAGTTGAGGCTATTGATTTGAATATCATATAAAGAAAAAAAAATTAGTAATCACAGCAAAGGACTGATATGGTTACTATGGATATTCATAAAAGTAACGTATATTTTAACTATATCTTTAAGTTCTTCATATCTTTGAGGTATTATTAATGATGTTAAAATTATATTTGTATAGTTTGTAGACTGACTACGCGGTTAAAGTAATATTATACTTTTTCCAGTTAAAGTTGGTACATTCTATGTCTTCTGTTTCCAGAAAAGATCACATCTTATTAATCGCCTTGAGTTCTTAACTGTGAAGCTGTCATCAATGTTACGCGTCCTCTATTATATAGGCAAGTAATAAGTTAATTGTGGAACCTTATGTATTTTTCTTTCTCCCTTGATGTTTTTGACAGTGAGAGAACACGTGTATTATTAACAAGTGCGGCGTACGTTCACTTAAACCACTTAGATGTCTCTAAGCACACTCGAAATCTCTCACCTGCTGCCAGCCGGGCAATCTTGCTCTCTGGACCTGCTGGTATTTGAAATCACACCTATCTCCAATTTAATTTAGCAACCCTCAACTTTCTTGTTGCTGTAGTCTTTTATATTTTTACCTTTCTGTAGAACTCTATCAGCAAACGCTTGCTAAGGCTCTAGCGCATCATTTTAAAGCAAAGTTGCTGTTGCTGGATATAACCCACTTCTCAATTAAGGTTATTGAGCTGAATAATATTTTCCGGTGCTTATTCTTTCCACATCTCTGTACTGACCTGCATCATTGTTTTTTTATTGGTCAACCATCTATAGATGCAGAGCAAGTATGGCAGCACCAAGAAAGAGTCCGTGAGTATATTTTTCATATCTATGTTGGAATGACTAGTTTTAGTTCCTTAATTTTTTGTAAGAGGGTTATTTGGGTCCATTATATACTATAGTTATGAAAACTAAGACAGAATCCAAGTGCAATGTTCTGCTAGATCTACATCATTAAACGTAGTGAAAGTGAACCTGATGGCTTTAAGTGAAAAGCGTACTGATTCCAATTGTTTGTGTCGTAGTCACTCGAAGGCACTGTCTCAGAAGTAGCATTACAACGAATGTCCACTTTCCTCAGCTCGTTTCTTCCAGCAAAAGGGGATAACAAAGGTACATTGTAAGGCATGATTTTATTTTGCATGTGTTTTCATGAAATTAAGTGTTTGTTTAAAGGGCATTTTGCACAGGCAGCACAGCCTTACATTTTGTTATATCGATCACATATAGAGCTATAATGGAGGAAAACCTGTTTATATGCGTCAGAAAGTACACGGTAGTGTCGGTTTCTCGCTATGCAGGGATTCCTTTACCTTCCATCTTCACCCAATAAGCTCAACAAAAGCATTATTAAGAAGTCACCTTAATCATGACTGACTTGTAGCATTATGAGCAATTTAGGTTGCATGAACAGTCTATTGTAAGTTGTGAATGCAACCTTAATACGAATTTGAATGCAGCATGCTCAGGCAAAAGCTATTACTAGCAATTTACTTGCTTGTTCCTGCTTGCACACAAACATTATTGATATTTATAATTTGATCTGAGCAATTTTTAAAATTCCTGTTATGAAGGCACGTTATCGAGGCAAAGCAGTGGATTGGATTCTAAGGGAAGGTATGGTTAGCAAATTTCATTTAGAACATCAACATTCTAAGCCAGACTGAACTCCCGAATGACCCTTAATTCTTCTTCTTAAAGGAACAATGAAGGAATCAGCAATCCCCTAAAACCTCGCAGGACTTCTTCTGTTTCTTCGGACATGAGTAACATTAGTGTGCAATCATCCTCTTCAAATCCAGGTTTGAACATAACATTTTTAACTGGCATTGATTGTTATTCTGTTGTATGTGTCAGTTGCAAGATTAAAGTACAAATGCCAAATTGTGGTGTGGTTGGCTTATACCTTCTTGCGCTCGAGTATTTTATGTACAAAATAAATGGTATTTATCCCTGAAAATGAGCTTACTATGTTTCCCAAGCATTTGATTATTTGATTTAAGTTCCAATTTGCTAATTTTTCAGTTTTTTTCCCTTGAACTGCATTGTTTCGACGAAGAATGTTCTTTACACAAATATCTCTTAGTTCACTCTTAATTGTGTAATCAAATTTAACATCTGTTTGTTTTTATCTTGATTTTATCAGCTCATATTAAGCGCATTGGCAACTTGTCTTTTGATGAGAAGGTTTTCTTACAGTCACTTTATAAGGTAACATTGTCAAGAATTGCTTGATCTTGTCCATTGAATGTCACTTATCCTTTTATCGACATCGTTTGATAATTCCTTCTCCTGATTCTATTTGCATATGTTGTGTGTCTTATGTGATCTTGATGTCCCTTTCACCTATTTTGGCATAATAAAATGTTGGCCTTTTGAGTTATTTTTCTATATATAATAACTTAGTTGTCTCTGGCAGGTGTTAGTTTCAGTCTCCCAAACCAGCTGCATCATTCTCTACATCAGGGATGTTGAGAAACTTTTTCTCCAATCTTCAAGATTCTACAAATTGTTTGATCGAATGCTAAAGAAATTATCAGGATCAGTTTTGGTCCTCGGTTCTCGGATGTTGGACTTTGAAGAGGATTGCGGTGAGGTAGATGACAGGCTGAGTCTTTCATTTCCTTATGATATTGTGATCAGGCCACCGGAAGATGAAACTCATCTTGTGAGCTGGAAAGCTCAGCTGGAAGAGGATATGAAGAAGATTCAGTTTCAGGATAACAAGAATCATATTGCTGAGGTACTTGCTGCCAACGACCTTGAATGTGATGATCTAGGATCAATCTGCCTTGCTGATACTGTGGTTCTGAGTAATTACATTGAGGAAATTGTGGTTTCTGCTATATCTTATCATTTGATGAATATCAAAGATCCAGAGTATCGTAATGGGAAGCTTATAATATCATCCAACAGGTTGAGATAAATCTTTATTTTTTGACTTTTTTTCTGCTGTCTTTGCTCGCTAAATGTCTTTTATTTGCTTCAATCGATTTGGTGCAGTTTGTCCCATGGTTTAAGCATTTTTCAGGAGGGGAAAAGTGGTGGCAAGGATACCCTTAAAATGGAGACTAGTGTTGAATCGCTGAAGGTTGTGCTTAGACTGTTCATCATTTTTCAATATTTTGTCCAGTGTTCTCAGATTGTAATTGTACGTGCTTTTCTTGTTTTGATAAATATTAGGAGACTGAATCAAAAGATGGTTCTGGAGGAAAACCTGAATTTAAGTCCGAGAGCAAGAATGAGGCAGAAAAATCTTCTTTGATAAAGGTAGATAGATAGAATACCTCAGGCTCCAAGCTCCTCCTAGTTTGTACTATTTTTGTTGATGTAGAACTGTGGTCAATATTCAGGCTGTGTGATTTTGAACAGACGAGATCCAAACTATGTTGAAGCTATTTCTCCTTCTTCTTATCTTGTTCGTTTGAGCCTCAAATTGATTTTACAGTTTCTTCCTAAATGACCCTTCCTTTCTTTTCTAAACCTTGAAACGAAAGGGTTTACTATAGGTTGGAAAGATGTGTTTTGCTACGATCAATAACACGTAATAACTTTATCTTATCCATTTTGTCTTACTGACACTGTCACGATGCTTGGTGATGCCAGGAAATCCCCCCTGACAATGAATTCGAAAAACGCATGAGGCCTGAAGTTATTCCTGCAAATGAGATTGGAGTCACATTTGCCGATATTGGTTCTCTGGATGAGACTAAAGAACTACTTCAGGAGCTGGTCATGCTTCCTCTTAGAAGACCAGACCTTTTCAATGGAGGGCTTCTTAAGCCTTGTCGAGGCATCCTTCTTTTTGGACCTCCAGGTACTGGAAAAACAATGCTCGCTAAGGCCATTGCTAATGAGGCTGGAGCAAGCTTCATAAATGTCAACATGTCAACAATCACTTCAAAATGGTTTGGTGAAGATGAGAAGAATGTTCGAGCTCTTTTCACCCTAGCAGCAAAGGTTTCTCCAACCATCATTTTCGTAGATGAGGTTGATAGCATGCTTGGACAACGGACAAGAGTAGGAGAGCATGAGGCGATGCGTAAAATTAAGAATGAGTTCATGACACATTGGGATGGACTCCTGACAAAACCCGGAGAGCGCATTCTTGTTCTTGCTGCAACAAACCGACCTTTTGATCTCGATGAAGCAATAATTAGGAGGTTTGAGCGCAGGTATCATAACTGGTTGTCCGTTGCACATATTTTGGGATTCCATTTATTAAATTTGCTTGTTGGCTTACAAATGCCAGCTTGAGTTTCACGTAAATGGACATTATTTTTGAAGTGTAATCAATCTTGAGTTACTGTTAAACAGAATTATGGTCGATCTTCCATCGGTGGAGAACAGAGAAATGATCTTGAGAACCCTGTTGTCCAAAGAAAAAGTTGAAGACCTAGATTTTAAAGAGCTTCCAGCCATAACTGAAGGATATAGTGGGAGTGATCTTAAGGTGTGTGTTTTCTCCTGAAGATTTTTTCACGCTATTCTTTAATTGGTTGCCAATGACTCTTGGTGGTAATTATTGGAAACAGAATCTATGCATAACTGCGGCTTATAGACCAGTAAGAGAACTGCTGCAACAAGAGAGACAGAAGGATAGGGTATGCTAACATTTCAGCACAGAAGATGGACCTTCTTGATCACTCTCCTTGTTTATTCATACAAGCCTTGGTCCCAAACTTGTTGGGATCGCAACATAGATCTCTCATTATTTTGTGTTTGCGTTTCATTAATTCTTCTAACCTTTTCTTTTTATTATGTTCCGATAGGAAAAAAGGCAAAAGCATGATGAAGGCCAGAGCTTGGAAGATTCTTCTACACCAGGAGAAGAAACTGAGGAAAAGGTGATTTTTCTAAGGCCCTTAAACATGGAAGACATGAGGCAGGCAAAGAACCAGGTAATATGAATTTTATTGCTGTTGATTGGTGACCATGGAAGTTCGAATATCAGCGTTATTTCTAATCTATGAAAACATGGCCAGTTCTATCCACGCACCATAATTTTTCCCAATCATACTGGTCCATTTTTTTATTTTATCTATTCTATAAAGAAGAATTCAACTCTAGGGACAAATGATATCTTGGGTACATGAGATGCCATCAATAGCACCATCTTCTTTATTATTCAAGTGATAGTTGTGTTCATATGCATGAATCAATCTTATCATTTTGCTGTATTTGAAATTAAAGCCTTGCTGATCCTCGATTCACCAGAGTTTATGATGTTCTATAAATTTACGTCGAGTTATTTTTGGCATTTCTCTATTTAAAGTAAACTATTGGTATTTCCTTATGATTTAGTAACCGGGACTTTAAAACTGTGTAAAAAGAAAATGATTCTAGCAACTTCTATTTATCATCAACCACACACTAATCACTAGAGTTCATTGCAAATTGAAAAGGCATTGCTGCATATTTACAGGTTGCTGCTAGTTTTGCTTCGGAGGGATCCGTAATGGCCGAGCTGAAGCAATGGAATGATCTATATGGAGAAGGAGGTTCAAGAAAGAGAGAGCAATTATCATACTTTCTTTAAAAGATAGGGCTTTTCGAATATTGACATCGGAAGACAACATTTTGTTTCCTTATATGCAACAGATGCAAGGGAAAAATGGATTCCTGGAACCAAACCAATGCGAAAACCTTCTTAGAATTGTTGATTATCAAACTTGAATTCAAATGCGAAACGTTTTGATTTATGCGTAGGCTTTTGTATATTTGATTGAATTCTTGATCGAAATCTCGAGTTAGGAGGTTTATAGGGAGCTGCTGCTAGAAATGATATACCATTGCTATTTAGAAATTAGACAATCGAAGTGTGTTTTTTTAAGATGTGTCTGCATACAGTAGTGGCTCTCATTTATTGTAAATTTGTAAAATTAATACAAATTGTAATCCATTCATTATTTCACTTTCCTCGTATGAATTTGATAAGCATAACAAATTTCAGATGGTGCCGTTCGGTTGAACCATAAATTTTGGATCGTTTGGTTCAATTTAAACGACGTTTTATTTGGTTACGATTTTAATTTTTAAATAAAAATTTAAAACCCGTAGAAACACAACGGACCGCCATATATGACATTTTGGATCCTAATGATTTATCTTAGAGAAATTGGTCGACTGTTTCTAGAATTATTCGCCTGCAACATATCAAATATTGTTACGATAATCAAACTAGTATTTATTTTTGAGTTCTTAATTTTGATGTATAAAATTACTAAAACATTAAAAAAAATTAGAATAAAAAAACATTAAATTTGATTGTGTTTGTATCAATTTATGAGATCTTTGATATTTTTAAAGATTAATGAATTTTTACAAGCAACTAATGCTCAAAAAAAAAAAATCATTAGTATTACATATTTTAAAACATGTAACTTGATTTGTAACTCAATTAATTACTTAAACCACATGAACCAAACCGTAATATTCTTATTTCTAATATTTTGTTATTTTTATAATATTTTTAGTTGCTAATTCTTATTTTTAATTTTGTTCTTATTGTTCTCTTGAAAATTTGATAAATATTTTAGTAGTTAATCAAAATAATTTAAATTTAAAACATTGAATTATAGATGGTAATAGGGAATTTGAGTAGAATATAAAATTCGATGGATATAATGATGAGGCTAAAGTCAAAATATATAGAGAAGATGAAGTTATGCATGGTTATTAGTATAATAAATAGGGATGAAAACGGAAGATATCAAATTCGACCCATTACATATATTCCCACTGCACCAGTAAACTCGTTTTGATTTGGGCCGATCGTACTAGGCCTGTGGCCGGTCCGGAGTGGTGCCAACCTAATATGACAGGATTCACCCAGCCCAATATAGTATTGGGTTAGTTTTCTTGAAAATGCAACCCAATTACTAGCTAGTTTCTAACNAAAAAAAAAAAAAAAAAAAAAAAAAAAAAAAAAAAAAAACCCATCACTGATTTACAATTCTCGAACTATTCCTTTTACCTGAAACTTCGAAACTAGAAGCTTGAAAAAATTGAGGGTCAGATAATGGCCAGCAAATTAAGCCGTTCTCCACCATCAATCATCAGATCCGAGTTCGCAAACTCTGTAATTCGCCGATTCATGTGTTCGACGGCTCAGAAGTTAGGGAAGAGAGAAGAATCGGATCCAGAAACCAAAGAGAAAATACAGCAGATGCAGGATGAAGAGAAATATAATCCGAATACCGAGGGAAATGAGGCCGAGGAATGGATGAACAGAGAGAACGGCGAGATTGGAGGGCCCAGAGGCCCGGAGCCAACTCGGTACGGCGATTGGGAGAAGAACGGTCGGTGCTCCGATTTCTGAATTTTTCATTTCCAGATTATAAAAATATTAATTGGCTTGATTTTGGGTTTTTGCGTGCTAAATTATGAGTTTAAACTAAATAAATAATAACAAATATTGATTCCATAAAGTTTGCTCAACAAAGTTTTATAATTATTTTAATTATAGCAATGAAAGATGATCTCTTAATCATTTCAGAATACTTTAGCGTAGCTAAAACGAAGTTTCGAAAATATTAAAATCAATTAAGTTGTTTCCTCCCATATATTTGTTTAATCCTATTTAAATTTATGCCAGAATTAAAGTATACCATGAAGGCATGTAGTGCACTCGAACTCATGGAATTGTCTTTTTTTTTGTTCTTCCTTGTTGGTAAATGGACATATTCTCTATATATTTTATCAACCTGTGTTTCTATATCCTCTTTTATTTAATTATTTATTTTAAGTCAAATAACATAACGTCGATTAACTTAGGCAACTCAATTAAATAAAGTTCTAATATAAATATAAAAAATGAACAGAATTTGTTGCAGTCCAGTGGCCCGAAGCAATTCAAATATAGCAATTTAGTGGTAAACAAACAAACAAACAACACAGACACACAGTGAATATGAGACAGAACAACAAAATGACTAAATTAAAACAGACAAATACCTAACCCACTCACCGTGAAAACCTAATACCACCACTCTACAATATCTAAGCAAGTTTGTCTTTCAGACTTTTTGGGAGTCTACTCAAAACCTTGTCGTTGAAAACGGCATATTGTTTCTTCAACTCTGACTCGGCTTTCTCGGCAAAAGCATCGATCTGATCATCGTATTTTTCGTAAACCAAAGGCACCGTGTGCAGCAAAACGATACCTATTTTTGAAGGTGAATATAGGAACGAAGAGAAAACATGATAAGGAAATGGTAATGATGTAGCTTACAATTCGATAACAGCCATTATGTATAGAGATGATAGCAAGAAAGCTAATTACCGATGTAAAATAAGGTCAAGAAGTTGCAGCAACTCCCCAGAGAGGATAATATCCACAGCCCAGCAATCACCTGAAAACCAGAATGGGATTTCAAACTATCAATGGAAAAGTTATTGAAAACGTTAATGAATTTCAATAAATCACAGCCTGCAAATATATTCAAAATGCTTTAGTCTAGTACGTTTGACAACAAAATAGTAAGCGCCACTACAAAAGTTAGCCTAGGGCTTAGATGTTTGTTTGTTTAGCAACAATGTTTCATAATGAAATAAGAACAAATAGATTCACACACAGCAAGGAATTTCTTCAAATCTTTCCCACGTGCAATGTCTCGAAAGATGGAGCAAGCACGGTTGAATTCAACACGAAGGGCAGAAGCTACACCCAGCACTATGTCCTCCGGAAGAATGACTTCTGGGATCTTAGGTGGAGACCTGTGACGCATGATAAAACAGAAAAGTGAGAAGAATGTATAGAAAAGTCATCAGTAGGAAGTTTCTTTACCAGTTTAGAATCATACTTATTAATAAAGGTGGATGCATTTGACCAAAGAAAAAGGATTGCCAGGGCAAGAATAAAGATATGGCACACTAGTGAGAGTAAGTGATATTCAAGCAATTCAAAGAGCACCCAAACTGTGGTGGCAACACCAATCACACCACCGGAAGTTCTCTTGTCTCTCCATAGGAAAATATCAGCAGCTGTCAGAAAATATCAGCGTCAGATAGCACAAAATAATATTTAATAGTGATAATAACAGTTATGAACACATGCACCATATTACATGAGCCTACGTGTAAAAAGCAGCCACACAACTCTCCTAACTCTAGACTCGCAAATTATACTCTAATCGGGTCCATAAACCATTTCAGAGATGAAAGAAATCAATTACAAGATTCACGGACTCTTTTAAGAGGAATTTCTTTGACAGTTTCAGAGCATATATATGCACCAAAAAACTATCCTCCAGTAGATTACATGGAATTTGCGAGCAGTACCGGAGCATATAAAATAATGCACAACAAATAATTGTGGAACTGAGCAGTTTACAGCATCAAATGAGGAGACAATGCAATCTTTCTGTTTTTGAATAGAAAAATAGCCTCACTTTTCTATGTAGAACTCAAACATCAGAAGATGTTGGCATTGTTAAAGTTTGAAAATATTATTAGCACAATAACAAAGAATTTAAATTTCTTGAAGAGTTCGAAAGTACAAACTCCCGTCTATATTATTTCACTGAATTGGTCATGGGTTCTTATTCTCGATCTTTATTGTCCATTATTTCAAATAACACGTACATGTATCTATCTATGTTCTCCATGTACGTTCAAGTATTTCTACAATACATCCTTGTTAACAATATGAAGTATGAACACCACTAATGAATGCAGTTTGATAAATAGTTATATGCACCAACGAAACCAATCCAATAACCTCAATTCCAGAAACCGTTGTA
This sequence comes from Primulina huaijiensis, assembly GCF_012295235.1. Lineage (NCBI taxonomy): Eukaryota > Viridiplantae > Streptophyta > Magnoliopsida > Lamiales > Gesneriaceae > Primulina > Primulina huaijiensis. The sequence goes on along the minus strand of NC_133317.1, from coordinate 3,134,955 downwards.
TGAGAAAAATGAACAGTATCTCATCTAACGCATGTCGATGATAAAACCATTGGAGAGATAGAGAATACGAAATCCATACGTTTTCCACCTCCTAGAACCTTGTGGACAGGCTTTTCGCGGCCGAAGAGACGATAAATCTTGGCCTTTTTTGATTCGGCAGAAGATTTGATGTCCTTGTCGTCGTCCGAATCTGACGACGAAGATGGACCGTGGCTGTGAAGTTTCTCCGTGATCTGATCGATCACTGATTTAGCGTTGGATTCGTTCTTCTCGTGATCAGACATGGCTTCTGATTCCAGATTTCACGGGCGGCCGAACGGGATGTCGTTTGAAAGTTTATTTCGGCGCCTTTTGCGATGTTTCCTAGTTGAAGTGATTGAAATGAGGGCTGAGGTTTAGGGAAACGGAAACGAGCTGGAGCACCGTGTCGGGTTAGTGGGTTTGCCCAATAAAAATATATTACTAGCCCAATGGAGAATTGAAGTTGAGATAGGGTCAGAATTCAAATGGGCCTGGACCCTTTGCTGATTCACGAGGCAGTTATAAAAGAATTCCACCAGCAACTTTCTGCAAATCAAATCAGTAAATAAAAAATATTTTGTAAATTTCTAGCTTTATATTAGTCCTTTTATCAGTATTGTAAAAACTCATGTGATACAGATATTTTATTTGACTGTTTTTTGAAAAATTATTATTTTTTATTATAAATATGAACATGTCTCATAAATAAAAATCTGTGAGACCTCTCATAAGAGACCTACTAAATAATTGTAAGTAGTGCAATGCGATCAAATCCATAAATACATATATATGTGGTTGATTAATTTGAAATATCATTTTATTTTTATTAAAGTACAAAAAAACAAATGATCGTATCACATTTCAAATGTATGAGAAATATTTTCAACTATATGCGACTCATGGAAATATATTAATTTTTATATTAAAAATATTATTTTTCATTGCTTATATAGATCGAATCGACTAATCTCACATATCGTCCAATAAAAGTCATGTTCCATTACTTGATTATCACTCCTATAACATAAGGTCGGAGATTTAGATGAACATTATAATCATACAAATATATTTAGATAAAGAAAATTTTTAAACACAAGGTTTTAAAAATATATAAATAAACATACAATCTTATATCTAATTACTCCCGGATCCTTATCCTCATCCCAAACTTGCTTCGTCGGAACGGTCGTGCCCTATCGATCAAGTTGGTGGGCTCGAACACAATAACATGCCATGTACGTAATATCATTTTTATAACAGTATTTTAAAAATTCAAAGTTTCATATAATAATCTAAAAATATAATGAATTTAAATAATTTAGGATATCTGACCGGGGGTTCAGATCTTATGTTGTGCAAATATTACGTTGAAGATGAAGAAAAGGAAAATTAACATAGTTTGAAAACAATATATATATATATATATATATATACTTTGATGTAAGTTACGGTAATTAAATGGATAGAGTCCTTATTTTTTAAGTATTAAGTTTTATGTTCTATTATTGTTTGGATCATTTTTTCTTTTTTCTTTTTCTATTTTTTTTAAAATATATATATCAAAATTACCGTGTAATTCACCACTATGTTTTATAATTATATATTAATTCTCATTAATAAAAAGTAAATGAATTATAAAAAACATATTGTTAATTCATGCGTGCTTCAATGCATTATTGTATATATGTGTGTGTGTGTGTGTGTGATGTTATTGATGCAGTATCCCCGTGACTCTACAGCATGGACTCGTCTGAGCACAAGGAAACAACCTAGCTACACTCTACTAGCTAGTACTACTCATCCACCCTTCATGCCAACAAATGGATATATATATCTATATATATATATTTATTTATTTATTTATTTATTTATTTGTGGTAATGTATAAAATTAAGTGCCAACTCCTTGTAGCTAGCTAGAGGTGGATTTCCAAATGTGAAGCAAATTATTAAAAAAAAAAAAAAAAAACCAAATGGCATATACACTACTTCACTATCATGCATAGAAATTAGTACTAACATATCCTTCCACAATTACCTTCTCTTTCCACTCTATCATTCTTGCTCCGCCATGGATAAAGAATCACCACCGCGGCCTTACAAAACGTACACGATCACAGCCTCATCCATCTCCTATATGAAATCCACTACCACAATCGCCACCCTCTTCATCTTCAAACCTTGCATTCCAACTCCACCAACTTACATCTTACGAGAAATCTCACTTACCGCATATCCATCTCAAATCCTCGCAATCGTCGGCCCCAGTGGCGCTGGGAAATCAACTCTACTCGACATTTTGGCTGCTCGAACCGCGCCGACGAGTGGCGCCCTGCTCCTCAACTCTTCCCCCCTCAACCCGTCGTCCTTCCGCAAGCTATCCGCTTATGTTCCCCAGCATGATGCATGCCTTCCTTTACTCACCGTGGCTGAAACATTTGCCTTTTCTGCGAGTTTGCTGAACCCTAAAACCTCTGATATATCAGGGATTGTGTCCACCCTTCTTGATGAGCTCCGCCTCAAACATTTGGCGGAGACTAGGATGGCGTGTGGGCTCTCCGGCGGGGAACGCCGTCGCGTTTCTATAGGACTAAGCCTCCTCCACGACCCGGCGGTGCTGCTTCTTGATGAACCCACTTCAGGACTCGACAGTGGCTCAGCTTTGAATGTAATGAAGACGCTCAGATCAATCGCAGACTCACGCCATCGCACTGTTGTTCTGTCTATTCATCAGCCAAGTTTCAAGATTCTTTCCACCATAGATAAGATTCTACTCCTAGCGAAAGGAACGGCTGTGCACAACGGTACACTTTCTTCCCTTCAAGATTTCTTGCTTTGCAATGGCTTCTCAGTTCCCCCACAGCTTAATCCGCTCGAATATGCCATGGAAATACTGAATCTGCTCCATAAACCCGAAGCCATTTCACCGGCCGCAGCATCACCTGAAAATTCTTCCCCTTCTCAATCAAAAATTGCTGAAACAAAAGAAAAAATAAGGTACAGAAGCTCGAGTTTCCACGAAATAGTCACATTATACATCAGGTTCTGGAAAATAATATACAGAACAAAGCAGTTACTCTTAACAAACACTTTACAGGCTTTGGGGGTTGGCTTAGTGTTGGGCACAATATACATAAACATTGGATTTGGTAAATCAGGGATTGAGAAAAGATTTGGCCTTTTCGCTTTCACTCTAACATTCCTCCTCTCCTCCTCAACCGAAAACCTGCCAATCTTCATCGACGAAAGACCAATCCTTCTGAGAGAAACCTCGAGTGGAGTTTATAGGTTGTCGTCCTATCTCATGGCGAATACTCTAGTTTTCTTCCCCTACTTACTCGGGATCGCATTTCTTTACTCGGTTTCACTCTATTTCTTAGTGGGTCTTTGCGCAACATGGCAAGCGTTTGCATACTTTGTTCTCGTCATCTGGGTCATACTTCTAATGGCGAACTCATTCGTCCTATTCTTAAGCTCCGTAGCTCCAAATTTCATTGCTGGAACTTCATTAGTGACAGTACTTCTAGCCGGATTCTTCCTGTTCTCCGGCTACTTCATCGCGAAAGACAACCTACCCAAGTTCTGGCTCTTCATGCATTACTTGTCCATGTACAAATACGCTCTGGATGCATTCTTGATTAACGAGTATTCCTGCATGGTTTCAAGGTGTTTCATATGGTCGGATGAGACGAAGACGTCGTGCATGGTGAATGGGGGTAATGTGTTGGAGAAGAAAGGGCTCCATGAATTGCAGAGGTGGACGAATGTTTACATTTTGCTTGCGTTCTTCGTGCTTTATCGTCTGCTTTGGTTGATTGTTTTGAGAAGAAGGGTTTCAAGATTCAAGAAATGAAACAGCTAGCATGCCTTCAGTCGTTGCACAAAACGGATTAATTTCTTAACACAAATCGAGGTAATATTTAAGGATCCGTTCAATAAACATTTCTTGTAAAAATTTTCGATTGTTCATGGCGTTTCTTTTTTTATATAATTGTTAAGATATATTATGGAAATTTGTGGTTGTAAATGTCAATTAATGCATGCTTGATTAACGCCAAGACGGATGCCGAAATCTAAAATTAGCGATTTTAAAATTACGATGATTATAAGGTTTACTCAAATTGTGCTTATATGGATTTTTTTATATATATATAGTAAACTTTTAAAAAGAAAGGATTTAAGTTGAAATCACTCCCGTAATTTATCATTTGAATTTTTTTTTACTTTGATTTAAATTGTATTAGAATTGTAACTGAAGGATTTAAAATTTATAGATTTCTCAACCGTCCAATTATTATAGTAGCTTTGTAGTTCTTTTTTATTTTTTTTGGGTTGAAGGATGACTATATTTGTATTAATATATTTTTAGTTGGCAATAGTGTGAGTGTGTGTATATATTATTATTATTATTATTATTATTAATATTAAAGTTGAGGATATAATGATAGAAATCGTCAAGGAACCAAGATATGTATATTCATTTTTGACCCTCTATTATGAACAAATTCACCAAAATTATTTTATATTAAAATTGCTGTGTAATCTCGCACTATTTTTTATAATTACATTTTGATTCTCATTTAAATATAAATCAAATGAATTATAAAAAAATATTGTACAAGTATGCAACGAGTGTATCGATATACTAGTATATATTATGAATGCGTGGGCAGTACAAATAATTGTTTATGTTTTATGTGAATAGTATACGAGTTCATGAAAACAATTAAGCATCATAATTTGCATATATGACTGTAAATCGATTCTTCGGTTTGGATCATGATAAAAAGACAAGGAGTAACAACAAAAAAATATATATAATTTTGATATGTTGTACGTTTACGTGAACACTGATATATAATGTGATATTCACCAATGAAACATAGAAAAATTAAATATCAAACACATGAGTGTCATCATCGATATTTATATAAGTGCATGTATAAGATAAATGTGTCATGATTTATCAAAAATATACATATATGTTTGAAATATGTGCTTGTCACGGGTCCTTATGATCCCGACAATAACAAAGTGAACATAAATATGCGAAAACAAATTCAAGTTAATGCATCATCGTCGTTTTCTGCGAAATTATGCAAACCTTATGATCATAGGGGCCGGTCTCCATAAAGAAAACACTATAGTCTATAGTCACCAAGTGGTGAGATGGGATAATATATAGGAGAGGGAAGACTTTGTAAATATTTAGTGTGTGTGTGTGTGTATAGAAAAATCTTATAATTTTTACTTATTCGAGTGGAAGCGATCCAATTGAGATACAATAAAGTAATATAAATTTAGAACCAAAATGTATATACCTATATATTTCACTAGAATATATATATATAAATAAAATATTTAAAACTATATATCCATATTAAATTGTCCTAGTCTATTGTGGCCCAGGCTTGAATCGCAGAAAAAAGATGCAGAGATTTGTTGTCCTTTATCTATTTTCCGAATCATTTGGTCACGGGTTCTACTTGCCTTTTTCCTATCACGTGAATCCATGAACATGCATGTACCAATATTTCATTTATATCATAAATTATTACTTGAAAATATATATAATATATAAAATTTTTTTTGATTGGCTATAAATTAGTATTAAATGAAGAAATACGATACATTATATATATTCATGGTTTAGATTATTTTTAATGTTTTATCTTCCGTACATTTTCGGTTTAATATATTAATTAAAGTATTTTTTATTTGAATATTATGAATTAAAATAATCAATAAATTTGGAGAAAGGTAAACCCAATCCAATTTATCCTCATCGATAACCAGCCCGGATAAGTTTGGTGGTCCAGTCCAACAGGTTGAGAGCCCAAGGATCACTAACAAGTTCGTTTATTATTATTGTGTGTGTGTATATAATATAAGTAAAATATGATTCTTGTTGAAAAATTATTTAAAAATGTGTTAAATATTTGTGTTGAAAATGTGAATGTTGAATGTTGAAAATTAGGTAAAATTAGGTGTTGAATATTGAAAATTAGTGTGTGATGATGTAGGTAATGATGTATTTTATTTTTGGATTATTTGTAAAAATTTTCTATAAATAGATCTCTCATTTGTGAAGAAAATCACAATTGAGTTGAGAGAAAAATATTATAAAGTGTGTAGTGTGATAATTTTGAGAGTTTGAGATTTTTACTTTTTACCGTAAATTTTTACTTTTTCACAACACGTTATCAGCACGAAGCTCTAAAAGTCCTCCATATTTTTCCAAGCTCCGAACAGAAGAAAAAGGTAACAAAAGTAATAATATTTATTTTACTGTTATTTATTTATTGTTTATATATGTAATATATAATATAATGTTATTGTTAGAAATAATAAAAATAATTTTTTCAAAAACTTGTTATAAATCCTGGGAGGATGTTAAGACGACATCCCACACTCCCGGTAAGGGATACGACAAGTATAAAAGCCTATAAGGTTTTTTAAACAAAATAACTTATGACACCTAATTATAATAATGTGATATGATATACATAATTATTTAAATATGACTAATATTATATACACCATATTATTACCATAAAATTATACAAATACATACATTTATTTTCTTATACACCAACGGTAATAAACGGTAACAAAACGGCTAGTTTTTGCTCTATAAATACAATCTCACAAATACATTCAATCACTCCAACTTTCTCTTCTTCTCTAAAAATTATTCTTCATCAAATTTTCGAAGAAAAAAAGAAGATGGCTTTCACGAGGTTATTTTTAATTATTTTGGTTATCATACTCACCAGTCTTGTATTTATCGGAGAATATCCTCCTCGTGTGTTTTCTTTATTTTTACGAATACTTGTACTTGTTGTTTATCCATTACTTTGTATTGCAATATTCATTAACTAATAAAATGCATCGTAATTTTTAGTACCACCATGGCAAACTTGGCAAAGCTCGAATTCATCGCTCTTGATATTACTGGGAAAAACTATATGCCATGGACTCTTGATGTAGAAATGCATCTTGAGTCATTGGGTCTAAGCGAGACCATTAAAGAAAATGGTATATCTTCATCACAAGAAAAAGCAAAAGCTATAATATTTTTACGACGACACCTTGATGAAGGTTTAAAATGTGAATATCTCATCGAAAAAGATCCCATGGCTCTGTGGAAAGGATTAAAAGAGAGATTTGAACATATAAGGGAAGTTATACTTCCGACCGCCCGTGATGAATGGAATATGTTAAGATTCCAAGACTTTAAAAAAGTCAGTGATTACAATTCAGCGATGTATAGAATAATCTCGCAGTTAAAATTTTGTGGACATGAGGTTACAGAATCGGAAATGCTTGAAAAAACATTTTCCACGTTTCACGCATCAAATATAACACTACAGCAACAATATAGAGTGCGTGGATTTGCGAGATATTCTGAACTCATCGCCTGTCTTCTTGTGGCGGAAAAGAACAACGAGCTATTAATGAGAAATCATCAGTCCCGACCCACTGGATCAACAGCATTTCCAGAAGTAAATGCTGTAAGTAAAAATGAATTTAAATCTGGAAACCAAAATCAAATTCAAAGACAAGGTTTTGGTCGAGGTCGAGGTCGAGGTCGAGGTCGTGGACGTGGACGAGGAAGTGGTCGTAGTCGTGGACGCGACCGTGGTTTTGAAAATAATCGAGATAGTTATTTCTATAACTCATCTCAAAATAACGTCCCAAACCATCCACAGAAAAGGCATCAAGAAAACATGAATGTTAATGAAAATCACTCGAAAAGATTTGAAAGTTCTTGTTTCAGATGCGGCACTCCAGGACATCGGTCTCGTATTTGTCGAGCCCCTGAGTATCTTTGCAAACTTTATAAAGAATCAATAAAGGGGAAAGAAAAGGAGACCAACTTCACTGAGCGAAGTGACCGTTTGAGTGATTCAACTCATTTTGATGCTGCTGATTTTATGAATGATTTCTCTGGAAATGATCAATATGTTGGTGGGATAGAAATGAACAATATTGATGCTGCAGATTTTCTCAATGATTTCTCTGAAAATGAACAATATAGTGGTAGAATATAAATGTACAATAATTTATTTTTCATGTATTTATATGATAATGTTTTATTGTACAATTATGATATGTGTTATATTTAAATATGTATTGTCATTAATTTTTTTTCATTGCATATTTTTTGAAGTTCAAATATGGAAAATGCTATGAGCAAAGCTGAAGTTTGCATACCCGATAGTGGTACAACGCACACTATCCTCCGAGATAAAAGATATTTCTTGGAACTAAAACCAACAAAAACAACGGTGAATACAATATCAGGTCCTGTAGACTTGATTAAAGGATGTGGTAAAGCACAATTTTTGTTACCTAATGGTACAAAATTTTTGATCAATGATGCTTTATATTCACCACAATCGAAAAGAAATTTGTTGAGTTTTAATGATATATATTCCCATGGGTATGATACTCAAACAATGAATGAAGGGAATGAGAAATATATGTGTCTTACCACATATAAATCAGGAAAGAAATATGTGATTGAAAAACTACCAATGCTCCCTACTGGATTGCATTATACACATATACGTCCCATTGAATCAAACATGGTAATTGATAATTCTTCAATATTAACCAATTGGCATGATCGATTAGGACATCCTGGTTCAACAATGATGCGAAGAATTATAGAAAATACACATGGTCATCCATTGAAAGACCAGAAGATCTTTCAGAATAATAAGTTTCAATGTAAAGCATGTTCTCTTGGAAAACTTATTATAAGACCATCACCAGCCAAAATCCAAACTGAATCACCAATGTTTCTTGAACGTATTCAGGGTGATATTTGTGGACCAATCCATCCACCATGTGGACCATTCAGATACTTTATGGTATTGATTGATGCCTCCAGCAGATGGTCACATGTATGTTTATTGTCAACTCGAAATGTTGCATTTGCAAGATTACTTGCTCAAATAATAAAATTGAGGAATCAATTTCCCGATTATACAATCAAGAAAATTAGACTTGATAATGCTGGTGAATTTACTTCCCAGACTTTCAATGATTATTGTATGTCTATGGGAATCATTGTTGAGCATCCTGTTGCTCATGTACATACTCAAAATGGATTGGCTGAATCATTGATTAAACGTCTGCAAATGATTGCTAGACCAATGATTATGAAAACAAAGCTCCCTATTTCTATATGGGGACATGCAATTTTACATGCTGCTTCATTAATTCGCATCAGACCAAGTGCATATCATAAATACTCCCCATTGCAGCTTGCATTTGGTAAAGAACCAGACATTTCTCATCTGAGAATTTTTGGATGTATGGTGTATGTGCCTATTGCACCACCTCAACGAAAGAAAATGGGACCTCAAAGAAAGATTGGAATTTATATTGGTTATGATAGTCCATCGATCATTCGATATCTTGAACCACAGACAGGCGACGTGTTCACAGCACGTTTTGCTGATTGTCATTTTAATGAGGAAATCTTCCCAATGTTAGGGGGAGAACAGAAACATACCGAAAAAGAAATTACATGGTATGTATCATCATTGTTACATCTGGATCCAAGAACAAAACAATGTGAAAAAGATGTACAGCAAATTGTGCACTTGCAAAGAATAGCAAATCAAATACCAGATGCATTTGCAGACACAAAAGGGGTAACTAAATCATATATACATGCTGCAAATGCCCCTGCTCGAATTGAAATTCCGAAGAAACAAATTGAAGATAGTCATGATGTCATTAAACGCCTGAAGCGTGGAAGGCCAGTTGGTTCCAAGGATAAAAATCCTCGAAAAAGAAAATTCATAGAGAAACACAATGATCACAAAATAGAGAATGATGTTCCTGAAGAAACACATAATGATCACAAAATAGAGAATGATGTTCCTGAAGAAACACATGATGATGAAAATGTTTTGTCAGAACCACAAACTGACGAGAATCATGAAATCTCTATCAATTATATTAATACTGGAAAAATATGGAACCGAAAAGATATAGAAGAAATTGATGATATATTTTCTTATAATGTGGCAATCGACATCATAAATGATAATGAAGATCATGAACCAAAATCTTTTGGTGAATGTAAAAATCGGCAGGATTGGATAAAATGGAAAGATGCCATCCAGGTTGAATTGGATTCGCTAAATAAACGTAATGTTTTTGGACCTATAGTCCTTACACCTGAAGGTGTAAAACCTGTTGGATACAAATGGGTTTTTATTCGAAAGCGAAATGAGAAAAATGAAATAGTAAGATATAAAGCTCGACTTGTTGCACAAGGTTTTTCTCAAAGGCCTGGAATTGATTATGAAGAAACGTATTCTCCTGTGATGGATGCAATTACGTTTCGGTATTTGATTAGCTTGGCAGTATCTGAAAATTTAGAAATGCGTCTTATGGATGTTGTTACAGCCTACTTATATGGATCACTTGATAGTAATATATATATGAAAATCCCTGAAGGATTTAAGATGCCTGAAGCACAAAGTTCAAAACCCAGAGAATGTTATTCTGTGAAATTACTAAGATCATTATATGGGTTGAAGCAATCCGGCAGAATGTGGTATAATAGGCTAAGTGATCACTTGATGAAAAAGGGATATGTAAATAATTCAATATGCCCTTGTGTTTTCATTAAGAAAACAACATCCGGATGCGTAATTATTGCTGTATATGTTGATGATTTAAACATCATTGGAACAAATAAGGAAATTCAAGAAGTTGTGTCATACTTGAAAGAAGAATTTGAAATGAAGGATCTTGGAAAAACCAAGTATTGTCTGGGTTTACAAATTGAACAAAAAGAATGTGGAATATTTGTTCACCAGACAAATTATACAGAAAAGATCCTTAAACGTTTTAATATGGACAAATCAAATCCTTTAAGTACTCCAATGGTTGTTAGATCATTAAACATAGAAAAGGATCCATTCCGTCCATGTGAAGATGATGAAGATATTCTTGGTCCAGAAGTACCATATCTAAGTGCTATCGGTGCCCTTATGTATCTTACAAATTGTACAAGGCCTGATATATCTTTTGCCGTAAATTTATTGGCAAGATTTAGCACATATCCAACAAAGAGACATTGGAACGGAATTAAACATATATTCCGTTATCTACGAGGAACGACAGACTTGGGACTTTTGTATTCAAAAGATGCTAATCCAAGTATAATTGGTTATGCCGATGCTGGATACTTATCTGATCCACACAAAGCACGTTCTCAAACTGGATATGTATTTACTCGTGGAGGCACTGCAATTTCTTGGCGTTCACAGAAACAAACACTTGTAACAACTTCATCAAATCATGCCGAGATTATTGCACTACATGAAGCAAGCCGTGAATGTGTGTGGTTAAAATCAATGACTCAACATATCCAAATCTCATGCGGATTATCATTCGACGAGAAGCCTGTGATACTATATGAAGATAATGCTGCATGTGTTGCTCAAATGAAAGAAGGATACATAAAAAGCGACAGAACTAAACATATTCCTCCTAAGTTCTTCGCATTCACCAAGGAGCTTGAGAAGAATAAATGTATTGATGTTCGTCACATTCAATCAAGTGAAAACTCATCAGATCTCTTCACAAAGGCACTTCCTACGACAATATTCAGAAAGCACATATATAATATTGGGATGCGCAATCTACGAAATTTGTGAAGAATTGTTCGTGTCAACATGAGGGGGAGTTTACGTGACTGCACTCTTTTTCCCTTACTATGGTTTTTATCCCAATGGGTTTTTCCTAGTAAGGTTTTTAACGAGGCAGTATAAAAACACGTAATGTATACAATCATTATGATCATCATCACAAGGGGGAGTGTTGAAAAATTATTTAAAAATGTGTTAAATATTTGTGTTGAAAATGTGAATGTTGAATGTTGAAAATTAGGTAAAATTAGGTGTTGAATATTGAAAATTAGTGTGTGATGATGTAGGTAATGATGTATTTTATTTTTGGATTATTTGTAAAATTTTTCTATAAATAGATCTCTCATTTGTGAAGAAAATTACAATTGAGTTGAGAGAAAAATATTATAAAGTGTGTAGTGTGATAATTTTGAGAGTTTGAGATTTTTACTTTTTACCGTAAATTTTTACTTTTTCACAACAATTCTACTTTTCTAAGTTTTTATTATATGGTTTAATATAAAATCATGTCACCAAAATATCTATATATCAATAAAAACATTATTTTTGCTATACTTTGAAATTTCTCGCAAAAAATAATACGTTATAAAAGGAAATATTTATCGGTATTAATGCATTCACTTCACACATTAAATATTTGAAAATAAATACATAATTAAATTTGAAGTGTTTTTATATTTTTTTAAAAAAAATTCAATTTTGATTTTGATGTCTCTCTAAAATATAAACAACATTTAAATATCTACAGTGATTATACCATTTCGTTTAATTTCGATTATGATTGTTTAGTTTTATGTTGTTTTTATATATTTAGTCTCACTAATTTCTATCATATTAAATAAATTATAATATTTTTTCTATATATAATATTATGTTTTTTTAACTTTTTAAAAGAATGTCGTTGTCAATATATGATATATTGACCTTTCATAAATTATTATTATATGTATTTTAATTCAATCTTTAATATAAATATTTTTTTAACATGTTCTCAAAAATAATTAAAATTTTTAATGCAAATTTATTCATCTAATTATGATTTATCATTTCTATATCTGTATTGGGTGTAGCACTTCTCGAATTCGTCATTAAGTAATTACAATTATATTATTGATTAATTCAAAATTCCATTGTTAGCAATGGATGGGTTTCTTTATTTGGTTTTTTGAAGGATAACAATATATACAAGTGGAGTAAATAATTTTGATATGATGCACAATAATTACGTGTCGTTTTGAATCCAAAAAATTTAATTAGATCCTCTCACAAAATTGTGTGATATATTTTCAAATGATTTACAAAAAAAATATTATTTTTATATCGAAAATATTATTTTTTATTATTAATATAAATTGAATCGACTAATCAGTCTCACGGATAATACCACTTATTTTTAAACTTGACCAAAAAAAGAAACAATTTTTTTAAAAAAAAAATAAAATCTGAAGAGATACATCATATCATACCACAGGAAGCAAAAAGGTAATTCGGATCACAAAACACCACCACACATTCCAATAACTGAACATAAGCATGGAATATTCCACTATGCAAAATTATCATTTCAACTTCATTCGATTCAATTCGCCACATCCATCTCACCGTCATCGAATATGCTGGTGATCGAACTTCACACCACAGCCGCCGTTCGACTCCCCGCCGCCAATGTTTTCATCCCTCGGTAACTGTTTTTCTTTATTTTTCTACTTGTTTTTTGATATATTTTGGTCGTTTGCTTATGCTTGAAAAAATGTGGAGTTTGGGGGAATGAACTGAGCTTTTTCCCCCTATTGAATTTGGTTGGTGAGTAGGAGTAAGTGCTGGGAGTTGAGGGATAACTGTGTTGGAAGAAGGTCTGGAGGTTGGGTGAATGGTGGTACTCGGAATAGAATAAGAGCTACTGCAAAAGAGCAGCCGACCTCCGGTTCGGGTTCGGGTCCGGTGAAACATAATTTGAAGCCTCAGAGGTATCATCCGTTCGAAGACATTTTGGACTCTGAATTATTGGAGAACGGGGAAGCTAGTCTCACTCCAGCCGAAGCTTCTCGGACAATAATTGAGGTATACACAGAAATAGTAGTGTGTAATTTCAAGTTTCGTCTCAAGGAATTTTATTGGTGATGAATTGCTAATTTTATGGAAATGATTTGGTTGTGGGTGAAAATCTATGTCGTTGATGTTGTGTAAAGATTTTGTTTTAGGTGAATAGCAAGGCGACACTGATGTTTTCTGGTTTGGTGAATGAAGAAGTTCACGAGAGCATTTTTTGGCCAGATCTGCCTTATGTAACCGATGAACATGGAAGTAAGATGCAATTATTTCTTGTTTATATTTGGCACTATTTGGTTGTCGATGGGAAGTGTTGTCATTGCTAAAGTTGCGATTGCTTGTGATCAGATATATACTTTCAAGTGAAGAACGATGAAGACATCTTGCAAACTCTCACTTCTGAAGAAACCATCGTGGTAAGTTTATATCTTTTAAACTCAATGCACATGATTTTGACAAAAAGAAGAACGATATCATCCTATAAAATTCAACCACAGTCCTTTACGACTTGTTAGTACCTGGAGTAGTGCTATAAAGACTTTACACTTCTGTTATTTCTATTTTCCGATCTTGATTCTTCCCTCTTTTGGAAGCCACTGATGATTTGATCCGCATCTAAAAAAATAGCTTAAGAGATTGAATCAACAGCATGAACTTTTTACTTGCCAAGCGACTAGTGAAAGAGTGTAACATAAGTAGATTCGAGACACTAGTAGTTGCCAATTTACTTCAATGCATGCCCCTATCCCAATGTTCAAGTGCATTGTCAGATATTAAGGATCTTCTAATTCAAGCAATTTTTTTAGATGCTTACTAGAATTTCACACAATGCAGCAAGTAATTGTTGGACTAGATACTGCAGAAATGATTAGCGAGATGGAAGCATTAGGTCATTCTGATATTGAATTTGGTGTTGATGAGTTGGATGGTGAAGGTAGCGATTATGATGATGGTGAGGAAGATGAAGAAGATGATGATGATAATGAAGAAGATGATGATGAAGACAGTGAAGTGTGCACTCTACCTTCTATTCTTTTATCTTTTAGTGTCAAGGTTGTAGCTCTGCAGTATGTAAATTTTATCACATTCATCTGCAGGAATGGGTTGCCATTCAAGATGATGAGGAGGATGAAGATGAGGAATCTGATGGATCATTGGGGGACTGGGCAAAATTGGAGACAATGCGATCTTCTCATCCTATGTATTTTGCCAAAAAGTTAACAGAGGTAATTTTTTCAATAAGTTTGGTGGGCAATAATGATAGAAATTAGTCAGAAAAACTTGAATCCTTATTAGAAATAGTCTACTTTTTATTGACAGAGACTAGGATATAACCTCAATATTTTGTGGGTCCTTTGAAATTCTAGTAATTAAAAGAAGTATGTATTATAAAATAAATCCACGATTCAATAAAGTGTGAACATATTGAATTAACTAAGAACTCAAATTTAATTTAATGATTTAGTTGATTAAATACGAACTAATCTACCAAAATGTTGGAGTTTTTTTAAATAAAATAATAATGAACAAACCTATTAATAAATAGACAAAATTATATTATTGGATATTTTTTTGAAAAGCAGAAGAATATGACATGATTACCTACATCCACAGCCATAAATCAATTTATAATTTTAACATGATTAAAAGTAATGTAATTAAACCTAAATGAATCATAGAAAATATTTTTTCCCAAATGACATACATAATAAAGATTTTATAACATAATAAACATTGAATTTTAATTTATTTATGTTCTTGATTTAGTTCATTGTGGTCAAACAATATTCTTTAGTTTGATATATTCAACAAATTATATTATAACAACACAAGAAGTTCTAGTATTTATCTACATAACGTCTTCCCGACTAAAAGTTGTTAAAAAATTAACAATGACCGGTGAGGTATGTATGCGAAACATTTCCGTGAGTATAATAAAGAGCATTCCTGTAGCACTCAAACAGGATTGTAGCAATGGGGTTATAAAAAAAATTCATCTGAAATTCGGTCAAGGCATAATTTCAATGCACTCAAGCGATCATCGGAGGCTCTTCTGCTGTATTAGAGAGGTGGTGATGCTAATTGACTTCAACCACCAAAATTTTTATAGATAGAGAACATTGTTTATAATGGTTTCTTTGATGTCAAGATCTTATGAATGTAAAAGGAAAGCTAATTGTGGAAAATATAAGAGAGTCGAGGAAGATATTATATCCTGAAGAGGTTTCATGATTCAATTTTTCTCAAAGAGTGGCTTGAGAAGTTCAAGCTAAGACAAGGTATTAAGTTGTTTTGGAGAAGTGAACCGATTGATATACAATACATGGAAAATAAGTTAGAGTACATAAGGAAGAAAATAGCCCAATTTGGCAAAATAAATTTTCAACATGTATGATTTTGGATTGCCGTATCGAGTATAACCTGATCACTAACTTGAAACAAAATAGCTAGAATTGAAAAACAAGGTAAAAGTGACAAACAATTGTTTTATGTTGTAATGAGGATGACCCAGAAAAGATTACTCTACATCATCTGAAAGTATGTAAATCCATGTTGCTTTAAGAATGTTAATATGAACAGCTTGAATTGCCAATATGATGTCAACAGAAGATCGTGCCAACATCACGGATAATCCTACTGATGGTGAAGATGGGGATAACATTATAATATTGGAGTTTTGTGGCATGCAAGGAAACAATTGAAGCATTCAACAGCACAATAATTTTCCATAACAAAATAAAACAAGTAGCAATAGACTCATATTTTAAGAACATATGACATTTAAGAATTTTTTTTTGATTTTATTAAATTATTTATTTATGATATAAACAGTAGCATAGAGTATGAGGCTTCGGAAGAAATATTATCTTATTAATTTATCAAAATTATCAATTTGTCTCTCTAGCCCAAGTCTGGGAGCAAGAAAGACTATTGTCTGATAGAAGTGATTTACCAATCAAATATTAAATTATGGAGGTTATACTGTACTTTCATGCTCATATTTTTTTATTGTAAAAAATGTACACCCTTTTTATGGCTACTTTTTTTGCACAGGTTGTTTCAGACGATCCTTTAGATTTTATGGAACAGCCTTCTTCTGGCCTTGCTATACAAGGCCTTGTAAGACCTGCATTCATCGAAGAACATTCTGTCATCCAAAAGAATGTATCAGATCCTGAATGCAGTGATACTGATTCAAGTAACATTGACGATGAACATCAGGAAGAAGGCACTGTGAAGATCGATGGCCACAGATATGAAAAAGAACAATCACAAGATGATCCAAGTTGGGCAGAGGAATTGGAGAAGGAAGAAAACCTTGGAAGTGGATTTTCGTTTTACAAACTAGAGATGATTAAAATTCAGTTAGTGTCAGCGCATGGACGTGAGGTAAATCTATGGCTTTCCTCGTGAATCTCAGCGGTATATGTTGTTTCGTGTTGTGTTAGAACTGTCTTCGTACTTGTTAAAGTTTAATATATTTCAATATGTGACACTAGAGAAATGTCAAATTTACCTCTCTTTGTTCCCTGCCTTTTTTATTCATTAATGTTGATCGCCATTTCAATACATCTTCATCCACATAACGAAGAGGCAGTTTCTGGATACTAAGAGGTGCTACATGAACAGGAGACATATACTCTGTTTTATGCTGTATGTTACTAGACAAAAAAATGCAATAGTTTGTCAATGATAGTAGTTTTTTACATTCATTAAACGAATGAAAACTTATGCTTGACATCCGTATTCTCTCCTTAAATGATTGATGTTACTGCAGTGCTAAGCAATGCAATTTTTTATTGATCCATATGGAAAATGGGGAGTATGATGGAGTTGTCATAAGTGGAGTAGAAAAAAGAGACAAAGTATGTCTCATACTGTTGTTCAATCTGGTTGATTAACTGATGATCACATTTTTGATTCTGTTTCTTCAGACTCTATTCTGATATATTTTCAGTGTCAAACTTACAACTTGGAATAAAATGAGACGGGATAGGTATTATACACATGTTGTTTGGTATTGGGAAGGAAAAGTGTGATTTAATTATTCTTGCAGAATTTTGTTGAAATAGAAGATTATAAGAGGGCTCGACCTGATGCTATAGCACATTCAGCCGCAAAAATAATATCACACCTCAAAGCTGGTGGAGAAAAGACCACTCAAGCTCTACAATCTCTTTGTTGGAGATGTAAAGGGATTCAAGTTGAGGTAACACTCTGAACAACGGACCACAATTTCAAAGCGTTAGTTATTGTGAGCCTGACTAATATACCTGTTGGGAAAATTGATTAAAGCTTTACCGTCATCTAGTATTGGAAAATAAATCTTAGACATAAGGTTCTATTACACCCATATGTAGTAAGAAATTTATGGCATGAAGAATGTGTAAGGAACTAAAACATCACCATTCCCCACCACATTTTCCATGCCCATGTACAAGTCGTCCCAGATATAATTCGTTTCCCACCGAGAAGCATAAAAATTTGTTAAAGTTCTAATTTATTTATGAAAATTTTTCCACTTGGCTGCATCATCTACTTGTATGATGAATTATCCACTCTAGCCATGTATTGTTATTGAATTAAGGAGTAAAAATACCATCTAGTGAGTCATCAGAAAACTTTAATAAGCAGTTGCTTGGTTTTTGCACTAATTTTTTACAACTTGAAACAATGACAGGAATGTGCTCTTATAGGAGTAGACAGCCTTGGTTTTGACTTGCGGGTTTGCTCGGGAACACAACTTCAAACACTGCGTTTTCCTTTCAAAAAACGGGTGTGTACTTTTCTTTCCCTTACTTTCAGGTTGTTCATAATTTCCTTACTGGATTTTTGAACAGTAGAACATCATCTCAACATCAGTTGCTTTTCTTTCCCTTACTTTCAAATTGTTCCAGCTTAAAAGGCTTGTTTCAGTTGCTTATATTTTGTTGTGATAAACCATCCCATGTCAATTAACTTGTGAGATTTGGCTTAATGCACAATTGGATGCTTTATCTTCAGCAGTGGTAGAATAATCAAATTTCATGTACTCGGTGGATCCTGATTCAACTCTTACTTCTCTCGTGAATCTCTAGGACTACATATATTTTTATGTGGTTTTGGCTTCATAAATTTGCCATCCTTCAAAAAGATTGTCTTACCTCTCAAATCCCCCTCATACTTAACTTCACAGGCCTCATCGGAGTACGGTGCCGAAAGGCATCTGAATGACATGCTGTTTCCGAGAGCTCACAAAATCCAACCACGGAAAGAAGCTCAGCAGACTGAATCTTAGGTTCAAGTTAGATGCTGCTGATATCTGTATTTTTTTTTTTTATGTTGTCCCATGTACGTAGTCGATAAAAATAGTACAAAGCTATATAGGAAATCTTTCAGTTTCAGCTATTATATTTGTTATTGCAAGAAATTTTGACATTCCAAATCTCGTCTCGTATCTTCTTTCCATTTTGTAATAATATGTGTATTGCATAATTTTAAAATTTATTTTGGGAGAAATGTGTATTTTATTCATATAAAATACGATATTTGAATTTGAATTTTAACTCTGTTGCACATAATTTTTAACGTTTTATGATCATGTGTGATCGGGTGGATTCATAAATCCAAACTGATCGATTCGATCTTCAATAAGCTGTATTACTTCCATATTTTTCGATTATATTATTTTATTTCAAAATATAGGATGGGTGTCTAGTAATTTAAAACTCCATATAAACAAAACAAGTATGGTTCTAAATAAGTTCACGGGATATATCAAATCATGAAAGATTTGGTTAAAAGGTAGAAATCGTTTCGTTGCAAAAAAATGGTTTCCGAGTGCATTTTTATATGATATCAATTATTTTTAAAACAAAAAATATTCCTTCAGAAACTAAACCAAATATAGGTAAGATTTCTAATTCAATTTCTGTATATATATTGCTCTCTTGTTGGTAATTCTATGTTCGATGTCGTTTATTAGTGCCTTCTCTTGCCGTTTTTCAGTTTTGGCTTTGACTGCAGTCTTAGGATCGATGCCTATAAGATTTGATCAACTCGCTTCACAATTTCATTTGTTTCTACAACATCTCTTCTTAGGATCGCCTTATCTTAATACCTTTTTTGCAGGGTAATCTCATCGAAGACCCTCGTACAACCTCGTGCACCACGCCAATCCCTGCACTGATATATTTGCAGGGTAAGTCTTAGGATCCCTGTCCATGAGAAAGTTGAGGGAGATTAGGGGGTTCGACAATGCATGTGAGATTTTCACTTAGGTTTCACAAACAGGAAACTAATCAAGGGCGAAGAGGAGGGATTCTTGAAAGGATGAATAGGTTTTTGTGTCTCATACTTCTAAATTAGATAGAAATCTTACCTATATTTGGTTTAGTTTCTGAAGGAATATTTTTTGTTTTAAAAATAATTGATATCATATAAAAATGCACTCGGAAACCATTTTTTTGCAACGAAACGATTTCCTTAATATATATATATATTAAGGAAGCGATTTCGAAATTTTTTTTGACTAGTTTTTGTTCTTCACAAACAAAAAAAATATATTAATAATTTTAGTGTAACCATTCCCCGCTTTAGGAAGTGCCATAAGTTGAAAATGAGGCAATACTATAAAAAGTAAAGGCCACAAAATGTCATGCCTTCGTGCTTATACCTAATCTTATGATATAATAAACTTAATTGTTTTTATTAATTGACTGTTTGGATTAATGCTAGTGGCGGCTATCCTTTAACATAATAATTTTTTTATTCCTAACCAATTAACACTAGAAACGTGGTACGATGACGTTTTCTACTCATCATCAATTAGCATTTTCCCTTCAAAATAATTTAAGTGATGAATTTCAAATGATATGAGTACATAATTTGAAATTAACATAATTATCAATGAAATTACGTAACTTGATATGAAGTAAATTTGAAATCCAAAAATATGAAATTTATTGAATTGAAATTCATCATCTCAAATATATCCTCAATCCGTCAAGCACAATCATCACACCTTCTACAAAGTTCAAGTTCTTTTTTCGAAACTAAATATCAATTTTTAGTCTTTTTGTTTTTTTATAAAAATGTAAATTTTTGGTAGAATTTGTTGGCATGTTCGATATTTAATATTTTAACAGATTCCAAACTTTCTATTACGAGTGACTTCAAAATATTTTATATATTTATTGAACATTCGTAAAAGAATCATTCAAACATTGATCGAATCTTTAATATTTGGACATGGTAAATAGTGTGGCCATTTTTGGTTTAGATATAAGTTTAAGTTTCCAGGTCGCTTGAGATTAATTAAACGTAGAAAACTACGAATGATTTTAATATACAGATGTTTTTTGGTCGGAAAGTGGCGGTCGATCAATACTCAACTGCTCCATTACATGTAATTACTCCATGAAATTATATAGTTATTTCATTTTATTTGTTTGCTGACTCATCGAAAAATTATTTGGTGTGTTGGGAATTTTCAATTCAACTCACTTAGTTTAGATGACGGGACGAACCTAACTAATTTCTTGTGTTGTTTCATGAATCAAGAAATTGTCAATTCAATCCACTTATTTTATATAGTGGATGAGAATAACCATTATAACATCTCTATTTGTCACGGAATTTGAACGAATGATATAGAATATGTATAAAGCTTTAGTTATTGGGTAGAATATTTTGTGTGTATCCGAGTGAAACTCATCAACTTGAATTAAATTAAAGATTTTTACATGTTATCTTTAATTTTTTATCAGCATTAATTTACTAAAGATTTTAACTACTCTTGGCTTTTCTAGCTTGTTACTATCAAGCATCAATTTCTTTACTTTTGATAGTTTATGATAAATAATTAATGTTTTAAACTCTATTATTTCATGTACCTTATATTAAAAGTAAAACTTTTTAGAGGTGATTTTTTCAGAAGATTGTTTATAATTAGTTAAATAACATTATTTTCGTTATTTAGTGTGTAAGAATTTTTGTAAATTATCATAGGTTAGAATAATTCTTCTGGTTTTTTTTAAAGAGAACAATCAATCTTATTCATAAATGATTTTTTAGAAGATTGATCTTTCTTATTTTAACGTGCATTTATTTTGTGAATTTATATAGTAGAGGTATTTTGGGAATTTTAAAAACTAATACTGGAATTATTAATCAATCTATTAACTCCCAATCTTAATAGTTAGATATGCAAAATAATAGATTGAATCATCATTTGAAATACTAGATTTGGACCTAATTTTCTTCTATATATTTAAATCATCCCATTTTAGAACATAAACCTTGCATTTGTCCCTAGCCAAAAAAAAAAGGCGCATCCGACCACCTTAAAATTTTTCATAAACTCAAACATTTGAATATCCACTAGTAAATTCTTGCACTGACCAAGAATCATTAATGAAAAATGGCAGCAAACGATGTCCCATGTTGTGAAACTATGTTTTGGGTATATTTGGTGGTTAGCGTATCTCTAGTTTGTTTTGCCGGCCTCATGTCTGGGCTAACTCTAGGACTCATGTCTCTCAGCCTCGTTGATCTCGAAGTCCTCATCAAGGCTGGTCGGCCGGAGGACAGAAAGAATGCCGGTGAGTCCCCTTTCAAACGTCAAGAATTTTTATTAAATCTGACGTATCTGTAGTTGTCATGCCATTACAAGTCTTGTTGGTTCAGCATATCGCGAACCGTATGGTTGTTTGGTCACAGTCAGGACGAGTGCACAAGGATTTTCAAGTTGAATCCATCCATGTGCACTGACACGTTATTTGGTTTCATCATCTCTTGCAGAAAAGATCTACCCGATCGTGAAGAATCAGCACTTGCTACTTTGCACGCTGCTTATATCCAATTCCCTGGCAATGGAGGTAACTGCATGACACATAAAACTTTACTTTGAATTAAATCTTTAAACCATTATTTTAACATATATACTTTTTTTTTTCTCATGCGATATAATTAAAGGCCCTTCCAATTTTCCTTGATGCTCTTCTTCCTGCCTGGGGAGCCATACTGATTTCAGTTACCCTCATACTCGCATTCGGAGAGGTACATCAATATTTTCTTCTGTTTTTTTTTAAATAATATAACCCGGGATACAATGCGAAACTCGTATTCCAACCCCTTCATGCAAATCATAATGCATGTTTTAAATATTCTGCAATTTCGTATTCGTACATTATCTCATGCATATCCAGAAGGGACACTGTTGTACTCGTGTGCCCGTTCTCATATCCATACTTAAAGATTGGAACAAATTTCTCTAAGCAAGGAGAATTTCCTCATAAGAAAAACTTGGGAGCGTGATTAAGTTCGATTTAGTTATCCTGAAACATATGGAATAGATTTTATTCATCGTCTCATCCTTCTTTTTTCGCGCAGATTATACCTCAATCCGTGTGCTCTCGATATGGTCTGAGTATTGGAGCAAGATTATCAGTACTAGTAAGATTGCTGGTGTTAATAGTTTTCCCTTTATCGTACCCCATTAGCAAGCTTCTGGATTTGCTGCTTGGGAAGAGCCATTCTGCTTTATTGAGGCGTGCTGAGTTGAAAACCTTGGTTGACATGCATGGAAATGAGGTTTGTTTGTATTTATTGATTCTAACAATATAGGAAATGATAATATTTACACACGTCAAGTTTACTACTTCCTCCTAAGAACGTATGTGATAAACAATTGTAAATAAAATAATAGGTACATGATTTCCATAGATACACATATGATCGTATTTCGTATTTATCAAATTTATAGATGATGAGTGTAATTCAAATATTTTAAACTATAAAGCAATATAAATGCTATTACATGTTTCAATCATAGAGCCACACATAGAAACAATTACTGCCAACAAAACCCCTTGTCAAAACTTGATCAAACTACTATTGGGGTATTGACTGACTTATTTCACAAGAGGTGACATGGTGTAAACAAATCGAGCAAGCTCGAAAAATAAATTAGATTGATATTTAAATTATCGAATTCGAGCCAAACTTGAAATTTTTGAATTTTTATTTCCAACCGAACTTGACCCTAAAATATTTTGTTCGATAGTTCATCTAACATATTGTGATCTTTAATATTTTTTGATATAATATAATTATATAATAAATAAATATATTTCACGTTTTTCGAACCTGTGATTTCGAAGAATAGTTCAAATTGTTCGCAAAATTTTTGAAATTTTCAGCTTCGAATCAAGTTCGAATATACTTTATCAGAGCTTGAATTCGAGCCTTATAATTTTTCTTGATACTCGTTCGATTCAGTTTGTTTACATCCATAGGCATTGTCATGCCCCGAAACTCGGGATTTGACACCGACGTCGTTTAACAATCACACAACTGAAACGACCAGCCTCGTAGCATAGTATACACCGAAAACCAGTTTATTAATCATAAATCTAAAAAAAAAACAACCGTCTTTACAACTGAAATAAAATAAACTTGCGGAAACGTCTAACATAAAATTTTAAATTTGCTAAAATTCGAAAATCCCTACTACCAAAATCTCGAAAATTAAATTAAATCACCAGCCCCAAAACTGTTCAGATTCTTCTTCCTCTACCTGTTCTTCGGATTTATCTGGGAAAGGTTGTAAGGGGTGAGTATTTTGGGAATACTCAGTAAATGGGGGAATTATCGAACACCACATAACAAATTCCATATTTTCGAAAATAACATATATTGATAGCATGCTTTTCATAATTTTAACACTGCAATTTTTCACCTTTCATGGTTTACTGACGTCAGTCCCTAAGTTTTAATCCTCTAAGGGGGCGAGGCCGTAAAACAGTTCTATCCCACTGTTAAGGGCCATATGTTGGAATTCCACCCATTTTCAGGGAATCCTCACAGTGTTCTCACAAAAACGTAACAAGATTTTAAAAAAAACGTAGACGGTGTTCGACCGTAATTTTTTTTCTTTAAAAAGAAAAACACATAACCCAAAAATTTAAACTTTAAAATTTGCCCACTTACCTTAAATTCTTGATGCAAAAATTACGTGAATAATTAGGGTTGCTTGCACAGGAATTTCGAAAATTCCTCTTCAACGGCTGGACGGCGGCAGCGCTTCGCTGTGCTCGAAAATTCCTATGGAGACTAGAGGAGAATTTTCGAAAATTTGCTGTATTCTAAGGTGTGATTTTCGAAAACTAGGGCCCTTCTATTTATAGGAGTTGGCTGCTATCGTGATAGTGCGTTTGAACTGTGAATCAAATCTAAAATCTTGATATATCCGTGATCTAGGTAGATATCCGAAATCTCCTTTTTTTTTTCCACCTAATTTTCGAAAATCTCATGGTGTATATTGTTAGATTTCGAATTCTAGGGATTTTATTATCTCTTATTTGATCTTTTATCCCGGTATCTCAATATCAACCTAAATCTTAGACATTTATCTGCTTATTTTCAAAATTCCTTCTTTAATTCCTTAGATTGAGATAAATTTATTCCTACCAAAATTTCAAGTTTAAAAATAGATAATATTATCTTAATCTCGAGCTTTATAATTCTGTACACGATAAAATTATCTACACAATTATCTACACAACTTAGATAACCTTAAAACAAATCTTATATTCTGAATGATTTAAATATTAATATCCAAGATTACACCATCAAATTATTAACCTGATATTAAACTGATATGATCACGATATCACAAAATCCCGGGTTTTATAGGCATGGCCAAATATGGGTTGTTGGGGCCATCTTTCCCCAACATGGTTAAATTATCTATAAACTCACACATAAAATTTTCCAAATATTAGTTTCTATAGCCATTTTTAGATGTAATGCATCGGTGATGTCAGGCTGGAAAAGGTGGAGAATTGACCCATGATGAAACAACTATAATTTCTGGAGCTTTGGACTTGACCGAGAAAACTGCTAGAGATGCAATGACACCTTTGTCTAGAGTTTTTTCACTTGATCTTAATGCTAAATTCGACAAGTACGCAGCAAGCTCTCTGCCCTTTTCTCCATTCAAAGTTTACATTCTTGTATTTTCACAAATATTTCTGTCCTCAGTGATACTATGGATCTGATCATAAGCAGAGGCCACAGTCGTATACCGATATACTCGGGTTCTCCAACAAACATTGTTGGCCTCGTTCTGGTAAGCAAAACCAAGCAGTCTTAACTCTCAAATTGAACCGAAAAAAATATGATCATTACCTTAGAAACACACTTCTCCAAAAGTTCAAACTTGTGGAAAATGGCCCATCAATAATTTTATACTTTAGTATATACCTCTATGTAAAAACAAATCGTAATTAGCATCCAATAGGCGAACGGTAAGTTGATTAACTAACTCTTATTAGCCTTTCACTTGAAAATGGTGGGCAAATTCTTTATATTCTTTTTTCTGACCACCGTGAAAGAAAATATTGATTCATTAGAACCTAAAGTTGGTTTTTCTGTTCTTGAAATGACAATAGGTCAAGAATTTGATCAAATGTCTCCGAGAAGACGATTTCCCCATCAGAAATCTTACCATAAGGAGAATACCTAGGTACATCATTCCAACGTTTTATGTTTCTTACCTCCATTAATCTTTTACCTACAAAACCGACTTCGAGATTTTCACCATATCATATCAATATGTAACCAACTCCTCTGGTTTTTTGGCATATGACAGATTCAATGAAAGTCTACCATTGTATGCCATATTGAGCCAGTTTCAGAAAGGGCAGAGCCATATGGGTGTTGTTGTAAAGAATGCCAGTCATCTCAAGGATGTCGCAGAAAGTATTCCCTCCAAATCTAACGAGTTGAAACCGAACGTCAACTCCAACTTAGTCACAATAATTAGTGTTGAAAGCTTAAGTTCTTCCCCTAGTACAGATGAAGAAGTTCTTGGCATAATTACGATGGAAGATGTTCTGGAAGAACTACTACAGGTAAACTAAAATCACATTCAATTAAATTTTCCAAGTAGATGCTTTATTTTTTTGCCTCAATCATATCTAAAGCTCCTATTTCTATGTGCTTGTATGCTTTAAGGGGCCAATATTTGACGAAACAGATGAACATGTTGACAATCACAACAAGTAAGTTAGACTCAACCTTTATCCTCTTTGATCAAATTTAGCACGATTAATCTATACCATGTACCTATGAAGTATCCTTTAGAATAACCACTTATAGAGTTTATTTGCCATGACTTTTTTTCTGTTTCCTAAAATACTCCTCTACTATTTCGAATTTTTTTTTATCTACTTTAGTTTTTTCTCCATTTTTTAAAAGAATGAACCATTTACTAATGAACACATAAAATTTTTATCATACAAGTATTTAATCTCTTCAAGTGTTTGTTTCACTCCCTAAAATACGCATCACTTTAATAATGATACACTTTGATGTTTAAAATATCAATATTATATACATAAAATCATTAGACTTGGTTAAGAATTCCCTCTTAATGTGTTCCACAGGATAGAGATGAATATATTAACTCCAGTTAAATTTGGACCCAAGTCTCCGGGAATGGCATCACCTTCTCACCTGAATTGGCGAAGCCCAACTGGATCTCCCTATTCTTCTAGCCATCGGACACCACTTTCATATAATCAAACTGCTACCACACGTTCGCCACTCTCGTATCATCAAACAGCCACAACACGTTCACCACTCTCTCCGTATATTCAATCACCTGATACTAGACCAAGTCTTTCTCCATCATCAGGAAACTCTGTGGCAAATTCTACAAATGGGATTGCTCGCCCTCGATGCGGATCACCATCCACCTATCAGGTAAGATAAAATATATTTAGAGGAAGAGTGGTATCCAGAAATGGAAGCT
The DNA here is from genome assembly GCF_012295235.1 of Primulina huaijiensis. Lineage (NCBI taxonomy): Eukaryota > Viridiplantae > Streptophyta > Magnoliopsida > Lamiales > Gesneriaceae > Primulina > Primulina huaijiensis. The sequence continues at coordinate 3,107,407 of NC_133317.1, read as the reverse complement.
TTCAATTGAAAGTAGAAATTCTTCAATCAAACTTAACCAAATCTTTCTATGAATTCTAGTAAGTTGAATATAAAATAATAAAAATTTTGTAAATAGAGAATACACTACAGAGATTATCTTCATGTCACGAACACGTATATCCTTGACACAATGGTCAAACGGAAAAACATAATTGACTCTCTTTTAATTTAAAATACAATCATCACCCTTAAAATAGGTTAAGTTTTGGGGGATAAATATATACAGTAGAGAGTATATTATCCTAACACTAAATCACAAGAAGATTACATCAAATTGAGTATAATGTAAAGCCAATTACGTAACTGTGATGTGATTTCCAACATAATTCCTAAGTATCTAAATTGCAAAATACATATGCATTCTTACCAGCTTAACCGCAAATCTAGGGATGTTAACTTTACATGGTTTCTTAATTAATATATGCTAAGGATGACAAAACTTCATTAAGAGTAATTGCATCCTATTCTGTTGTTTAAATCAGGTTTCGAGGAAATCATACGAGAAGCTGAGAAAGCCGGGCAGTTGATAATTCCCCAGATGTTAGGAAGATTACGCTAGCTATTGACAGCAAGCTTTGTCAATTGTCAGAATTATTTCCTGTGATATTTTGAAGCCGACAATTTAAAAGCAAAAATCTTGGTTGTAACTTTGTGGTGCTTATTTAACTTAACAAAACATTCTATAGCCACAAATCTGTATCAACACTTCCTGCTGCTTTTGACTTTGTAGACAACAAGAATCACCGCAGTGCTAGACTAATAGGTAAGATATACAGCACTTTGACACAGATAGATATATAGAAAAGTTTCAATACACTAAAAATTCGAAAATCTGGTAAAATGAGCATGAAGTTAAAAAAAATATTCATGCGAAGGTGAGAGATTGACTATTTTGTGCTGCTAGATGATCCCTCTGGTTGCAATATCATAAAGATCCAATCTTTGCATAAACAGACGGTGAACAGCACCCAGTGGAATAGAATTTGGTTTCCCAAAGTTGAAGATGTCTGGTTTGACTCGGTAGGCAAATGTATTTTATCTTCTTTTATTGTATAAAGACTACAATTGTGGGGGCAATAAATATCCTTTAGCAATACAATATTCCAATCAACTCATAGTGAGAATTTTTTTAGCATAAAACAGAACCATTCATCTGTCTAGATAAGATTTCAACGCATCAATAATGACAAATTGTGCGCACACACATTTCTTTCGAAAACATTGACATACAACAAACTGGAAGAAAAGCCATGAAAACTCTCACCATTCTCCAACAAATCACACTCCCACACACAACAAAACCATTTTCATGGTCGCAAAGCAACCCAAATCTCCATCATAACCGCCGTGGGTTGCCATTCCCACAACCAAGAACATGGAGGGTGCACGGCGAAGCAAAGGGGTTCACCGGACAGTCAGACCCATACAAAAGAAAGCCCAAGAATAAAGAAATCCCTGCAAGAAAAGGTAAAACAACCAGAAGAAGCAGCAGAGACTACGAAGAAGCTGATGATAAAATACCTGAAATTGTGTGGAAGAGAATGATTTCAAGAATCCTGTCGTACGTAGGCGTGCCATTGTTAACGGGTTTCGCTTCGCTGCAAGCTTTTAGCATAATAAAAGAACAAAAATTGTGGGATATACCGATTTGGCTGCCATATTTGACGACTTTGATCACCTTTGGAGCTTCAGCACTTGGGATAGCTTTTGGCAGTCTCTCAACGAGTCTGGATCCAGATGAAGAAGGCTCAATCTTGGGGCTTGAACAGTTCGAGAAAAATTGGACTGAAGTGTGGAAGGAAGAAGATGAGAGTGGCGAAACATGACTTTCCATTTCGAGTGCTTGATTTACATCTCAATTTCATGGACCTATATTTTTTGGGTTTCGATTGAAATAATATAAAATCTCACATTTGATTATTGGAACGTTGCTAGGATTTGTAAGAATTTAAACATGTCAATCTTTGGTTTTGTTCTAATATGGATTCGAGCTCACGTCTTACACCAGCGTACCAGAAAGAGTGATGACATATTATGGTCAAGCTATTGTCATACGACTGAATAATTCGGTCCTCCAATGTATACAAGTGTGTGTCTATATATATATATGTATATATTTATTTTATAATAATGTGTTTAAATAAATAAATATAATTATAATTTTTATTTTGTTATGATTTGAATATAAATTAATTATTTAATTTTAGGACGGTCCAACGAAAACGAGGCGGTGTAAAGTGAAACAGGATAGATCCAAAATTGGGCCAAAGCAGGTCCAAACCCATCTCCATTTTCATGCAAACCGCCAACCTTTGCAGAAACCCTCACTGGCTATTACTTTTATTTTTATAGAAATTAGAAGAATCGGTCCAGCTGATTTAATATTTGCTGTTAGTGGAAAAGTGGCTTTACTGAGAATAAAGGGAGCCTTCTGAGCTTAGCAACCAAGCAGAAAACCGAAACCCAACTGGAAGCTCTTACAGGCATGGCTTTGCCGAACCTCGGCTCGTTATCATCTTCTACGGATGCGGTTGCGGCCTCCAGTACGACGTTGTCTCAGGACGACTCGAACAGGAAGGTCCGAAAACATTACACGATTTCCAAGTCACGAGAGAGCTGGACCGAACCCGAGCACGACAAGTTTCTGGAAGCCATTCAGCTGTGAGCACGAAATTTTGGATTTGGCATTTATTGATTCTTGTTTTACCGGTTTACGTGGATTAGGGTTTGGTTCGGGTGAATTTGACCGAGACTGTGCCAAGGAATTTTAATTTGGTTGGATTTTCTTTAGATTTCATGAATTAAGTTTTATATGTGAGTACTTTCATTAGGCAAGAACTGTATGGCCAAATTCTCTTTGCTTTCTGTTTTTTGTCTTCCGACCATTGTAACTGTGCTTTGATCAGGTAGTAGAAGGAGCGATTATCTGTATTTTGGCTGTTTATTTGTCTTCTTGAGACGCATGATTTCATATGTTTTGATCGAGGGTATTGCTATACCCAAGGTTTACTTAATATATGAATACGATAACCTTCAAGGATGCGAGTGAGTGGAGAGGGTAATAAATTGTTTTCAAAATTGTTGTGTGGCTGCTGATCTGCTAATCCTGCAGCAAGATGTCGGCTTACTCTTTGATGAACCAAACGTCCAAACCATAATTTTACATTCTCGCTCTGTATTGTTCCTTTATTTGCTATTGGTTTGATTTACTAAAGATTTGAGCTCTTTTCATAAATACAGCTTTGATCGTGATTGGAAGAAGATTGAAGCATTCATTGGATCAAAGAGTGTCATTCAGGTAACTTCTAAATTCGTACAATTATTTAATTAGTAATTACCCTGTCTTGCCTGTTTGAATGACTGTTACTTTTATTCTTGTTGAATTAACTCCCCAACTCCTAAGCATGACATGTACATATTCTACGGGCACTTTTTCTTTCAAAGGATAGGTTCTGAGGGCGAGAAGTTCAGAAATACCAGCCGAATTCAATCTACTATCATAACCTGGTTTCTGAACTGGGAATTCTTTTGTATTATCATGATGTGTGCCTTGAATATGTGTTTTTGACATTTATAAAGTTTGTATATAAGGAGTTTCATTATGTTTTTCATGGGATACAGAATTTTAGACTCAGCATCAGAGGAACGTTAACTCAGTGAGGGACTGGAGCTTAAATAACTCACTCAGAACACTTTTTTAAAGTATTACGTGGTACAATTTGGTCAAATAAGCCTTTTTGGAATAAATATTCAGTCGCTTGTGAACCTTCAGGTACTGTTTTATTGTTGGAAGCTTTAGAGAAATGTGCCTTAAACTAGGACCTCTATCAAAATTACTGGGATACACCTACATTTATTAGTGACTCCTGCTAAGCAGGCACAGAGAGATGCTGTCAACAGAGCTTTTCTGGCCATATCAACTGGATTATAATTTTCCTGGCTCTGCCAGATACATTTCCTGTGTTTGTACTTATTGGATTTACCACATGAACTTCAATTACATAATTGAAACAATTGTTTTGGAGTTTACTTTCTGGTAACAAGAAAATAACATTTCTGTTGATATTGGTTTTTGGACATCTTTCCACTTCACAATTTCTGTGTGAAGATTTTTTTTTTTTGAGTGACGTGATATAAGATAAATCATATTTTTGTAGATTCGCAGTCATGCACAGAAGTATTTTATGAAAGTTCAAAAGAGTGGGATCAAGGAACATCTACCTCCACCTCGGCCAAAAAGGAAAGCTGCTCATCCTTATCCACAGAAAGCTTCAAAAATTTGTAAGAGCGGATTGATTTTCTCTAATCCTGTTTGGAGTGGGTTTGAAATTAGTATAAACTCTGCCATGTATTGTAAGCTCAGCAGTGGGGGGTGTTTTACGACCCATGCCATCTCCCCAAGCATCCCCTCTTGTACCTGATACTGGATCTGTAAGTAGGCCAGATTCTTCAGCTTCGCTCAGGCATTCTGATACTGCTGCCTCCCTACCTTGCTTGATTGACAATTCTGTAAAAAAAGGTGTTCTTAATCTTATGTGCAAATAAAGATACCCTATTCCATAATTCGAAGACTTTTGCATTACATCTCTGAGTATGAATTTATGTTGTTGCAGGTGATATCAGATCTGGTGGACAGTCACTGCCTGGTATTTACTGTTGCTGTGGAAGTGACAGCAGTCCAAGGGCTAGGCCAACAGGTAAGATATTCCACTGATAATTAAGATTTTAAGAATAAAGTTGTCGAGGCATTGTGCTCCTTGAGCTGTAATGGTTGAGTGCTTTTGCTTAATCGTGTGTATCTTGTGCTAATTCGTAAACAGTTAGGTGGTATTTGATTATCGTTACATAAAGTGTTACACAATAGTCAAAATTTATATGGTTTGAAGTGCCGACACTCTCAAATGTATTTTCAAATGAGTTTTTTTTTACCTGGCTCCAAACAGTCTTGTCCGGTTCCTTTCTATGCACGCATCTGCTTAGTAGCTAATGTTTCGTGTACAAACATGAAAACTTCTTGATGTTTATCACTTTTCTGATTCCATCTCTAATGGATGTAATCTTCATTAATTACTTATTTTGCTGGCTGCTTTCTGGTTATTACTGTTATTAATGTATCAATTGCGGTTTTTATTGCAGTTCTTCCTGATTTTGCTCAAGTGTATAACTTCATAGGCAGTATCTTTGACCCAAATGTGACCGGACATTTACAGAAATTGAAGAAAATGGATCAAATTGACATCGAAACTGTATGATTTTCAAGCATGACATTTGTGCATCTCGTTGCTTCATCATTATGTGGTAGAAACTAGAAACCATTATTTTTTGGTGTGTCAAGCAAAATCTATGAATGCATCATCTAAATACTTAGGACTAAACTGTTGGAAAGGAATGAGGATGTGATATCTGATCTTGAACTGATGCTCAAGAATGTTTTTTGTTCTGTTTGTTACAGTTGGAACGTACATTCTGACTTCAAAGCTGCTCTTTTTACTCTGTTTGGTTTGTTTCTCTTGTAACATGTCTAACTTATGCAAAAAAGAAAATCTTTTAATGAAGTTTAAACATAATATCTGTACTCAGATGTTATATTTCAAAGTAACCCTTACTCTTTTAAAGCTTGTGAAACAAGCTGCAAAAGTATATTCTGGTCCTTACTGCGGTCTGAGATGTCAGAAATAGTGTTATTTTCCTTACTAATATAATTTGATGATCTTTATTAACTCTATATACCCTTGACATATGCTATAATTTTTACTGATTTTTTTCTTTTTTTTCCCGGACACGTTAACAGGTTTTATTGTTGATGAGAAATCTCTCCATCAATTTATCCAGTCCTGATTTTGAGGATCATGTAAGAACTATGTAGTCCGAGAATCACAGCATAAGTCTCCATTCTCTAATCTTCTATTGTTGAGCAATTACTTGTAATGAAGTTTCCTACGACTTTTTACTGCCATATTATTAACATATAATGCAACGATGGACTCATGAATATGGAATGGCAGTGGGGGGAAGAGTTGTATAATATGAAACTTTTTTGTGAGACAAGAAAATAGAAAACATTGATGGAACAAAGCCCGTGTATCAGAGAGTTAACTGTAAAATTTGAGTAAATTTTCACCAGAAGTAGGGAATGGGGTTGCACTTATCCCGCCTTCTGCTCCATTGGCCCTGTTTCTACTTACATGCAATGTAACCATTGTGATATATTGTTGCAGAGACGATTACTTTCAACCCACGAGATTGACAAAAGGGACAGTGCCTACGATGCAATAAAATATATCCGTACTGATCAATTTGACGATTCGACATAATGTGGTACTCCTTTGGCGGTTCGTTTTTTGAAATTATGATATTGCGAGAATGATGCTTATGATTTTTAATTAAAAACCAAAACGTGCTCATTTTAGCAGGTCAGGACCTTGGCTTGGCACTACGGGTATTGGATTGTATAAAGTAAGGCAAAATCCAGTGTTTGTGATCATATTTTCTTTTGGTTGGGCAGTTCTCATGTCCTCGCGTGTTGTACATAGTAACTGTACAATAAAAGGTGAAGGAGGACTAGTATTAGATTATTTCTTAGGTTGGACTTGGGGTGCAAACAAATGAAATCGATTGAACACTGATAGAGTTATAAACAAACTATCAACTCTGTTAAAGATTCGAGCTCGATTCATTTGATTCAGACTGATTATCGAGTTTTATGATAGCTAGACTCGGGCCTGTAATTTGTTTTAATTTTAAACATAGTTATAGATTAATAATTAGTAGATAATTGAATGTAGCGGCCAACGAGAGTGGTCCATGAGCTGTCCAACAAAATAATTTAAGCTCGAAATGGTGTGCACCCCAAGTACTGATTAAACTAGGCAAAAGTGTACCGAGTTTCATTTTGTGTTGTAAGGGTGGACGAAGATGTGGCACTGTATAATTCAGTATCAAAACCATGAGAAGAATTGTGTTGCGGGAAAGTAAGTAATACAATGTGGAATGTAATGCAATTTTTGGTCGGCCCTGTTTTCTAGATTTTATGCAATAAGTTCAATGTAATTTTATTTTCCACAATATACCTTGCTTCTTGTTCGATAGTTGGATAATATTTGATCCGTTAAACAAGAAAATTTCAATTCAGGTTTTTTTTTATACATCATACTTGCATAAACAACATAATTTATGAATTTTAAAACCTTTTTAATTAAATATTATTTTTGGGGCTTGGCTCTCTTATCCGATTTTGGTTGTCTTTAGGATATAATCTATATTTCCTTTTGGATAAACTTTGACGATGGTGATTAAAAATGTGATTGTGTTATTTTTTCCATTTGATATTTATTCGAATATGGTAAAGAAGTTTTGTGAAGAATCGCCCTAATGAAATTATATGGTTACATTTTGGTGATTGAATAAAAATCCCTGTTTCGGTTGAACCTGTTCTCCACAGATTCCGTTCCCCAATCAACCACGTCACTTCCATATATTATTAATCAATTACATGTATTTTATATATTCAAATTGTTGTGAAAAATTAAAAATTTACGGTGAAAAATAAAAATTTCAAACTCTCAAAATTATCACAATACACACTTTATAATATTTTTCTCTCAACTCAATTGTATCAAATCTTTACAAATGGAGACCTATTTATAAGATTTCTTTGGAAAACAATCTAAAAATAATTTCATCATTACATACATCGTCACACACTAATTTTACCTAATTTTAAACATTATAATTTTCAACACAAATAAATATTAATTTCCAACACAAATAACTATTCTAGGAGTGAATGTTCTATAATTATTCTCTAACTTAAGATAAAGATTGATTTATCTTTTTTATAACAATATTTAAATCATTAGATTTTTTTAAAAAAAAAATGAAAAGAAAAAGAAACCCATGATTTCGTACCACACAGTAACATGCCAATTACTTGTCAAATAATCGAATTCCAGAGAATGAGTCCTGATAAAACTAAATTTTATTGTAACAAAATTTTTATCTCAGAACATCTTAATCAAGAACACTAGATATAAATCCATCTTCCATTAATCCAAATAATCAACTCCGAAACTTTTTTTTATTGTTATTAAAAAAAAGATCATATTGCCATTCATTGTATCCCCAATTGGCCACCAACTGTCGGAACCCATATCAGTCTTTGGAATGAAATTATGGGTTGCTATCGTAATCGGCGTTGCAGTAATCCTGCTTTCAATCCTCATCTCTGTTCTTGTATTCGGGAAACGCGGAAAAAACAGCACTGAATCATCAAGTCCAAGATTGCTGATCAATCCGAGTTCCATGGATAAGAGGCTGTTATCCGTTAAGAGATGGGCTATCGAGGCGAACATGGAGGAGCCAGAAAACCAAGCGACGTATTGTGATGATAAATGGCCTGGGATTTATGGGGAAAGCATTGTTGGTGGTAGTGATGTGGAGGATTTGAAAACACTAGTGTTGGATACCGGATCTGCGAAAATGTGAGCTGGAATGGGGATCATGTGATCTTTTTTCTTTGTTTATCGATCGATAACACTGAAGAAGTTGTCAAAAGGCTATAGAATAGCAGGCATATATAAGAACTGTTAGCCAAATTGCTAAAAGCGGCCATATGAACGGTAGCAATCTCGTAAGTACAAAATACTAAACGAAATAAGTATATTTATATAAACCGATGCATGTAACAAGTACAGTTTTCTTAAACATATTTGTCGTCTCAGATATGTGCTTCGAGGATTTAGTCGGACGATGCAGCGATGTTACACAAAGCAGAAAACGCAAACAGAGGCACCCAACAATCAATCAAGAATGTGAAAGGTAGCTAAGCGATTTTTTCCCTTGATCAGTATGACATTCGACGTACTCAGATCGTGCCCGTACACTTGTACACAAAGTCAAGGTTTTTCCCATTCAAATCGGGCCCTTGATTTGCACCCCTCCTGCCACCCTTGAAAGAATGCGTAATAGCTCACTGATCGAGCGCTCTTGCGCTAAGAGCGCTGAAGATGAACAGTGCTAAGCGATCTGCCGTAATGTACTCGTACTATAAAGAAGAATGAGATAAAGTGAATAAATATTCAAACTTATTATCATTTTATATATATATTATCCTTTTCCTGATATATATAATCAATCCTTTTCTTGACATTAGGTAGGAGTTCCTATAACCCAAGCTTCATCCTGGTCATGGATAGATCACCCAGGTTCGGGTCCATGAATAGTGACAATTCTTGGTTAATTATTTGATATAAAAAATTCAGATAAGTGCAAGTAATATTATAAAAGTTCCAAGTTTTCTACGAGTCATAGAACAAATTCTTGGTTGTAATCAATGTGGGAAAATTCTCTCTACTCGACCTGTACCAAATAGCAACTGTTTTTCTAACTTCATCATATTTTAAAAAAAAATGTCATATCAACCGGAAATGTTGCAAGATATATTTTCCGTCTATAAACTATAAATTTTGCCAACAAATATTAATCCCATTTCCCGACTGAAACCAAATTCTTGAATATAATCACATAATTTATTTTTTAATTTAATATTATTCGTTCAGGGAATCGGGATGCTTGTGTGGGAGTATATAGACAATGGGAATCTTAGCCACAGGCTTCACCAGTTGATAGGCGTAGCAAACTCTTTAAGTTGGAAAATTCGAGTGAAGATTATTATAGGAATCACAAAAAGGTTTATGAATCTTTGTCGAGTATAAACTTGTTTCATTTGCCCTTGAGCTACTAACCGAATCAATAGTGGTCATATATAGAACGTATATAAAATGCGTATGCATGTATGTATAAAATTTGTAGATATGTTTGATTTATACTCGGTTTGACTTACCTTCGTTAAGACACTGAACCAGCGATGATTCATCAAAACTTGAAATCAACCAATATATTGGCTGATAAACAGTCTGATAATGGGATCACGAAGCTTTTAGGCCCCGAGTGGAATCATGTCACGGTTCCTCCAATGGAAATGACCGGGTAAATAAGCTCTTTATGTCCTTTGAGTTTCAAGAATCTTTTATGTCTAAGAACTGTAAGTTTATGATTTAAATATAATTTCGTTAGCTATGTAGATATATTCCACCGGAGTTCACGAACACGAGTTTAGTGAGCACGAAGAGTGATGTTCACTGCTTTGGAGTTCTTTATCGGTAGATTGTATCTGGAAAGCTTTCTACGTAGTTGACTTTGGAGGATATAGAGGTTAATATGTCTTAATTTTATAGACACAGATACCAGTGAAATATCAAATTTCTTGTACTGGTATTTCAATATTCTTGAATGAACAACTTGGATTAATTTCGGAGGATTGGGTAAAATCCAAGATGTCAGACCAAAAATATGATTTCGTATTCGATTCTAAGTTGCTTGAACGCCCCCAATGAAGGAACTCAAACGAATTCTTCTCAGTGCTCTTCGGTGTGTGGATTTTGAGGTCGAAAATAGACCTTAAATAGGAGAAATTATCCATATGCTAGAGTCTCGTCACTTGTTACTCAGTGATGTAAATAGACGTCATTAATTATATTTCTATATACATTAAATAAGTAATTGAATTAACACTTAGTGCACACACGTCCTATGCACTCAATTTATTTTGAAAGTTCTTTATTTATTATAATATTCACCGATAATAATATCTTGTTTTGTTAACAGAATAGATTACATGAGACCTTGAGAAATCCGCAATGTGACCGACTAATAATCAGGTGACACGTATCCATAATCCTCTAATATCCAATTTTACCCTTGTTCTATTCACTTCCGGCTCTTCCAGTTCCCACCGGCAAGCAATCTCATTCGATCGGTTCTTTTAAGTTTTATCCGTCTCACTTGTTACAGATCCATACTTTTTTTCTTCACCCGATTCACAATTTTTATCCTTTTTTGACCTTAAAGTTGATCTTTTTTGTCCCTGATAGCATCTTGTTGTTGAGGGGCCTTCTTTTCTCTCCTTGATCGTTATAGGTTTTACTTGGTTTTGATTCTGAATTACTGATTTATTCTATTATTTTTTCAGTTCTCTATGTGGATTTTTTGATCTGATGCAAAACAGTGCATATGAGAGATTGATTTTCTTTCGAATTTAGATTTTGGCTTCTGGGTCTGGCGAATCGTGCGATTGATTGTGGGTTTTTGTCGTCTAAGTGTTATTGGATTTGGGTTTTCCTTTAATCTAGGTTCTTAAGTAGAGTAGGTTTTGTTGAATTGTTTAATTGTTTGGATACCTTAATTGTAAATTTTTTTGGGGGATCTGAAATTGAGGTTAGAGTAACTACACCAGGATGCTTGTTATGATGGGTAACCTAAACCAACAGCTATCATAAGGAACTAATGTTACTGAATCAGTTACCTAGTTGTTTTCTAGTTTATACTGCGGATTTGATAACTTAAAAATTGATTGTTTAGTTTTAAGGGAAAAAATTAAAGAACGTGTAATTGTTCTAGTCTAGTGATGATAGAATTCTATTTAATTTACGCTTAAAATGGAAGGCTCCGGTTAGGAGGACTGCATGTTAATTAGGGTATTTCTGTTTGGTACTTTATTGAGGATTTGATCTTTGAGGTGGCTAGGATTGATCGGATCTTGAATGGGTTATAGGAGCATTTGTTGTGGGCGTTTTTCGATCGATGCTGTGGTAAAGGCCAAGTTATGTGTGCATTACATAATAAATTGTTTTATGTGTCGCTTACCTACTTAATCAGTATGGTCGTGTTGATTTTTTGTGTTGTCGCTGCTATTTGTAGTATTGTTTTCTATTTTATCTTTGTCGTTTTTTCATGTCAGCATGCTGTTGTGATTTCTCTCTTGAATTTTGCTTTGCATTTAGTCAGATCTTCAGTGCTTTCTAATGATTCATCGATCTTTATGCAGGAGGAAGGCCATGTGAGTTATTCGAAATAGAGAGAAACAGTTAACTTAAAATCAATAAAATCATCTTTTTTTATATTGTGACTGCGATATGGGTGGCACAGGTTGTGAGAAATTGGGAAAAATGGAAAAGGTTAGTGGATTAAGTTCTCATATGTTTTCTATTCTCCTATGTCCAGTTATTTCTTTTTGGGAGTGTAGTGTGCGTAAAATGAGGTACTCCTTTAGACCGGAGTGGGTGTAGGTGTAAGTTTGATCTATCTAAATAATTTCTGTAGTTTCCAATTTTAATATTTCGTTTCCATTATTAAGTATTTAATAGCAAGGTTAAAAAGGAAACGGAAACATATAGATAGATCATGCTCACTGCTGAGGTAAGTTTTCTCGAAAAAGCACAAGGGTAATTTAAGAGAGAGAGGTGTACAAGTTATAGAGTTACAGTTGAGGCGTTACTGGGCATGATGGATTGTGTTAAAGTGACAGCTAGTGTTAGGAAAGCCAAGAAGAAGCAGGTGAAGGGAGAATTAGATCGCCTTAAACAGGCCGAGAAGAAGAGGAGGCGCTTAGAGAAGGCTCTGGCTACTTCTGCGGCCATCCGTTCCGAACTGGAAAAGAAGAAGCAGAAAAAGAAAGAAGAACAGGAGCGGCTCGATGAAGAAGGTGCCGCCATAGCTGAGGCAGTTGCACTTCATGTCCTACTTGGTGAAGACCCTGAAGATTCAGGCAATGTCGTGCGGAACAAGGACGAGGGGCTGTCCTCGTGGGATCATGCTCAACAAATTGATGTCATTTTCGGGAGAAGACGGGGGCTGTTTCCTTACCATGACCAACTCGATTATTCATTTGAAAGCATGGGACGTGTTTCTGATGCTCGTATATATGGGCAATTGCAAAATCAATGGGGAAATTCTATGTGGGCGACTGATCCTCAAGAAAATTATTTATACTCTCTGTGTTATGAAGAAGATGATTTGTGCTCTGCTGATTTATCTGCTGATCATGTTGCTGCTGAAGCTGTTTCATCACTTAAAATAGCTGATGATGCACGGGTAGATGCATACGTCTACAACCATATTTTAAGTGGGTAGAAGGATGGATCTTTTTGTGGTGTGGTGAAGTTGTGGGTCTTGCCAGTTTTAGTTGTTTTGAGCAAATGATATGTACATATATTACATCTCTGAGTTGAATTAGCGTGTGATTTTGTTGAAGAATACAGTTTGTATCGTGACATTTTGAAGCTTTTGACTTTCAAGATCTTACTGTTTGATTTTTGTTGCCGAAATTTACTCATTTTCCTTACCGCATGGCATCTTTCATCATTTGGAATATTTTATGAAGTGCTCTTCAATAGCTATTCGCTGCAAGTCATAGCAAGGAATCCCGACCGATTGGAAATAATATGGATGTCAATAAACTAGCAATGGGTTTATAAAAACGGCGGTTTTGTATATCTTTTAGGGCAAGAATTTATTCTTGATTTTAAAAAAAAGTAATTTTTTTATATTTTAGAAATAATTGTAGGTTGAGCTGGAGCTGTTTGGGTGGGGTCCACTGGATTGTCGGGTCCCGCCTGATATGCGGATCAGATGGACAGTTCCCAACCTGTCAAAATAGTGGGCTGGCCTGTTCACCAAGTGGTGGGTAGTGGATCAATTCCTCAAAACTTAATTGAAAATTGACAGATTGATTGTGAGTTTTGGTGGGTTATGGGTTGGACCGTTTCATTGGGCCCGTTTTGATTTGAGCTCGCTCACTTTCAAGACAATATCCAAAAAAAATGTGTAAAACTGGGCTCCATGCAAAACTAGATCGTGGTCAACCCTGCCATGGGTTAGGTCCATTTTAGTGCAGGCTGAGAGATGGACCATTTGTTGTCTAATTGGGCTTTACAACCATTCGGCTTTTAAAGGCCCAATCAGTTTCATTTAGCTTGCAAATGCACACACGAGTATCGACACCAAGTATCCTTTAATCGACGAGCTCGATGAATCAAATTCTCTCTTTGGATTCTCAATCTTGAGGTTTTTCATCTAATCTTACTCAGAGTTTTTATTGTTTTTGTAAATTATATTGTTTTTACGATTAGGGTTTGGTTAATCGTACTTTGTATGTGATTGGGTTAGTTTCAATTTCTGGAGATTATATGCTTCATATTGTGTTGTGTATGAATCATGATACAAAGCTCGTTTTTTTCTTTTTTTAAAAAAACGGAACCAAAGCATTTCAAATCCACCAAATACTCAATTATTGGAGTTAATCAAATTCATTTTTACAAGTTCATTCCTCGATCAAATCCTTCCATCCAGAAAGGAGTGCTTGAACTCTCTGGAAATTGAAATTCCTAGCAGAGCTGATTTAGAATATGTGCCTTTAGTGTGGTGAGTATTTTGATAATCGTGAATTACACAAACTAGCCATTGTACATGGTTTCATTTTTCTAACCATTTTTTAATCATTAAATGTAGAAGTACTTTGAAATGTATGTCTGTCTTTTGTGTGTGTGTTAGAGAGTGTATAATTAAGGTTTGCTCTATATTCTTTAAAGTAGAAGTCTGTGTGGAATTACCTTCTCTTGTATTGCCATTTTCTTTGATTTGGTGATATGTTGTGGAAGAATGTGTCTTTGTTCTCGGAAATAATGCATTTGGATCTCCTGAGTTTTAATGCGTATTCAATTGCCGTTGACTTCATTTTTTATTTTGGAATTGGTTTCTGCTTGTGGATTGACTCTCTGCTTGTGGATTGACTCTCGAAAGGATTGACGACTACTGTGGCTATATCATGGTATTTCTTCTACAAGCCTCTTTTTAGTCCATCGAAATTTATACGTTAAAACAAAGTGTAGTGAGTATATTTGATGTTCGTTAGCATCACTTGCTTTTCTTTATATTTCCCATCATTCAAGGGATGGAAACTCAGTTCTGAGTAACATTTCAAGTTTGCAGCATAAGAATTAAAGGTTTTCAAATCTGAATGAAATATCGATAAGTAATTTTTAAGCTGGTGGATGGTTGCATGTTATATCGCGAGTCACTGACTTGGCTTTTTCACAACAATTGGCAGGACTCCAACAATTTCAGTGATGAAAAGTTGGAATGTAGATTATATGTTGGGAACCTTGATTTGAGGATCACAGAGTAAGCGCAACATTCTTTGGTATCAAATAATTTCTATCAAGAATTCTACGCCCCCGAATAAAACTACTATATGTGAATCCTTGTAGGGCTGCTCTGATTAAGATGTTTTCCCCCTTTGGAAAGATAATCTCCGAAGACTTCCTGTGGCATACCCGTGGCCCAAAACGTGGAGAACCACGTGGTTATGCTTTCATTCAGTTCAGTTCTATAGAGGTAAGTTGCTCAGTTTATAGTGTCCTCACTCGATGCAATTCCTGAATCCTGCTTTTAAAGTGAGAATGCAGGAAGCTAAACTGGCCAAGGAGAAGATGCACGGCAGGATGGCATGTGGCCGCCCCTTGGTCGTTCGTCTTGCTAGTGAGAAATACACATTGGAAGGACAAGCTAATTCACTCAAATACAGTGGTGAAGGAAGTGCATCTAGCATTCCTGTTGGTTATTCAGGACAAATAAATCGCTGTGCTAGAATTGCTGCAATAAAGAATAAGCTAAAGGCCATGGAACAAGAAGATGATAAATGCTCGAAAAAACAGAAGCAAACTGACATATCGGGGCACTGATGGTTGTGAGAACACCTTTCCCTCATAGAGGTCGTACGCAAGCAAAATCTTAAAGACGATGGGTATGCTGTTTTTATGTGTGTGCACAAATTTGCGTTAGTAGAATATGTCGACATTGTAACATATGATCGAAGGAGCAGTTCTCCTCTACACTTCTGGATATTGCTTCGTTGTAAAATTCTCTTTTGAATTTTCGTGCATCAGTTTTTTTGCACCTCATTGTTGCGAGTGGGAGCTTTACCAAGGATATCGATACAACATATTATATTTCTTTCTATGCTCTGGTCCAATGGTCCATCTTGATCGAGCTATTATTCTGGTGTTGAATGCAAATTCCACTAAACAAGCATACTTCTTACAAAGATGTATTGTAAACTCACACTTCAAGACCACAACACTACCCCGTAATCAAGATTGCACTAACTTGCATGCTATTTATCGCGTGCCGATGGCTCCGGTTGGATTGAACCCTGAAATTATGTCCCCATTCATGAATCTTAACTACGGTGCGCAGTGATTGCAGATTGGTGTTCCTAGTGTATGGCAAAACCCTCGCTAAAAAGGCCTTCATAGCTAAGTTACAAGCTCTGAAAAACAAAGTACGAGAATGAAGCTTAGAAACTTTGAACAAAACTTAAAGATTCGGAGCTTGATATATGATTCTTTCTTGAAATTGTCGTTAGCTTATGGTATCTTGCTTGCTTTTATGATACACCAGTTCTTTGTGTTTCCATCCTCAAAGGGTCAAAAACAAAATTCCAAAGAAATGGCATGTTAGCATTAGTTGCATCTTCTTTTTTTTTTTTGACAAATTTCTACTCATCCAAAAACTATTTTTTTCCTTTTAAAAAATGGAAAAATATATATGTTATAGGCATGTTTATTTTATTAAATTTTATAACCAAAAAATTACATATATTACTTGTAAAATTAATCATCAAATATGGGTTTTTTAACAAAGAATTAAAAGTAAAGAATTTAATTTTGATTTTAAAAGATAGTACGATTTCAAAAAAATATGAAAAAAAATTATCTATGACAAATATATATGTTATAGGCATATTTATTTTATTAAATTATATAACTAAAAAATTACATGTATTGCTTGTAAAATCAATCATCAATCAAAACTTTGAATATGTAATTCATGAAAAGAGATTTAATGAGCAATAAAAAGACTCTAAGTTATTTTCTACTATAAAAATAATATATGATATAATCCTTATAATAAATATAATTATAATTATCATTGATTAGCATTTGTCAAAGTATCATATTTTCTACATATGATAGTTAATATCTTTATTTAATTATTTTGAAATCAAACTAATTAATTCAATAGATACAAAAATAACATTTTTTTAAGAAATTTTATTTCTTTTGTTATATTTCTAATTATTTTAATGGTGAAAATCATACCAATAGTTTAAAATCTATATTTAATAATTATTATATGAGTTTATTTGATATTTACTATATAATCTTATTTGAATGTGCATTTCTTTACATATGTTGATTTATTTATTATTTTAAAACTTATTTAACAAGAAATTAATAGTCATCAATGTTAGTCTACGAAAAATCGATATATAAAATTTATTATCCATGATATAGAATTGTAAAAATAAAAAGTAAAAAAATTCTTTATGAGGTTAAATTAAATATTATGAGTTATATTTTATTATTAATATTACTATTTAATTTGTTTTAATATTGTTTTTATGAGTTAGTCACAGTGATTTTAAATTGATAATTATTTGTCTTTAGTATGCTTCGCTTATGTAGATTATGATTTATACATTGATAAAATCCATAATTTGTTTGATTTTTAGGTTATTCTGCTTTACACGTGGTGTTTGAATATATAAATTTTTTAAAAAATTTTGTTTCAGTTCATTTTGTTTTATATATTATGTTCATTACAATTTATTATATAACATAAAATCTACTGCTTGAATTTTAATTTGGGAAACAGTTTAAAAATAAGTTATATAAATTCTTATAAATCGTCTAATATGATATTAAATTAAGCCCAGATAAATAACAAAATGATTCAAATTATTTTTTAGAAAATCAAAATTTTTTAACTTTTATAATATAATTGATATTACGTGCAACGCACGTGCATCATGCTAGTCTAATATAAATACACCAAATCAAATTAAATTACCATATTTCAGTTTAAATACCGATGGACTATTGATGAGTAGTGTGGCCATCCTACAAGAGCAAGATGATTATGCATTCAAGCAGTGGCGGCGGCGGCCTATTTATGTGAACACAAAAATAAATTTTAATATTTAATTCAGTGAGAAGAAGGGTAGAAATATTAGCCCTAATGATGGCAACTATTTTTGTGTTGGTTTTTTGTAAAATTTGAATGTTAATATGTTCATTACACCGATTATTCAACAAGAGGGAAAAACAAAAAAACAAAATAGTAATAAGGCCAGAATTGAAATCATACGTATGGAATGTTTTTAACATTTGTTTAAGTCGAGCTTTGAGAAATATGAAGTTCAAGTCTTACAGTCACCCACCACGTACAAATATCAGTGTTACGATGAATGTGTTGTATATCAACATTAATATTAATGTATATATTTGTGTAATAAATTTTTTACAATAATTTATTATAAAATTATTTGATAATTGCAAGATGGGGTTTAGATAAGATTTTATGTAATGATATTGATTGAAAACATGTAAATTTTCAAACAATAATTTCGTTAAAAAAAATAGTTTTCGCCATAGCATCAAACATATATAGTAGTCGATTTGTAAGTATTGAATGAAAGGGGCATTTATGTCATTACACTAAATGACACTAAGGAGCATTTTTTTTTTTTGGGGATTAACTTTCTCAATCATAAACAAAATTGAAGCATAAATGTGTTAGCTAAAAGCCTAAAATTTGGAAACTTGGTCCTTTTTCATTCAACACATATGTTAAAACATTGTGGCTTTTCTTTTGTACTCATCTATACTAAATTTTTTTTCATGTACTTAAAGACTCCTCTTGGTAAATAGTTTCTTGAAAAAAAAAAGAAGGGGACCTTTTACAAAAAGAAGAAATATACGGAGACATACATGGATTTGGTTAAAACAGGGAGGAAGATTAATGGACGAATCAAGAATGTCCAACTTGGAATAAAGTTTCTTGTTTTGGTCATTTTTCTTGGATACATGATGATATGGATTATGATGCCTACAAATATATTTTGGCTACATTGGTTGCCTCGTATTCATAATGCGACTGCTTCGACTTACTTTGGGCAACAAGGTTTGATTTCATGTAGTGTGTTATGACAATAAAGTGTTTGGTAATAAATTTTCTGAGTTTGTTGGAGTTACAGGTGATCAGTAGTTGCATGTGGATCGTTGTTGTACATCTTGTAGCTGGTTAGAAACTTGGTTCTGAAAGTTTTCTTGTACTAACTTCACTCATCCTTTGATTACATTAGGTGCAAATTTTCTTATATATTCATTTCCGATCCTTCTTATGGCTACATTGGGATGTTTACATCTCTATTTGTACAAGTATGTTGATGATGCAGACACTAGGTATTTGAATAATCTCTTATAGCACAATTTCTTATCAGGGTTTATTAAGGAATTCCACTTGTACCCATTACAAATTTTTTTCTCGATAGAGTTCAAAAGACTGCACATTTTGTCTCTTGGAAACGACCCGTACTCATGAGAGGCCCTCTTGGAATCGTGTCTTTGGCAGAATTATCATTTCTATTAATGTTCCTTGCGCTCTTGATATGGTCATTTTCAGCCTATGTACATGGCATGTTCAAGAATATAACTAGACAGGCTGCTTCAACTATGAACGAATCTGTGTAAGAGTATTGTTTTCCAAGCATTTGACAACTAAATGTCATTGGTGTAATCAATGACTTGGGAGAAATATCTCAAAATACAAACCCATTTTTTGTGTTTGTATCAGGTGGGAACTCAAGCTATGCAGTGCTGCTCTGCTGTTAGGCCTTGTAGGGAATGTATGCTTGGCTTTCCTCTTTTTTCCAGTGGCTCGAGGATCATCAATATTACGCTTGTTTGGCCTCACTTCAGAATCCACGATCAAATATCATATTTGGCTTGGCCATACAACATTAACACTTTTCACTGCACATGGTCTTTGCTATGTTATCTTTTGGGCTAATACGCATCAGATCTCGGAGGTATATAATGATCAAGTCTTGGTCTAATTTTTGTGGGATTTGCTAAAAAAAAAGATTCTTGATCTTTTTTCAGATGATCAAATGGAATAAAATTGGGATTTCAAACCTGGCTGGTGAAATAGCTTTGGTCTCTGGATTAATAATGTGGATTACAAGCTTCACTCTTGTTAGGAGGAAAATATTTGAACTCTTCTTCTACACACATCATCTGTACATTGCTTTTGTTGTTTTCTTCGTTTTACATGTGGGATTTCCTTATTCTTGCATCATGTTACCCGGTTTCTACCTCTTCTTGATTGATCGGTATCTGAGATTTTTACAATCTCAGCAAAAAGTTCGTCTGGTATCTGCTCGTGTATTACCTTGCCAAGCCATGGAACTGAACTTTTCCAAGGATCCAAGTGAGTTATGATTCAGTATGCACCTCTCTTTACAGAGATATCATGCTTTTAGATTACCGAACAGCGAAACTTTACTTTATTGCCCATTTCCTAATTTTCCATTCATTACCAGGATTGAGTTATAAACCATCAAGCATTATGTTCATCAATGTTAAGAGTGTATCTAAGCTCCAGTGGCATCCATTCACTGTAATCTCAAATAATAACACGGATCCTGATCAACTCAGCGTTGTCATCAGATGTGAAGGGGGATGGTCTCAGAAGCTTTTTCAGAAACTTTCGTCTCAAATACATCGTCTTGAAGTATCCGTTGAAGGACCTTATGGTCTCGCATCAACCTCATTTTTAAGGTTAAATTTTACCAAAAAAAAAACAGCATTCCTTTGATTTCAACTCGGCCAATTCTGTTCCTTCTTTTTTGTTATCAAGCTACATATCATGTGGACTAATGCATTACATATGCAGGCAAGACATGCTAGTGATGGTGAGTGGAGGCAGTGGAATCACCCCTTTTATTTCCATCATTCGAGAACTCATTTTCCTTTCGAGCACATCAGAAATAAACATGCCGAGAGTTCTCCTCGTGTCAGCTTTCAAGAAATCTGAAGATCTCGCAATGCTAGAGCTTCTGCTTCCAG
This sequence comes from Primulina huaijiensis, assembly GCF_012295235.1. Taxonomy (NCBI): domain Eukaryota; kingdom Viridiplantae; phylum Streptophyta; class Magnoliopsida; order Lamiales; family Gesneriaceae; genus Primulina; species Primulina huaijiensis. The sequence goes on along the minus strand of NC_133317.1, from coordinate 3,086,580 downwards.
AATCGGGAACTTTTTGCAATATTTCCACCTTAAAGTTACAAATTCAAGCATACGTGACGAGAGAGAAAAGGCCCACGATGGACAACCAGAAGCAACCTCAAACCATCTACTTCAGGCCAAATGCTCTTGACAAACCAATTTCTTCCATTTTAGGCCCGAACAGTTGGATTTGGCTTGGAGCTATAATTTCATGCTCTTTTCTCATTTTTCTCATTCTAACCGGTCTTCTGACTCGATACTACATCTACCCGATTGACCATAACACCGATCAGATATATTCGTACACTGCAAGATCAATGCTCAATATGTTGTTATTGTGTGTGTCTATTGTGATTGCTGCAACGCTAGTGTTTCTTTGGAACAAGAAACAGAACGCTATATATGTGAGGCAGATTCAAAGTGCTGACTCCCCAACATCAATAGCATCTCCAGCACCAGAGTCTTGGTCTTACAACATCGACAGAGAATTAGAAATCCTTCCACGCCAACAATCTTTGGAGCAATTCACTACAATACATTTTGGCCAAAGACCAGATTTGAAAAGTAAGCTCCTCTTTTTCCCCAGAAAATAATTACAGAAACTAGTTACCAGGGTATATATCAGGCATCAAGAGTGCGCCAACTCCCCCAAGAAACAAAAAAAAATCTCCAAATAAGTTTTTTCCATGCTCCATGAATTAAGTCATCCTTTCATGCATGAAATTCCGTGCGTCTGCCTCTGAATATGCAATGTTGTTTTGACGAAATGTATGTTATTTTCTGAGGCAGAAATACTGTTGGAGTTGGAAGAATTCGACGTCGGAGTTCTGGTTAGTGGTCCCAAGAAGATGAGGCAGGATGCAGCTGAAATATGTTCATCTAGTTTAGCCAACAACCTGAGTTATGAATCTTTTAGCTTCAACTGGTAAAATTGAAGCCGCATGAAAATCTTACATTTGTTTTGTATCATGAAATCTTATCAGGTTATTATGTGCTTCTTTGAATATACTCTCGTAAAATTTGATCAAGTTTTAGGGGTGTATTTTTTTATTTAAGTCAATTTAATATGTTTATTTAATTAATTAATATTTTTAATATTAATAAATATATAACAATAATTTTCAATATTAATAAATAATCAAACTTAAAATAATTTCATTTATTTTAAGTAAATTTTTGTATGAAGTCAATTTTATTTTTGACAATATGTTTAACAACAAATAAACAAGACGGCATAAAAAATAGAGAATAATGATTTTGTTCACTATATATCATATGTATGAATTTTGTGTTATAACCAATATTAAGATATAAATTAATTAAAATTATAGAAAATGATAATTAATTTAAAAAATAAATTTTACTTATTAAAAATAATATTATTGTTTTCAATTTATGGACCAATAAAATATTATAATTAATATAATTTTAAATTTCACGAGGTTTTGTTATCAAAACTCGAAAAATAAAATCAACTATATAATAATTTTGCTTTTAAACTCTTGTTAGCAATAATAAAATTATGTTTTAAAAAGTCCAACGAAAATGAAAAATATAAAAAGGAGAAAAGAATGAATTAATTATTGTTTGTATTGATATTATTTTTAATAGAAATGAAAGTGAATATGTGAGTTTGAGATATTTAATTCTCAATTACATGTACATCCAAATATTTAAGATGAATCAAAAACGTTTTTTGGTATTTTATAATTGTATCTTAGGATTTGATTCTTGTACTTAATAAAATTTCACTGAGTAATAATTAAAATTTTACTGACATTTTGAATATCTCTAGATTTTTAAACTCCACAAAAATCATTAAAAGTTTAGAACCAATTAAACTCCATTTGATATTTATTTCAACACCCAAACATATCACAACAAAGACAAACTAAAAGGGATATTTGCTATAAACCTCACATGAGCCGAGCTACGTATCTATTTAAAAAAAAAAAAACCAATTTTCTACCATATTTTTATTTCAAAAATAAACTTCAAAATTAAATTTCGGATTTATTGGGAAGCAAAAGTTCTAAAACTTTCAACGAATAATGTGATAATATTTTTTTTCTGAAACATAATAATTACATTAAAAACAAATTACTCATCAATTTGAGTAAAAACAAAAGTGACTATACTATTTATCTATCTACTTTGATTTAGACGAAATACACTAACCAAATTAATCGAAAATATTAAGGAAGAAAACGTCCACAACTACACCAAACAGCCGTTTTTAAAATTGGAATTGCATTATATAAACAAATGAGTTAGCAGGAAACAACGAGCGTAAGGCCAATCTGCAACGCGGGGTGGTCACAACTAATTGACCAAACACACCTAACTAGTCTCCTCATCAGATAATCTCGGCATACCAGCAAGGCAGAACCTCACAAGCTACTGCCAAAAGTTCATATTACCAATTTTCCATCAAGGATGCATCAGCTTAGGTGACTCAATTGCCATGAGATCAGAAGAAATTTCTTCCCCCCAGTTCATGTATGGCAGCTTTGGTGACTCTGGTGATCGACAAGCAGGTGAAAAGTTGCCACAAGTCTCTGTTTTCCAGAATTTTAGAACTTGGTCATTAGAGGGCTGCTCGGTCATCTCTTCCATGATCAAATCCTTAACCAGTTCCTCAGGCTGAATCATAATTGAATAATAATATCTAAAATTTCAATGTTCAAAACCTTGTAAATGAATAACAGAATGTGAAGGAACAGACCTTCTTTGGTGATGACTTTACCACAGCAGATGGCCACACGAGAAAATCTGAGAATACCAAGAAATGAAGTTCGGTCCCGGGGCATAGTACAAAAACGAAAATGAATATATATTGATTTTTAAAGTTGATTGGCAATACCATTATCAAGTCCAACTGACTTCATAAAGAAGCCCAAATCCATGATTTTCGTTTGTGCTTTGATGCACTCTTGATGATTGTGATGAAATCTATCTTCTACTATAGAGATGGGTACTTTTTCTTCTGCAACAGCGCTTAACTTCCCACCTGTCTTTGGCGCATATAGTAAAGGTCTCTTAACTGAGTTTGTAATGTCGCCAAGCGCTTTCCTGTCACCATCTTCTCCTTTCTCGGTTGTTTTTACCCTTTTTTTGGTGGTAGCAGTAGAAGCAGCACATAGATCTTTCCCAGTGGAAATGGCATTTGTAAAATTGTATGTTTTGTTTGACTGAAATACAGATGGTTTTCTTGAATTCGATATGTCATTCAGAGCTTTCCGACCACTGATCCTTCCTTTCTTATCTGCCTTGAGTACATCAGCCTTTCCACCTAGAGTTCTCCAAGAGAAAAATAAAGGCTTTAAAACTCCAAGCATATCAACGGAATATTTTGATAAAAATTTATGTTAGGATATGAGTAACTTTACCATTGTGGAGAATATTTAAATTTTGATCTTGCATCAGGAAATGAGCTGGTAAAAGATAAAAGTTTTTAAATGTGTGAAAGGACAATTAAGAACTACAATACATTTTTCTACATTTACCCCTTTATACCAAAAGCATAGTAAAAAATCATAGATTCATGGTTTAATAACTTCTGAAGGCAACCAACACAATCAGAAAATAAAAATTAAAGAAATTTTTTTAACTGAAGATTCTATGAACTCCTCACCAGGGCAGTACCATTTTGTCAATAACTGAGAAGTTTCCATCATAAGCTATTTGAATATTAATGATTCAATACACTTGAATAAGACTGTATTGAATTAACTGTTCGAATTTTTTTTCTAAAAATCATGTTTCTGCACGTATATAAAAACATGATAAACAAATATGCGGAAGCTAAATCGAGCCTTACCTCCAGCCATTGAATTATCTTTTGATTTCTCTGATTTTCCTCCGATTGAAGCCTTCTAAACACTCCAATCTCTCTATAGATGGTGTATTATTCTGGTGTGTTTAGGGACCTCAATCACCTCTATTTATAGGTGTTTCTCATACCATCAACTAGAAAAGTCGGGAGCATGAATGTCAAAAGAAGAATCGTGTACGCATCTAAATTTTCTTGGCCGTCGTCAATATCAATTTGTACACGCCTCTTTTAATATGTGTCATATTTCTTACATTAACTTCATCAAAATTCATATAAGTTATATTCGTCAACTGAAAAAAAGTTTTGAAATGGTAACAATATTCTGAATTTGATCGCTCCCACTGATCAAGTCATTCTCAAGAAATTTTGAATCTCTTCATTCCACAACCTCATGATTTGTGATGAACATTTATCTGTTATAGTACTTTGTACCCTATATCATCTCATATTAATAGCGCCCATTAAGCCTGTATGAAGAATAATATTCAATTTCACAACTTAAAATTATAAACTTGAATTTTAGAAATTAATATCAGAGTAATAGTAATATGCTGCAAAATTAATGAATACATGCTATTGTTATTAAATGAAACAATAAACTATATGTCATGTTTTACCAATGTAATTCATGTTTTAAAAATCCAGTGACATAAAATTTGCCTGTGGGCTAAAATTTTAATTCAATAAGATTTTTCTGTAACTTTATGATAAAACTATCAAAATGTATTTTCCTTAATTCCTGTGGGTAAATTAAGAAAAATATAATTTAATATTTTAACCTAATTAGTTATATAAATATAATAAAAATCCCTGTGGGGTAAATTTTATTATATTTATATAATTAATTACAATTGATGTCCATTATGTGATCCAAATCCACTTAATGCATAATTTTTCATAATTAAGGATGCGGTGGCTATTCCTCAATTATTTAAAATTATACGGTTCACTGGACAAAATTTTGGCTTTACGTAATGCTTTATATAATAATTATTTCGCAATCAATACTTTCCAAGAGTGCTTCCAGGAAAAATAGGTAGTGATAAGGCTCTTTAAATACCTAACTCCTAGTCAGAGCAACATTGCTCAGGGAGACCAGTGGCAAGTCAAGACAGTTTAACCGATCTATGAAGAACTCCCTCAGATCATGTTTTCTTACGTCACCTTATAATTATTATTCAACTTAATTATCCACATATATGTGAATCTTAAGAAACCAAAATTTTTCATTAAATAACTTTATATTCACATTTTTACTTAATATGAACAAATATGTTCCCCATCAGTTTTTCTCTTCAATCAGAGTAGTGATAAAGTGAGGATCACATTTACGTGAAAATGTGGGCTCCTCATCAGTTTTTCTTTTTTATCAAAGTAGTGATAAAGTGAGGATTATTTATTCATTTGTGAACATCTTAAATATTTTATAATATTATATTCACATCTTACTTGATATGTTCATTTCAAATTATAAACAACTTAATATATTTAATATGAACATAATGTGAATATTGATGTACAAATTATTTTTCAATATTATTTGCATTTTAGATTTCAAGAATAAATGCAAACATAATATTAAATTTTCATGTACACGTCAAACACTTATCCATAATATTTGACATTATATCTAACATACAAAAATAATTTCTTAACATGTATTAAAAATTACATCGAATTTGAAATTATTTTAATGTGTACAAATTATTTAACCAAATGCTATATGTATACCGAATTATACATATAACTTAATAACATATTAATCATCATTATTTATTTATTTATTATTTTTATTTTAAAAATAATAATAAAAACGAAAAAAAAACCAACGACCATGTATACCAATTTGATAATTGGTGTGGGTCTCACGACATTAATTAATATTATTATTATTATTAAAATTATAATAATAATAAAACTTTGCAGAGACTTTAATGAGAAGGCAGATTCACGTGAAATGTTTTATCGGTATTAAATTGTTTGAAAATTGAAGGCAATTCATTGTATATCTCTTCGTCTACAACCTCTCCAATTTTCAGAAAACCAGTAGCACCTTCTTCAAAATATTTTCCTCCCGAAAAAATTCTCCATTATTTAAGATTTCAAGGAAGAATTTCAAGGTGCAACCGAGAACACAATTCTCAGGTAAGTTTCTTAATATAATTTTATCTGATTTTCAACTTCAAGTTTTTTACGTAAAACTTTCCCGATATCGAATTTTCAGAAAATGAAAACAAAATTTTAAAGGTTGAGGTATCACTGCTCTGATATCAAATGTTAGAATTTTTTTCTAAAAATCATGTTTCTGCACGTATATAAAAACATGATAAACAAATATGCGGAAGCTAAATCGAGCGTTACCTCCAGCCATTGAATCATCTTTTGATTTCTCTGATTTTCCTCCGATTGAAGCCTTCTAAACACTCCAATCTCTCTATAGATGGTGTATTATTCTGGTGTGTTTAGTGACCTCAATCACCTCTATTTATAGGCGTTTCTCATACCATCAACGAGAAAAGTCGGGAGAATGAATGTCAAAAGAAGAATCGTGTACTCATCTAAATTTTCTTGGCCGTCGCCAATATCAATTTGTACACGCCTCTTTTAATATGTGTCATATTTCTTACATTAACTTCATCAAAATTCATATAAGTTATATCCGTCAACTGAAAAAAAGTTTTGAAATGGTAACAAACCACAAATTTGCTTCAATAATTCCTCTTCTCCTCCAAAATTAACCATAACTATTGTGTATCTTTTAGTATATCTATTAGTTCATTAGTGTACAATACTATGATTGCTTAAATTAAATACAACATATCCCTGCAGTATTCTTAAGTTATCTGGGATTTATCAACTGCTTTATTCATGAAATATGGAAAACGCGTGGAATATATGATCCATTTCATAACTCCAATGTCAATAATTCATAAAAAAAAACCACATCCTACGAAATCCTTCTTCACCCTTGAAGAAGGAGCAATTACCTCCCATGTGTGATCAAAATCACTTTGAAAACACTCGAATGAAAAAAGAAAAAATATATCAACAAGAATGAAACCCAAACACAATCAAAAGTTGAACAAAATACGAACACTCAAATTAGAAGGCTTTAAATAATTCGCATGCTAAGGATAAACAAACGCTAATGATAAGAAATTTAACATCAATTTACAAATATAGATATTAACTCGAGAAACGTTCAGGTCATCATCCGACTTTTTGTCACGAAAATTTCCAACAAACAAGAAGATGGAGAAGAAAACTCACGGTAGATTCTCAGATTTTCAGAAATTTCTTTCGCGCTCCAGAGTATTACCTTCTTGTTTCGAAAAATTTCTCACTTAATTCAGAGGATTAAAGTAGATTTAATTTCTTCACTCGAATCTTCTCAATTTTCAAGGGCTTCAAATCTTGAATGAATTCTGGCACTTTGGCGTTCTACGAATAAAAAGGGGCCGCAGTGCAACAACGGTCATATTTGTAAGGATGAAATTACAGAAATAGGCCGTTCTCACCCAATAATTACAGAATTGGATTTATCTTTTTTCTTGATCAATTAAATTATTTTCCAATAATATACTCTATATCATATAAATATTTTAATGTTTGTAATGTACAATGTGATTTGAATTATTTAGCATGAATATTATTTAATATCAGTGAAGTAAATTAAATTAATCAAAATTTTAAATGGTTTAATCATGGATTTTAACAAATTAAATACTTTTTACTTGCCATCTTAATATTTTTTTTAAATTTAAATTGAAGTGTTTGTTGAAATATGAGTTTGCTATCATTAAGTCTCAAAATCATGTGTTCTTGTGCATTTTCCTAAGGGTATGTCTCTTGGGAGACGGTCTCACGAATCTTTATCTGTGAGACGGGTCTACACGGTCTACCATACCGATATTTATAATAAAAAATAATACTCGTAGCATAAAAAGTAATATTTTTTCATAGATGACCCAAATAAGATATTCGTCTAACAAAATACGACTCGTGTGACCCTCTCACACAAGTTTTACCTTTTCCCTAAGGCCTATTATATCAAGTCACTCGTATGCCTCACCAGGAGATATACATTTTAATATTATTAATTAATAATTAAGCCAGTGCCTTCCATTAATATTCATTGCCTTAGACAAAGCTGGGGAAGAAGTCAAATGGCTGAGAAACTTCCTAGAAGATATTCCTTGTTGGAATAAGCCAGTGCCTTCCATTAATATTCATTGTGATAGTCAATCGGCAATAGGAAGAACACAAAGCAGTATGTACAATGGTAAGTCTCGTAACATTAGACGAAGACATAATACCATAAGACAATTGATCTCGAACGGGGTTATTTCTGTCGAATATGTGAAATCAAAGGAAAACCTAGCGGATCCATTTGCAAAAGGAATAAATAGAGATCAAATGTACAAGCTGTTAAGAGGGATGAGCTTAAAACCCACGAAATAAAATATTTATAGCGGTAACCCAACCTTGTGAATTGGAGATCCCAAAACCTTGGTTCAATGGAAAAACTAAGTTATAATTATTGGTTTAACACTTGGAAACAATGAAGGCTCATTCCTATGAAATCCAAGTAGAAAAAAACCTGCAACACGTGGTAAGGTTAAGTTTCTTTTAATGATGCCTAGACCTAAGAGGTAGGGTATGGCAGGATACTCTAGATAGGAGATCACCTATATAAGTGAGAAGTAATGGCCGTTTCAATGGAAAACACTTATGAATCTAAGATATGGTCCAGGGCCGAAATGGACACAACATGAGAACAATAATATGTTAGAATTACTATTGTGTAAATACTATTGACTTGGTTTACATAAACGGTTGACTAGTTCAAGACATCATGTCACTACTCAACTAGTAAATCCTATAGTATATTACTAAGGAAGGTTCAAAGTCAAAAACTACCTATCCTAATGCAATAATAATTCACAAGAGCTTTCAAGTAAATAAGCATACATGCATTAATTTCATTTATGTGGGGGATTGTTGGATAAATGAAAAGAGAAGAAAAGGAAGAGTGAGAAGTTGTAAAGGGAAGTGGGATGTCTCAAGTGTGGCTTGTCCCACATTGAGTTAATAACCAAATAAAGTCTCCCTAATAAGCTCCAAGTTGAGACAAGGGTTTGGGCCCCAAGGGGTACCAGAAGTTTTTAGACGAGGGAAGACGCTAATAAGTTGTGTCTCGGTAAACCAAACACACACGCGCGCGCCCGGCCGGCGCGGTGCGGTGCGGTGTGGTCTTATGACCGTATTATTCTTTTTGGACAAAATTTATTTGAAAATAATTTTGTTGACAACACCTGCTCACGAAACCGAAACAGAAACCAACGTGCATTCACAGAAGATGCTGCGCATATGCGCGCCAGAATCCGCGCACATGCGCGTGACTTGCTGTTTTCTTCGCAGATGGGCAGAACAAGTCGCGCATATGCGCGGATAAGGACGCGCATATGCGCGAACCTTTCTGGAATTATGCATTGTGGGCAGAGCAGGGCGCGCATATGCGCGACTTAGGACGCGCATATGCGCGAGCCTTTCTGGAAATCTGCGTTGCGAATCTGTGCATGCGTCCCTCACAGAAAAGGTGGGTTTCAACCAAACAATGTACCCCTCGACTGAAGTTGTGACTCTTCTTCACATCCGGTCCGTAAAGACGTGACTTTTCTGCGCACCCGGTGATCATCTATAAATGATTCCTCCATCCATTTTAGAATTGCTGATCATTTTTCTAATTTCTTGTCATATTGCTGCACTCTATTTCGTTTTATATACTTGAAAGTTCCTGCATATTTTGTTCGTTGTTTCGAGACTTGTAGTGCCTCAAAATCTCGGATTGAAGTCATTGTATCTTAGGGACGATTGCCTGCAACGTATAGCACTATATACGGGCAATTTCGTCTTGCGGACAAAGGAGATTCCTTGCCTCTACTTGATCTTATTGTTGCTGCGTTTTGTTCGTGATTCAAGTTACTGCGCTTTGCTCGTGTTTAAAGTCTTCCAACATATCCAGGGTAATATCTTACAAACATATACTTCCAAACAAATTAATGATAAATATATTAATTTTTTAAGTTGATTAAATAATATTAAACAATTAACACGAAATTATTTTCAATTTAAAAGTGTTGTTCAATTTTAAATTGAAATTTTGTTTATAAAGTTTTTTTTAGTCGGTACGAAGGATAATTATGAAATTAAATATTTTGTTGTCTNTATACATGGTTTCACTCATTCGAGTTAGAAATTAAATCGCAAATGGGACATTATACATCTATAGATTAAATTTATTCCTTATTTTATTTTTTGGTTCACAAAATTTTTTGCAACGTATATAATTTGATGATCGCCAAACCGTTAATTTGTCGTGTCTAAAAACTAATGTTCCATACTAATTAGTTACAACAAAATTGAAGTTAGACGACTTTTCGATATGACCCAGCTGATGAATAATATAATATCAGAAATATTATTTTCATGATTAATATAAATCGAGTCGATACAAATATAAACATATGCTCACTCCAATATTACTATGCTTGAGTCAAAAACTTGATGATAAATGGCGATTCAATGCTGCATTATGTATTCCACCAACATATGTATAATGTTAAAATGCGCCATGTGGGAGGGCCACGCTGGTTTTCACACCGAATCAATGAGAAAATGACGATTATTCTTGTTCGCAAATTTGATCCAACATTTTTCCATGGGAAAACCTTTTTAAGTATAAATAATCTATTTTTAGATTTTCGGTGTAAAAATGCAGTAATTGTCCTACTAGTTTTTTAGTGGTATGATATTATTTTGATTCGATATTCTAATATTTATTTATATTTTAAATAAGAATTATGTTAGATTTTTCATGCACCATTCTTTTTTAAATTCCACGCCTTTTCCATGTGGGTCTGGCCTTGAAATTTGAGAACTAAACGACATTGACTGCAAAAGCATCCCGTGTGAAGCCCGCGTTAAGATAAGAATATTCTTTATACTCAAATTTTCCAATTCCTCAATATTTTATTCATTACCAACCTTATTTTATTTTTATTTTAATTTGAATATATGTGTACAAAAATTTATTTTTATATTATTTGACATCTATTTTCAACGGCCTATAATATAAGACATAAAAAAAAAAGTTTTTTTTCTCGATTTTTATTTAATTTAATTTATTTTAAATCACAAAAACCGTTGTCAATATGCTTTATTGATTAATTTTATAAAATAAATATTCGATTTGATTTGTATAAAAATTTAGTTGAGTCGTCTCACATGTCTAGGTAATTATTTTATATTAGAACAATATTTATTGAAGAGCAGCAGATATTTCTAACTCTGAAAAGTCCTGTCTCGTTAACCACTCCCAAAAATCTAATTTCTAATCCAAGTTCCAAACGCAGGACTGTTTATATACCCAATTTACCCTTACTTATTTTTTGAACTTCAATAATTTGAAATGGATGTTTTTTCATTGTATTTTCACTGTGTAGCCGATAAGGGTCAAAAAAGTCTGGATGGCATATCAGTAATAAATTCAAATGTCAAGCCTAAACAAAAGTCACTCCGCCCTATAAATGACCCAATCTCACTTCTTCTCTAATGCCCCAACCAAATTACGTAATATATTTTCTTATAAAAAAATCGAAAATGGCGTCACGGTACGAGGTTGAAGTCACCGTCACTTCCGCCAAAGACCTCAAGAATATCAGTTGGCGACACGGCAAGCTCAAGCCATACGCCGTCGTCTGGATCGACTCCAAGAACAAGTTGTCCTCCCACGTCGACGAAGAAGGCGACACGTCCCCCTACTGGGATCAGAAGCTCACCATCCCCTTCGACTCCCCCATAGAGGAGACCACCCTCTACATAGACATCGTCCACGCCGACGCCGATGAGGACACCAAACCTATAATCGGCTCCGCCAAGCTGCCCCTTCGCCACGTTGTGGATGATGTCGGGTTGAGTGCCCTCGCAGATCGGAAGCTCGAGCTGGTGCGCCCATCCGGCAGGCCACATGGCAAGGTTGAGGTCAAAGTCAGCGTACTTGAACCGCGATACCGTGCGGCACAGGATCCTTACCACGCGCAGCCGTACGGCGTACCTCCGCCTGGGTCGAGGGACTACACACCCCCACCACCGTATGGAAATCCATACAGTGCGCCACCCGCTTATGGTTCACAGACAGGATACCCGGGTTACGGGCAGCCGAGCTATGGACAGCCTGCGGGTTATGGACAGTCATATTACGGGCAGCCGGGAGGTTACGGGCAGGGTAGTTATTACGGGCAGCCACCTCCCGTGGAGGAGAAACAGAGCAAGTTTGGGGGGATGGGAACAGGCTTGGCTGTAGGTGCCGTGGCGGGGGTGCTAGGTGGAGTCGCGCTGGCGGAGGGCTTCGATGCGTTGGAGGACAATATTGCTGACGACGTGGCAGATCGCGTGGAGGATGACTTGGGCGACGAAGGGGATGATTACTAGGAACGTATTGGAAATATAAATCTCATTTTAATTTCGACGATCTTTATGCATTTGTTGTGTTTGATTTGAATTTCAAAATAATCCTTTGTGTTTTTAAATCATTTTTAGAATCCATCCCTTACTTTTATGAAAGGGTATTTTCTTTTTCAACAATAATTAAATTCTCAAAGATTAATTAACAAAAAAAATATGATTTTTGTGAGATTGAAATACTCATATCTCACTTAGAATAAGGAGTACTAGAGTGACAAAATATAACACGATCTGTTAATCTGATACGACTCAACACGAAAAAAATTAGGTCTGGGTTGGGTTTTTCGGGTTCGGTTGGGGTTAGTGACAAGTCAGATTTCATGTTGGATCAGATGAATTTTTTTTAAATAAATATTATATATATTTTTATATATTGGACGTTTGAATAAAATTTATTGTATATTTATATGATAAATTTTCATTATTTAATATTTATTTTGTATATTTTTTTATTTTTTTTAATAATTGTTTATTTGATTTAATAAATATATTTTTACTTTTCTACAATTAAATTTTCAAATTTAAATCAGAAATTTTGTTATTACATGTTTAAATTAAAATATTATTATTATTTATTATTTTTTAAATTTTTTCATTAAAATTTTTTTAAAAAAAAAATAAATAAAATTCGGGTTAGACGGACTTAGTCGGGTTAGGGGTTTTCGGGTTGGTTCGGGTTCCGATTGGGTTCGGGTTGGAAAAAAAATATTTCGTGGGTTGATTCGAAACCGAGCCACCCGACTGGAGTAAGAGCCAGTTGAGAGAAATCAATTTAACATGGCGAAAGATTGCATTTTCGGGGATTGAATTGCAGAATGTAATAAGGAAGAACGCAACAAAAATTGAATTGGGAGTCAAAATTGTACAAGCCATTTCATTTGTCATTTTGGTGTATGTTTCAAGCCATCACGTAAAATATATGCACACAATTTCCCCAAAGAAAAAATCATTTTAATACATGGACACAATTTCCTAATTATGAATTTATAAAACAAATGATGTGTTTTAGCTCATTTCTTTCTTTGTCAACTAAAAATTTAGAAATATGATAAGATTTTGAAACAATTTTAAATAATAATAATATAAAAAGAGGTATTTAGGAGTCAAAGTCACAAAACGTTCTGATTTGCCAAAACGTAAAGTCAGAGTGCATTTGGTATTTAAATATTTAATATAACTTATTTTTTGAAATAATGGTAGGGACCAAGCGAAAGTTAGTCAACTCCTGGCTTTAATATCATTTTGAAGAAATAAGAAAATGTCGATGCCTTGTTTGAAAATCTGCAAATTGCTTTTAGCCGTGACTCCACCTATTTATTATCTCATAAATTTTTTACTTTTAAAAAAATGAACGACATTTTAAAAGAAAATCCCTAGATATTTTAATTTGAAAATACTTTTTGAATTAAAATTTATATTACCATGCAATAATTATGAACAGAGTAGTTTTGGAAAGTTTAATAGGTTTCTTAAGTATTTAGTATTTTGGAAAAATATACTGAATTATTATGATAAAAAAAATTTATTTCTTGGGTTTTTTTATATAAAATTTTTTATAATGAAATATTTTTCATGTTTTTAATTTTTAATATTAATCTACACACCCCCATATACATACACATACATACATATGATCAAGTTGGTTTACCCTTGTAAATTAGAAATAGCCGGAACTCTTATCATGCCAACCAAGCGGTTGCCTCAGGGTCCGGCCCAATAAAAGGCCCAAATTTATATATATGTAAATATATATATGTTATTTGTTTTCTAACTCACTCCAAATCTTGACTCTAATTCTTGTCCCCATTCATCAAATAAAGTTTATGGTCTCCTATTTATTTAATCCTGAAGGTAAGTAATTTTTTTCATGAATTATGCTTTATTTCCGTTTCTAATCTCCTTTCATCAGATAAAGTTTATTAATGTATTTATTAGTATATTTGTTATTTGCAAATTGAATTTTATATTTATTACTGTAACAAGAAGGCCCGTTTTTCAAATTTCGTTTCAGGCCCCATTCAACACAAGTACGGCTTTGAAATTAGAGCATGATTCTAGATTTTGATGATTGTTAACATGTAACTATTATCAGACTTTATTTTTAATGAAGTCATTAACATAATTAAATTAGATTATCATAATATGTAAAATATTCCATTTAATTTAATTTTTCTTGGCCCAGTAAAGTAAAATATGTCAAGCAAGTTATTTATATTATTTGGGACCAATTTTCATTTTCATGTAAATATTTTAATTTCGATTGCATCTTGTTATTTCTGAAAATCAAGAAAAAACCACCAGCTCTGAGTTTTAGTCTTTTAGATTCGATCTTGGAATTAAAAAAATAATTTTCAAATCTGATTTCAATTTTGTTTATGAATTAAGTTTATGCTGTATTTAAGTCAGATAAATTGTGCATGATATACATAATTGAATTCATTATTATATCTAATCAATTATATATCCAGCTATATATACCATAAATTTTATTGTGCATGGGCAACTAGAGATCTGTAATTACTATTGAATCTGGGAAAACAAGTTTATTGTATAATATAATAATAATAATAATAATAATAATAATAATAATAATAATAATGATATATAAAATAAATGAGTACATATAAATGCAAGATTTCATCTTGGCATGCCCGAGCAACGTGAATCAATCGCATGTTCTAGGACGTGTCTTGAAAACGTTGTCCCCGTATGCAGACGAATCAATTTCTATCCAATATTAAAAGAAACGATTGCTGTCATGAGAAATAAATGATGGCAAGTAACCAACTAATCTTTTTCACAAATGTGCTCTCTTTTCACGTGCAGGTAATTTAGTATTTCTTTAACATTTTCTTGATTCTGAGCGTTTGAATCTGTGAATAGTTTTTTGGGTTGATAAGAATGAGGTGTTCTTGAACTTTGTATTCATCTTATTCCTATTGCGGTTAAGCTGTTTCATCAAAATCTTATCTTGTTTTGGTTTGAGGTTATTTGTCAATAGATGATTAATGGGCACGTGTTTTACTTTCAGAGTAATGAAACTATTGGGATTTCGATTGATTAATCAGGCTTAGATTTAGTTTTCTTGAGAATTTTTTCCGAGTTTTCTTGTTCTTACATTGAATTATTTCGTGGTATAATAGCTTTGATTTCTTATGAAATGTGCTCTATGTCAAGAACTCAACACTGAATCCTCCCAAGTTCATGTATTCAAATAATTCTCTATTTCAGATGGTTGATTTTCATGTGAATTCAGGTGGAGCAGAGATGAATCTTGGATGTAAATATTCTGAAATCTGGGGTGCGTAAAAAGAGCTGGGGATTTTGATTGTTAAGTGTTAAACATGACTATGGCTCCAACTGTAAAAGTGGTTCTTGGCTCAATCGCGTTCGGAATATTCTGGGTCTTGGCAGTTTTTCCGGCCGTTCCATTCATGCCCATCGGAAGGACTGCAGGTTCTCTCCTTGGCGCTATGCTTATGGTACTTTTCCAAGTCATAACTCCAGACCAAGCATTTGCTGCTATTGATCTGCCTATCCTCGGTCTTCTTTTTGGGACAATGGTTGTTAGTGCTTATCTGGAACGAGCCGATATATTCAAATATTTGGGCAAGTTACTATCTTGGAGAAGCAAGGGAGCGAAGGACTTGCTTTGCCGAATTTGCTTGATATCCGCTGTTTCAAGTGCCCTATTCACCAACGATACGTCTTGTGTTGTTTTGACGGAATTCGTGTTGAAAATCGCGAGGCAACACAATCTCCCTCCTCATCCTTTTCTGTTAGCCCTGGCTTCAAGTGCAAATATTGGGTCATCAGCAACTCCGATAGGCAATCCTCAAAACTTAGTTATAGCAGTTCAAAGTAAGATCAGTTTTGGAAAGTTTTTATTCGGAGTTCTCCCAGCGATGCTCGTGGGAGTTGTGATCAATGCTTTGATGCTTTTGTGTATGTATTGGAAGTTGCTATCGGATCAAAAAGATGAAGAAGATGCTTCAGTGGAAGTTGTTGGAGAAGACGATGTGAGTTTCCATCGATTTTCACCTGCTACAATGTCACATCTCGCGTCACTGAAGTCCCAAGATCTGAGCTCTATTTTAGACTCAATGGGTATCCACAGCCCTGCGAACATCAATGGTCTAACAAATATTCACAGCCCTGTGAACGTCAATGGCCATGAGTCGAAACTCAATCATCGTGGGAATATGCCCGAGAATGGTAGCATTCACAGCTCTCCTGATGTTAATGTTCATACAGATAACACCGAGAAGCTTAGGAACCGAGGCTATTTAGCTGAGAGTGAGATTCATAAGGTCCTAAATACGGGAGTTGAATCAGTTAGAAATTCAGATGCTTCAAAAGAAACTACAAACTTCGGGCCTATACTATCAAAAAGGGGTCCCTCATCTTCTGGGGTTGAGTTTGAAAATTTTGGGTCATTCACGGAAGAAGGACTTGGATTTTCCAAGAAATGGAAAAGAATCTTATGGAAAGCATGTGTTTATCTTGTTACTTTAGGAATGCTCGTGGCTTTGCTATTGGGGCTAAACATGTCGTGGACTGCAATTACCGCTGCACTCGCGCTTATCGTTCTTGATTTCAAAGACGCCAGGCCTAGTTTAGAAAAGGTGATATTTATTTCTTAAAACTATTCTCAAACTTTTTTATGTCGTTGACATTTCGACATATTTGACATCTCAGGTATCATATTCGCTCTTAATATTTTTCTGTGGAATGTTTATTACCGTCGATGGGTTCAATAAGACAGGCATTCCGAGTAGTTTGTGGGAGTTCATGGAGCCATATGCAAAAATAGATAGCGTAGGGGGAACTGCTATCTTAGCAGTTGTTATTGTTGTGCTCTCGAATGTTGCTTCCAATGTTCCGACAGGTATGTCAAAAGTTGAACTCGAATGCCTTTTTAAGATTTTCAACACTATTTACATTTGTAATTACGCCTTTAGTATTCTTATATAACCCTTTTTTGGCTGATCCTATGAAAATCAAAGTCCAAGAAAGTTCTTTTCAACATTTTAAAAAGAGCTTTTCAAGTCGAACAACTTGATTCAAGTAGTAGCTAATCAAGTACAATTCTAGTGTAGCCCTCGGCTCGTGTCAAAGCTTAGTATGCAGCCTTGTTCTATAATTTATGTACAATTTCTGGGTCTCTTTAACAATATCGATACATCTAACGTTGCACACTCTGGTTGTACTTAGTGCTACTACTCGGAGCTCGTGTGGCAGCATCAGCAGCGGCGATATCACCTGCAAGCGAGAAGAAAGCGTGGCTTATCTTAGCCTGGGTGAGTACTGTCGCCGGGAATATGTCGCTCTTGGGCTCAGCTGCAAACTTGATCGTCTGCGAGCAGGCACGTCGTGCTCTACACTGCGGCTACAATTTATCATTCTGGAAACATCTCAAATTCGGATTTCCTTCGACGATTGTAGTTACCGCGATAGGTTTGATTCTCATCAGAGGGTGACACTCCTTTTTCCAGTCTAATATTGAGTATATTTTATGCAAGATGCCACCAAAAACTTGCCATGGTCAAGAGTATACACAAGTCTAAGTTCTTGGGAGAGTTTCATAAGTTCTTTTGTCTTATACCATCTGTATCATTAGATACTTTCCCCTTAAATTTGTTATATTAATACATGCCCTTATCGATTTTTACTTGAGTAATTTTTTAAAATTACGATATAAATGACGATTGTATCAAGAATATAGAGCCGATTACCATAATTATATTATATATATCGAAATATTCAAACAAATATTGCATTTAATTTTTGTCCTAAATCAAATAAATCAAACTAAACTACATGAAAATAGTTATATCAACATCCAAATTGGCATCACTCAGAATCTAAGATGCCACCGATTTCTGTCCAAACAAAAGGTGTACATCTTCTTCATAGGGTAGACAATCATAGTGATGAAATTTAAAATTTTTGTATTCAATTACAGAGACATTACAAGTACATTTTTCGATATAATATAGGCCATACTCTACTATGGGAATCAGATAAAAGTCCCAACTTTCAATTTTTCACGGTTGATTGGAGAATCATAACTATCATTTGATCAAATCCATGCTGAAATCCCAGAGTTTCTTTGCCACATCTGAGTCTCCAGCTTTCCCACTTGCTTTGGCCATGTTGTTGTCTGCAAAGTAGGCACCGGTCGTCCCCTTTATTTGTGGATGCAGCGCCAGATAACAAGTGGTTGAAGCACCCTTTATAAACCATGAACGGTTAGAATTGAACTTTCAATCCGTCAAAACATGGTTGTCCGTGTTTGTTATTCGACACGTTAAAGCATGCGTCAATGTAAAAAGACATCGGGTATGATAATTCATTGAATTATAAAAGAGGAGTGAGTGGTTTTATAAGATTGTGCAATTAATAATTTTAACAATTTCTTAATCATTCTAATAAATGAGTGAATACGAAGCAGTTACTAGCGAAGTATATTGTCTATAGCCTCATTCATGAAATGAGTATGAAAATACGAGCTAGTTACTAGCAAAGTATATCGTCTATCACCTCATTTAAGAAGGCTCGTGGACTAGGGGTATGAAATTGACTTGGAATTAATGCATTACAATTTACAACTAGAAAAGAATGTTACCTGCTGAACATTTTTAAACACCAATTTACCAAGTGTGCCGAGAAAACCTGTATTATGAAAAATCGTTGCACAGTAAGTTGGATAACGGATGAGTGTTCGCAGATTCCAAATAAATTTTGTTTTAATAATATTTGTGCAAAAACACGTTGCACTTTTTTTTTGTCTAAAACGAAATGAAGGAAATGTGAAGGACTCCAAGGTCCAAAGGGAGAGCATATATATCTGGTCATTATGTCAACTGTGAAGTCGAGTAATATGGTGTTACCTTCAAATAAGCCGAGGTTTCCTCCCCAAACACTGAAGTGACGGAAAAGATTAGTCGTGACTACTCCAGGATGAACTGAATTTACCGTTATCTCAACACCATCTTCCTGTTCAAGATCTATAAAAGATCAGAAATTCAAGAATCTTCAGATATTTTGATACAAATCCAGAAAAAATATGTAGATCAATAAATAGCCTTAAATGTGTGCTAAATCAAGTCAAGAAACAGGGGAACTCTTCAAATATTATTTAAAATGTTTAAAAGCCAAAAAGTCATAAGTCCCACCCCTTGATTTTATTCCATCATGCCAAAGGAAAAGGCATCACCTTTAAGCGTCTGGCCAATTCATTAGCATGCAGTAGATTAGCTAGTTTAGATTGACCATAAGCAAGCCACCTATTGTATCTGGAGACAGAGAATTGATATTAGAAGTTAAAACATATAGATTTCCATAAAGAATCTGCTAAAAAGGGAAAACTATGGTGCACCCTTCTTGATCATTAAGTCTGTCAAAGCGAATTCCCTCTCTATATGAAAAGTGGTGGGCCTCTGATGAAACATTCACTATCCTTCCCTCCCTTTTCGTCTCACCAACCGTTCGTTTCATCGTGTCTAACAACAAATTCGTCAAAAGAAAGTGACCTGAAAAAATATCGTTCTCAAATATTTCAATACTTGAAGCTTAAGATAGTTGGATTAAAAAAAATTCTTGCATATGGGCACACAAAACACATCTGAACAAGAGCTCTAGATACCTAGGTGATTGGTGGCGAACTGCAACTCTATATTGTCTTTAGATAGCGTGTACGGTGTTGCCATAATTCCTGCATTATTGCTGACAGCGGAACATACAAAATCCATACTTGGAAAAATTTCGTGCTAGATGCAAATTTTACGCTTGACAGAAAAATGGACATGGCAGACATTGAGGAACAACCTCCCCTGTTACGATATGTAGCTATGTGGCTCAATATTCAAAATGCCGGCTCTTGATTGTTAAATAGTTTTAAAAGATTTTAATTACAATGATACCATCAGATATAACTTTTAATATAGAGAAAGACGCTTGGTTTTACAGAAATGAGATATTTAGTGACAATCGTCCCTGTCAAACAAAGAAAATAAATTCAAATCTGACGAATGATTCTTCTAAAGCATATATTTCTACGCTCAACATTCACCATAGGTGTGTAATGTGATCTACTTACATTAAAAGATTCAGTGGCTGTCCGGACGAAGTAAACTCGGACGCAAATTTTATAACAGATGCCATTGAACTGAGATCCAACTCCATTGCGTCTACTTTTGCTGCAGGAATTTCGTTAACTATTGCTTCTTTCACTTGTTTTCCAGTAGAAACGTTCCTAGAACCCATTATGACATGCACACCGCGCAATGCAAGAACTCGAGCAGTTTCTGAACCTATACCACTCGACGCCCCTGCAAGTGAAATAAGAGGATTTGAGCAAAACCAGTGAATGAAATGGCACTGTTGGCAGTCTATAGAAGATATTTTAAATTTTATTTCTAAGTTTTATCCACAAAATACACCAAACAATCAAGCCAGGCAATTGTAGATCCAACCTGATCCAGCTTCTAAATTTTTTGAGTCATTTATAAGCTTATCATAAGTTTTCAAGTTCTAGCCCGACGCACTCACTGACCGCACCAGTTTCATTTTGCATTGTTCTTATCCAAAATCGAAAAAAAAATTTTGAAAATTACACATCGTATAATGCCAAAGTTTTAATGGAAAAGTTTTGATATAATAACGATGCTCGGTGATTAAACTTGATCATCCCAAGATTTCCAACAAAAAAAAAATTGTTATAGCAATTAAATCACAAAAAAAAAAAAAAAAAATAAAAAAAAAAAAAAAAAAAAAAAAAATGAAACCAGTAGGAAAACCAACATTTTCTTCTTTCAAAGCAGTAAAATCAAAACCGTGATCTCATCCTCATGCTTAACCTGTAACAATGGCAGTGAGCCCGGACCCATCAATTCCATTGGTAACTTCTTCAGCAGTAGACGAAGAAGCAAACCCAGATGTCCCATTCCTTCTAAACAGCCACATTTGCTGAGAGAAATAACTCCCGCTCACAATCTTTTTCGAATTTGGAATGGGAGTACACAGAAACAGCCGGTGAAATTTTGAACAAATGACGTTCATAAAGTAATGTGTTGGATGAGTGGAAAAATGTCGAGAACGTGGATTGCGCATGCGTGGATCAGAGGGGAAGGGAGACGTGTGTAAGCAATTTGTGGCATATTTGATTTCCAAATAGAAAAATCTTCAACGAGGAAGTAACTTTACAACCTCAACCAAATTGATGAAAATATAATATAAAATAACTTTGATGATCAAGCCTACTCACATTTATTGACATAGATATAAGTACACTATTATTTTAAATGATTGATAAAATAATAGCAAAGACAAAATATCTTGAGTGGAGATTGAGGTAAACCAAATAATTGGACAAATTTTATGTCGAATAATACCATGATTTATGTTGATGTTCAATAGCACAGTTGTTCACTAGTTGATGTTCCATTGCACAGTTCCCTTACGACATTGAAAGGGAAAACAAATTAAAGAAAGTAATAAAGATCTAGATTGAATTATAATCCTCGACCCCTTTGGTCCATGTAAAAATAAAAGAGCGACAATGAGAATTGGAGCACGACTGTCGACTCTCCAAACAATAACAAGACTCAATTTATTTAAAGCATAAATCTTGCTTTCCGTCCTTTCGCCCATGTAAAAAATAAAAATAATGACGGACCTAATTCCTTCCCAAAACTTACTCCAATATTGAGACAGAAGATCTCTGGTAAAACGGAACCTCTGCTAGAAAAGGGCAATTACGTAAAACACTACACAAGCTGATTATACTCCTGTATACTAGACAACACCTCTTTCTTTCGGTCTGTATTTAATTCGCAAACCCTTGTCCGGTTTTGTTTTGGGCGTCACACCTTGAGAATGTACGCCGAGCCGGTTCTCAACGTTACCAAGAAGACTAATTTCTCCAAGAATTGATGCTTGAGTGGCCATTTTGTCGGAGTTTCCAAGAGTTTCTGGTCCAGAAGCAAGTACTAATCTCACGTGGTCCGCAGATATAGCTTCCTTCCATCCTTAAAAACAAACAGAAAATCAGGGAAAAAGGAAATTTTGCAAGCGCAAATTGTTAAGATGACGCGAGAAGGAACGCGAAAACAGTAAAATTACACGTACTCTGTGCAAGAAATTCTTTAGCTGTAATGCTGGAGAATGGTGCACATTCTTGTTGAGGGGTTTCGCCTGAAAGTAGGCAGGTGTCATTTCTAATGTCACAATCATCGTCATCCTCTATCGAGTGCGATGGTACACATCTTTCACTGGATGAAAATCGATCATTCGTACTCAATATACCACACATCACGCCTGGTTCCTCGCTACCACTCTCAACTGGGGAGGTACTTATAGCTTCACCTTTGGTGCCAGACTGGACACTATCTCCTTTAGTTAGTTCCTCCATCATAATATTCTTGTTGAGGATGGCATGCTCCATGCTAGGAGTGCCTATCGATTCATCTGGATGGCACTCATGTTTCCGTGAATCACGAACTTTTAGTGCGACAGAAATAGAACCAATCATCACCTCACTGTCAGTATCCTCCGTTTGGCAACTAATCTCTCCTGGCATCGCTGCTTTCAAGCTCTCCCCAGCATTATTTGGTTTAAATTTTCTGGTCCAAACTTTGTTCCCATTAACTAGAGCCTGGCCTTTGGTATGTCGGAGCTTTTGTGTAGCTTCAGGTTTTAATGCTTGAAGATTTTTCCTAACGACAAAGCCATTTCGACCGGCCTTGTGTGATTTTGGAACCTGCCAATTATTGATAGCAACATGCTGATGATCATTCACACCAGGTCCAATTGTCTGAAAATCGTCTAGTATTATACGTTCAGTGTTAAAATCCAACTGTGCTTCAATATCTGTTTCTTCTTCTTTGCTACAATTCTGTAAGGAGTCTAAGTAGGACTGGATAAAATTGTCCGCATTTGGTGAAATTGAATTAGAATCAGATGGGGATGGAGTCGCCGCAGATGCTTCAGCCAAAACTGGTCCATCTACTGCATCAACAGTCACATTCAAGTATCCATTCCCCTCGTACAAGTGTTCCTTATATTTTTGTTCCTTTTGACGAAGCTTTTTTTGTTTTTTCCTCTCCAAAAGCTCCGCTTGCCTATCAAAACCACAACCAGAATGAGTAAATACGGTTGTAATGCCATCAGCACTCAAAATAAGTCGTGTCTCAGTTATGTAAATGAAGCGAAGTGAAATTTAAGATATGTTACGGTCTTGCTGAGTGACTCCAATACCAAAAGCACATCACGGCAAATAGATTTTAAAAAAGACTCAATTGCTCGTGCTTTTTCACAAATAATACAAGCATCAATGATAGGAGAAAAGCTATGTTAATTTTAGAACGTATCCCACCTTGCCTCCTAACCTTATACCTCATGCATAGTTAACCCCTTCGCACTCTTTAATCATTTTTCCTCTCCCAGATATATCAAAACACACTTAACCCCTTATATTACTAATTGCACCAAATGTCCTCCCATATTATTAATTAACCTCCAATGTAGCTCATTTTTAAATTAAAAAACTAGATATTTGATTTTTTTTTAAATATTTAATATATATTAGACTCATTGATATTTCTGAATAAAAAACTTGACCATAGCTACATCAGAATCTATATCTATAATTAAAAATATTTGATTAACTACAATTTTTTTAATGACGTCAATGAATAGAATAACTTGAAATGTATGAGGGGTACTTCAAAAAAACAATAATGAGGTAAATTGAATCAATTAGTAATGCAACACAGTAGGACTCGAGAGGATTAATTGAATCAACACTTCTAACACTAACAAAAAAACAGAGGTAATACGGTTACAACCCCAACATCAAAGAAATTCTCCAATGTAGGAGGTAAATTCCAAGAACCGATTAATTATTAATTATAAAATTTACCAAAGAAGCCCAAAAGAAACTATCTCAGTTTATATGTTTTTGGAAACATTTACATGACAAGACCAGCGACACAATACAGTACTCAAGACCAACTACATAGAACAAAGAAAAAACTTATTAGACATCATGGCCATCACACTCATTAAGTAATACCAATAATTAACAGCCAAATTCCAAATAACTATTTTCTGTCAAGTAGAGGAAAGGCACAAAATTATTAGCAGTAAAAGACATGCAATTAGAATGAGGTTAACTCCAAAGGCATAACTAACAATGCCACCAACACATACATATATGTATAATATAGTAACACACATATACAAATATCACACTACATGCATACACACACAAGAGAAAGCGAGAGATGTAACTACACAGTTTCATGCATAGTTCATGTCAATTGCGCAATACCTTTTTTGAGCAGCTTCTTCCTCCTCGACAAGCAGCTTGTGGCATCTCAAAGCCTCTGCATCTTTGTCCGCAACCCATGCTTTCACCTGGTTACGAAAGCATGAGTCATAGTACATCATATTAAGTTACTCAAGAGACAAAACTGAGCCAATAGACTAAGGTATGACTCTGTCCAATGGAAGGACAATATTCTTCAATAATAAACCACCAATCCACCTCCAAAGTCCAAAAGAAGAAGAAAAGGGTTTAAGATAGAATCCCTCATGGTTGGTCGGTATGTGGTTAGGCCCGTTACATAAAATAGACATTTTAAGGATTTTGTTTCTGCTTTTCATGCAGTTATATTCGGGTTAGTTTTCCTTCAAAGATCCTCACAATTTCAAGTTCTTCAAGACAACCATTCAACCACAAAATTACTAGCTTTCAGAGTGCACATTGTGAGATAAACTAGAAGTCATTCAATGGTACCTAAACACAGTAACAAACGACGAAGGGATGAACGAAGAGTGAATACCAGCTGCAGTTCAAAGAGGAATCCGGTGCAAGCAACTAAATTCTTCAGCTCAAGGCTATTTTTAGCCGCTTCTACATCAAAAACATATTTTTGCACAGAATCAGCGGTGCCAGCACATAAAAATGTTCTCTCGCTGGCATTATCAAGAATGCTGAACAACTCCTGTGAGGATATTGGCAGCCTGGGAGGCTTAGCATGAATAATGTCCTGAGAATGAAGTTTCACTAAGGAAAAAAATAACAAAAGAAAAAAAAAATTGATAGCAGTGTAGAGAAGGCAGGGACGATTGAACAGGTGGCAGTATGGAGTAAAAATATGCCTCCTCACTCACCAATAATGCAGAGCCAGCTTTCACATAAACTGGCGGAAGAGTCCACAACCCTGGTTTGCGAAGAGAGGATGCCAAAGCCCTTACTATCGACGAGCCGGGAATATCCTGAACAATGACATACTAGTTCAACCAGTGAATATTATAAGAAAGACCAATAATTCAACAAAAAAAAGGAAGGATATCACACTATTAGATAATTTATTGGGAGACCATGTTATTCTTTAAATAATTCAAAGGATTAGGAAGGCAATAAAGTTTGCAATAATTTAAAGAAAAATTATATTTGCTCACAATGAAGACATTGAAACCATTCACAGATAGATAAAAACAACCTAAGGAAGACAAGATCCCATATTTCAAACTCAATTTATGAAACCGGCTATTGAAATCCTTAGATAGTTGCCTAGTACTATTGTGCTTCTGGTATGATAGGCAAATCAATTGTGATGTGATCTTAACTACGACCCACAATCAAAATAATGGTGGAGCATCTAAATGCCTTGATTCTCATAAATCGAAGACGATGAAGGAATCTGAAGATCAACATATTGACAATTTGAAGAAATTCAAGAAATGGAAAGATTATGCTTGGAAGTTTAAGCTATTTGATTAACAGGCCTGTTGAGTTATTTAATTTAGTTGAAGGCCTATTTTGTTAGTTTATGAGCTTCAATCTTGTTTATTTAAGTTTTCTTTCGTTGCAAGTTAAAGAGTTTCCTAGTTGTTTAAGATGTCCTTATTTAAAAGGTTTCCTAGTTATTTAGATTTCCTTATTTAAATGGTTACTTAGATGTAGTATTGATTGTCTATAAATACTCTATTTCATTGTCAATAAATTAATAACCTTTTTCATACAATTTGTGAGCTTTGCGCTCGTTTTTCGCTTACACGTGAAACACAAAAAAAAACAAGTTTATCAAAGTTTTCAACTTTGTGGCCTTCGTCGACTTATTGTTCTTAGGTTCTCAAAGACAAGTTCTTCGT
The DNA here is from genome assembly GCF_012295235.1 of Primulina huaijiensis. Lineage (NCBI taxonomy): Eukaryota > Viridiplantae > Streptophyta > Magnoliopsida > Lamiales > Gesneriaceae > Primulina > Primulina huaijiensis. The sequence continues at coordinate 3,060,077 of NC_133317.1, read as the reverse complement.
GGCTTTATGGTTTGTGGCATGTTTCTTCTTATTGTTTTGGTTCCTACCTCATTTATGGGCAACGGGTCAAAACACGTCATTGAAGCTAACTTTGAGTTCTTGGCGTTTTGTTACAATTTCGATATTGGGTTTCATCGGAGTTGTTTGGGTTCACATGTCTCGTAGGATATTGTGTTCATACACGTTGTTGTCGGTTCTCTATCACATCGTCAGTGATTTTTGACAACCTAAAAACCGCATGATATTGCAACTATTTTCAGATTCACAAACACAGTCAACAGCAGCAATGAAACAGAACACAAAATGACATAATGAAATAGAGCACGACAGTGCACACAGTTACATTTAGAAATGGTTTTAACTTCGTGGCAATTCCTGTTGAGTGTGTCTATATCTATATATATACTAAAATGAGTGATATGGTGCTAAGGAAAATCCTAGAACTATCACAAATGCAACACTGCACCCTGTCAAAGCACAAGGATCATAACATAATAATGGTAGAAACGAGAAAGAAAGATACTCAGGTAGACTTTATATAAGAAGCTAGTAGATTCTGATCAATGTATAGAAAATTCATGAACACACGAATTATTTTCTTGCCCCCGCGTAATTACAGGTAAAGAAGCCAAATGCTGTTTTCTCAGAATATACAAGACAAAATCCATCGACTTCCAAATCCCGTCAGTACTCAGCCAAGAAAAATTTCTATGAAAGGAGAAAGTATCAAAGTTCAACCCATTTCATAAAACAATCTGTAGAAATGTAAGCCTGATATAATATCTACAAATCTACATGTTCCCAATTGGAAGAATATTTTTTACAAAATGAATAATTCATCTTCGTTAAAGTTCTTTTCTTTTTTTGGGATAACCCAGAATAAAAGTAATCCAGCTAAAAGGTCCACATCGTTCAACTACGAAGTCCAGGTTAGATTTTCTTACCATGTACAACACTGGCTTATCATCAAAGAAAGCAATTTTCTCAGCACGATGCAGACAGGCAGACACAGACTATTAAACATAAGGTCGAACGTTGTGTAAAACAAACATAACAACACACACAGAAATTTTAGATGGCAATTACCTTTAGCATCACATCACTTAACGACACTATTTCCGTGGACTCCTTCAGAGATAGCTGTGGAGATAACATGAAATTATTTCAATAATGGTGAAATAAATAAGAAACAAATGCAACAGGGGAAGGTAATCTATTACCTTATCCCAAAAAGCAGCCAATAAATCCCTATTTTTGTGAGATTCCTGCATAATGTGAAATCAAGAATAAGAAATATCTGAGAAACGAAAACTCGGAAAAATCAATTACAGCCTGTCTTCACCAATTTCGACATCTAAGGTTCACCAAAATATGCTAGGAGAACGTAACACTAGGAAAATATGTCATACAAGAATCGCATACATAATTAATACTATCACAAAAGATGAAAGGTCGAGAATTCATCAAAAAGGCTGCCCATATTCCACAATTTTTCATTAAATCTTGTAAAAATCATACAACCTTATCCACATTCAGAGACCGACGGTGTACGCGAATGTGTCTCCTGTAGTTAATTGGCGAACAGAACTCTCGGGAACACTTCTCACACTTCTGCATCTGAACTTTCACAGGAGTAAGCAAGGGCCAACCAGGAAGATCTGTAAGAAAGTAGAAAGAAAGAATTAATAAGCAAACTAGAGCAGCTGTTGATAACTTGATGATATCCAGTGATTTTTCATGGGTCGATAGCTTACAGGCTATAGAAACATAAGAGCATTACATCATAAGGCTTAAATTATTTGCCCACCTGGCTGATCTAAGGAATGAAGCAACTGAATCCACTGTACTGGGCTGTCCCCAGTTCTTGAAAAGGGAAGAATAGGTTCCTTTTCAACAGCTTGTCTGATGAAACTGTTAAGGGAATCATTCCCTTCATCCGATTCCATTGCATTGAGACTTCCACTGGTGCAGAGATTTGCAACAGACATCTAAGATTCAACTACAATCAGATCATGCGGTGGCACTGCAAGGATATAAGATTGCATGATCATACATGGAAGAGAGAGAAATTCACGGACTCACTTGAACAAAGAGAAGAGCGTAGTGTCAATTGACTTAACCAAACAATGCAGCTATAATAAAAAAATTCAAATTGCGGTGAGAATTATTTGATTTGTTCAGCCAAACCCGTCATCTCATGAATAGGAGAAGGTCGAATTTGATTTTCAAGAGTCGTGTAAAATAAGGATTCATAATGGCCCAATTAGTTGAATAGCTAATATCATAAAACAAGACTTCACTGAATGGACATACAAAGAGAAATAGTGCAGTTGCAACATGAAGGAAAAGCTTGGGCAAAACAATCAAGAAAACCAAGTATCAAAGGTTTATATGGAAAAGCTAATGCATTTTAACCCATATGAAAATCAAGTCAAATTTTCTTTGTAGACAAGCACAAATTTTAATTGCCTCCGGAAGCAGTATGGGGATTAGATGGTGTGTGAGGATACATCAAAGGATGTTAACGTTTTGAATATAGCTTCATCTCCTGCAAGGTGATAAACATTAATAACAGATAACCAGAAGTTTTCAACATAGCTATTTTAAGTCTCAAAACTGGCCATTGACCAATATAAAGTTTATGACATTCCTATAGCATACAGAAGATCATCTGAAAATAAAGAGGCCTTCTATGAGTGTGTTTAGATAGAAAAGGTGAACTAAGGAATGATTTTTAGAAAATTGTTTCTTCAGGCAAGTTGTTTAAAAAGCCTTTGTGTCCAACAAGAACTGATTCTGCTGCATGAACACTTAAAAAAACAATGTTTAATAGAGTAATTTTGTAAGTTCGATGTTTTTACTAGCCCTATAGCTAAGAAATGTACTAACAAGTAGATGTGCATGTCTGCGCACCCACCACCCGGCAATAAATATTTAGTGAATCGCAAATATTAGGAATCAGATTTTCCCATTTGCACAAACACAACACAATCATATCCCCAGCATATATAATCAGCAAATAAACAGTAGCCGAACCCCATGATCTTCTTTCCTCCTTGACCATCCCACCACCACAAAAGAAGTTCCCGATGATCCTTGCCACAATCTTATGTGTCAAGTAATTCGATGAAGTAAATCATTTTAACTAGGCTACACTCGAGCAAAATTCTACATAGAAAACCTAGAACCACAACAAAAAACTTTCCCTTCAACGAAAGGGCGGAAAAGAAAACCATTAAAAACAAATCCACTGCACACGCGCAAACAATCTCATTGAACTCGGACAAATAAACGAGCAACGTACGGAACGATTCAGTTCAAGATTCATAACAAAATCAAATATACACATAAATAAACAATCAGCAATGACAAAAATGGCCGCGACCAAAAATGAAGGAGAAAAATTAACAACATATGCTAGGGTTCATGAGATCACGTGATCTGCGATCCGCATGTAACCTACAGTTCATAAGAGTGAAAAGAATCACGTACCGGTCCAGTTAACTTACAGGAGGATCGCCGGCAACAGGTGAAAGGTTGCTCGTCGACTGAGACGTCGTCCTCGAATTTGTTGATATGAATCTATTACCTAAACGAGAGATGAAGGAGTCGGCGAAGGTTTTTAGAGAGAGAAATGAAATGAGGTGGAAATGGGACATGTAATTAGGAGAATATATATATATATATATACGCATACACGAACGATTTAAAAATATGGATTTTGAGCCTTCTAAACAGTAAAATCATCTAAGAAGTCGATAATGTAATATTGTTCATTGTCTAAAAATCAAAACAATACATAATCACATAAACGGTCTTGTACAACACATTTTAGAACATTGATCTTTATAATCATTTCACCATGCATCATCAACCAAAACATCGTTTGTAATTAAAAAATTATATCAGATAGTTTTTTTTTTAATGAATATCAGTAAGTTGACGAAGTGTTTTGGATTTTCTCAAAATAACCGTATTCTCATTCTTACTTTACAATTTCTATCTATTCTAATCTTTATTTCAATTTCAGTATGGATTCCCAAAAAGGCTGGATTTTGATTATCATTCTACATAAAATACATATTCCAAAAAATCTTTTGCTCATGGCATAAATGATAAATCTACCCCGAAAGCCAAATGGTCCTCCTGTATGCTTTTTTAAAATAAAATATTTTAATAAAAATATTCCTGAAGATTTAAACGGGCCAGGTTCATTCTTTTATGGGTGCGTTTTTTTTTAAATGCGTTAAATAAGAGCTTAGGCCCAGACGGTTTGGCTCGGTCCATGTCAATCATTGGTTCGAAAATAAATATCCAAGAATCTGGGTGCCAATTCAGTAATGTACATAAAAGAAAAGGGGAATTTAGCAAATATTCGTTTGCTTAAATTCATTTCGTTTTCAGTCAGAACATCTTTCTTTCTCTGCTTGCAAAGATTTCAAGTCAAAGGTGATCTCACTCTCCGAGGATACCTAGATGTAACTATTTGCTGAATTTTCAATGACTTATCGTTGATTTTTGCCGGAAGATGTTCACGTTTTCAGCGTTTTCTTTATCTTTCATGAGCGCGTGTTTTTTTAATCTATATCATTGTTGATTATGCGGTGAATTGATTCCAATTCTGTAGAAGTGTTTTTGTGTTTTTAAGATTTTCACCTCTCTCTTTTTTTCTTCCGGATTATGTACCTTTACTGTGATTTCTTGCTTTTTCTCGCTCGTGATTATTTGTGAGTGAACGAGAATTAACTAAAATTTATTTCTTTTCGTCTGCGCTTGAACGCGTATTATCTATAGGGTTTTTTAATTTAGTGATAAATTACTGAGACGGTCTTAATGAGCTTATTTTCTTATAAAGAAAAGTAGAAAAGAAGGGAGGAATGTGCTAATTTGTGTGGTATATTTTGGCAGTCTCGTGGATGTGTTGTCAATGTAAATTTATTCTCCGAGACCCTATACTTTGGCATTATGCGTGCGACTTTGATTCGTTGCAGGAAATTCTTGCGGCACACATCGTGGGGATAAAAACTCCTGTTTTGTTTGCACTTAGTGTTTTCCAGAAATCATGGCTATGGTTTCCAAAGGGACTAATTGGATTTTAACTGAGCCTGATTGTTGGCCACTGTGTTTTTGAAGTTATTAGACTCGGGTTTCATAAATTGTTAGTTTATTTCCTAGATGGAGCCACTCTGGAAACTTGTTTATTTGCTGGAACTGCCTTCAATCATTCTACTAATCACCGCCGTAGCAGTGACATATGCCTCTGCTTCTAGAGCTCTAAGTTATGAAAAGGAAATGGAGCGAAACAGTGACCTATCAGAAGCTTCCATTACTTTGGACAGCTCTCAGGCTCTGATGATCCCAATAGTGAGCTCTTGCAGCTTGCTTATTATGTTTTATTTGTTTTCCTCAGTCTCTCAAATTCTTACCGTTTTTACCACAGTTGCGTCAGCATCAGCCCTATACTTTTGCTTGTCACCATATGTTGTTCACATCAAGTCACAGTTCAGTTTGTCTGACCCACATGTATCTCAGTGCTGTTCCAAGCCACTTACCCGTATCCAAAGTCTTTTGTTGTTTATCTGCATTGCTTTAGTTATGGCATGGATTGTATCTGGGCACTGGATATTGAACAACATTTTGGGTATCTCTCTTTGCATTGCCTTTGTCAGCCATGTTCGACTTCCCAATATCAAGATATGTGCAATCCTTCTTTTTTGTCTGTTCTTGTATGATATATTCTGGGTTTTCTATTCTGAGAGAATTTTCGGTGCTAACGTCATGGTATCGGTTGCAACTCAACAAGCGTCTAATCCGGTACATACAGTGGCTGATAGTTTGAGTCTTCCGGGGCTACAGTTGATTACGAAAAAACTAGAGTTGCCTGTCAAGATTGTGTTCCCCAGGAATCTGTTAGGTGGTGCAGCACCTGAGAACAATGTGTCCGAATACATGATGCTTGGTCTTGGAGACATGGTAAGATATGTTGTTTATATGTTCCTGGTGATTTAGATTTATATCATCTGGTTGCTGGTGCGGCGTGGCTGGAGACTGTTTAAATGCTTTCAGATTTGAGTTAAGTGTGTTTCGGCTCACAGTGTGTGAGCTGGCTCTACATGTCCTGTGGTATCATATAGTTATAAATCATCTCGATCTTACCATTATTGTGCTAATGTCTTTCTTTTGCATTATTTTAAAGTAATTTGGTGTCTGTAGTTTGACTAATCTTCACTGACCTTTATCCGCATTAACCAAAATTTGTCCATGGCTTCAATAGATACCAGTGTTTATGGACATATTATACCATAGTGAAAACTCACACGGCTTTTCCATAGCCTCGTAGTCTCGTATTTTGTTCAAGTCCCTCTCCAGAAATGCAGAGCATATTAAGTATGTTATTGCTGAGAGATGCTAAAAGTATAATGAACGTTTTAACCATTACTCACATCTTTATTTTTTAATATTACCGGTCACCTTCACTGTATTTTGGCTCTGAAAGCATGAGTTTACAGCATCCTACTACTTTTTCCGGCATAATTTGTGTATTGCTTTTGTATACATTGTGTGACAATAATTTGAGCTCTTGCTATGTTTATTATTTTTGCAGGCTATTCCATCTATGCTTTTAGCCATGGTTCTCGGTTTTGATCATCGAAAAAGCAGGGATTCTGCCACTTCCTTCGATGTACAATCTTCAAAGGGTTTCAAGTACTTTCCACACGCACTTACTGGGTATGCAATTGGACTGGTAGCCGCACTAGCAGCTGGCATTTTGACTCGATCACCTCAACCAGCTCTTTTGTATCTGGTATGTACAGACACTGATTACTATAGACAGTTGAAACTAAGGTGAAATTCAAATTTTTAAACTGTATTAGGAGTTCCAACATTGCCTTTCGATTTAGACTTGAACTATTGTGCTTAGATATTATCCGACTTCGCCTTTCAATTCTTTGCAATTTTGCGACGAATGCAGGTGCCTTCCACCCTTGGACCCGTAATCGTTTGCTCTTGGGTCAAGAAGGACCTGGCCGAGCTGTGGGAGGGAAATTCGATAAATGTAGATGAGAAAGCCCATCTAACAGTGCCCTGATACTTATATTTGGCCTCAACCTGTCCGCCCTCTGGGATGTTGGAAACTCGGAAAATATAAATGGGTGCGATTTGGTCCAACTTGATCTCAAATTGGAATATGATAAAACATCAAGTAGTATGGCATGTACTGAGGCCATCCGAGGAAATTTATATTGGGGGCAAGACTTGAATACTATTTTATGCTATTTTGAAAGATATTTATAATGATTTGTTCACAGAAATCGCCCGCGATAATCTTCGTAATTGAAAGAAACCAATAGAATCGCCATGCAAGGAGTAGAATCCTAGGCCGTAACCTTCGAGCGATAGAATCCGAGAAGTTATATTGTCGTATTATTATACTATTCTGGCTAAGTTTTAATGAGGGTTTCATCTTCTCGGACAACGTCACTAAAATATCAGGCAAAATGGAACGGTGAAGAAAAATAAATAAATTTATATGAAATCGAAACTAAGACATACGAATTGGATAATTTTATTTAAACATGATGGGAAGTAGATGTTAAAATTTAAATGTTTATTTTCTTAAAAAATTATATCATTAGGTTTAATTTTTTTTTTAAAGAAAAATGAAATCATTTCATTAATCGAACCAGCAAGTCTAAGGGATGGAGAGGCCGAAGGAATAACATAATTGCTTCTAAGAAATCGAAATTATAACGAGATTGAAAACTTCGATGAGCCAATTCATGTGCCACTTTGTTAGCACTACGAGCCAATGTTGGATTGTAAATTGATCTAAAGATTCGGCAATAGGTGCATCCATGTGCAATGTTGTAAGCATTTTTTGGCTAGCTAGCTGATAAAAACAACCTGGTTGACATGCCTTCTATTCAGGCCGATTTACAAGTGTAATGGTACTACCATCATTTATAACTAGTGCGGACCAAGCGATGGTAAGAGAAATAGTCCTAAAAAATAAAATAAAAATCTAAAATACCAAAAATATCCTTTTTATATTTAATAAAATATCATGTAAATCTATAATTTTTTAGAATTATTAAAATATTTCTTAATTTTTATCCAGACTTTCGAATTTTTTAATTCATACCACTCCTAGCATAAAATTTTTATTTAACAATAAATTTTAAAAATAACACCAAATTTTTTTATATGCATCGTATGCCGCCAAACCAAAGTATGCTAGTTAAATACAAATATCTAATGACATACCACGCAATATGTAAAATTGTAGAACAAAAAACAAAAAATAAAGATCTGTTTTATATGTCAGAAATGCAAAATAATGGATAAATATTATTCATTACTCAAAAACAATGAAAAAGTATGATAACATCATCAAGATTTATCGCCGAAGATTCCAAAATAACCACAATTCTAAAGAATCGTTTATATTTTTTTTCCAGTTCCCCAACTAGCTTTTCTCTAGGTAATTGAAGAACCTGCCACACGTATAATGAGGAAAATCGATCAGTTTCTTCCTAAAAACATAAGGACGAAAATGTTACAAAATTTTACCTCTTTTGCCTGCTCTTGTTCATGTACGATTCTTAGCCGCACATTTAAAGCGGCATGGTACATTTCATCACGAATTTTTTCAAAAAGGGGTTGCTTATTTACTCTCCACAGCAATATAGCTTGTCTAGATCCATTCACTGAAACTTTCTGCAAAATATTAAAGTTAATTCAAAGTTCTTCCATTTCCAACATAAACATTATTTTCTCCCAAGCAAAATGTCACCAGTAAAAACTAATCCAGTGCATCTATAGTCCCTTTTATCATTTATGTATTATTTTTTCTTTCTGATTGAACCTTACATATCTGCAATCTCACTAGTTAACAATGTCATATATAACCGCATTCTCGAAGCACATCTGATAGGGACTGGTGTATCATGCATAGTTCACCTCACAGATTCGCCAGCAGCGAAGAGCAATTACCAAATAATGTTTCATTATATATACATTCGTTTTGGTCGAATGTCTTTGATTATTATCTGTGAAACTTCACAAAATAATAATCCAGGACTTGATTCATCGAATCAATTATATCAATGTCTAGCCTAAACATGAGGTGTACTCTAGAACATTGATAATGCAATTAAAGTTACCTCCATGTCCAAGAAATCATCCTTCCAAAGCTTGAATAAAGTCTTGAGTGTATCTTTCTTTTCGACAAATGTATCATCTGAAATCTACAAATGTTAATATCAGATGATCCACAAGAAACATTTCCTATAAATCAGCTTAAATCTAGTCATGTTTGGTATTCACCAGAATAGCTAAACAATTCAAATCTACCGTCGTTTTTCCTTCCAAAAGTTTACTTCCCAAGTGGAAAAGGGTTTCAGAGATCATAATAACAAATTAACATTTTCCAGCAAAGCACACAAAAAAGAACATGAAGTTAGAGCTGAATAAGTGGAGACTGTTGAGCAGCCTCGAATCTAATTATAAAATACATGAGTTGACATCAAATGTCATAGTAATCCAAATCTCTCAAGCTAAGCCAATGCTATAACAACTTGATCCAAGAAAAAAGGTCTCAAGTACAGAATATAGGTATCAGTTGCTACAAAATGAGAACAGCTTGTGGAAAATCACAGGCCAAAAAGGTCTGATAAGAGCAATCCACATTTCAGAAACAGTTAAATGTTCCAAGTCGATGAATCAGTGCAGTGGAAAATTAATCGACATCGAGTGACACCTCCAATGTAGAAATTAGCATGCCAAACAAAAAGCGTCAAAATATTAGTCTATAGAGTTACCTTATCAGTCTCAAGAAGACGACCAGCTTTTGACAGTAATTTGAATATCCTGCATGCCTCCCTCCCATATCTCTTCAATACCACCGACTCCACCTATGTAAATATTCCAATTAATATTAAATGCTGCATACATGAAAGAAGCCAAGAATATGGAGGAAAATTACAGACCTCTTCATTTTGAGCCTTTTCAGTGATGCCCTTCAAATCTGTTGAGATAACAAAAGGGTGAAGCCAGTGCATTAAAACCTAAGGGATAAACAACGGCTGATATGCAAACATTTGATGACTGCACCAGAAAGTAGCACAGAGAGTACGTCCATACCAATACTATAAGTCTCACCATCTGCTGATGAGCGTGTACAGCCAAGCTGGGCAAGTGAAGCTCTAATACGATCAAAATCCATACCAATACCGCCATCCTTTTTAATAACCTCATCATAAATAGCATTTACTGATAGATTAGCTGAAAATTATATTCAGAGTGGTGAGAAATTACTAAGTGGAACACCAAGTTCAATCACACGGAGAAGAGATCTCAAAAAACTAAACACCATCATGTGAAAGATCATTGATCAATATTCAAAGTGGGCCTTCATAGTTCACACACACCAACTACAAAGTTCTAGATGCACAGTTGGAAAAATTAAAAAACAAAAGTTAATGGGACACATGAGCCATGACAGAACAGTTTAACCTAAACACTTTATCCAAGCAACTCATGAGGAGTTGAGCAGTTGTCGTTTGGCTAGTTATGGGATCAAACAAATTGAACCCAATTTTTTAGGCTTATCTATAGCGGAAATATAAGAAAGCATGTGTTAAGGGAGTTTGTTATTCTGTATATTATTTTGCTAGGTGTTTTCTATCTTGAGCTAGAGGCAAGTATAAATCTGAACAGATAGAAGCCAAGTTCACAACCACCTATCTCTTTGTGCTTTGGAAAATCAACCACCAGCACTACATAAACTGAATTATCTTCAGATCATTTTTTAGAAGAAACTTTAGTGATGGATATCTAAAGGCACACTAGAGGCAAAAGGAAAGAGACTCAACAGTCCAAAATGGTCCCACGGTGGATATAATTCCTCAGAGTAACTACCAAGCACTGATAAGGATGAGCAACAACAATCGAATAAGTAGACTTGAGAATGAAAAATGGGGATTAATTACCTGATTCTTCAGCTTTCTGCCTGAAAGTAGTGTATTTACTTAATTCCAAAATTGCACTCAGCACAATCGAAGCATCATCATTTAGTCTTGTTTTTACGTACGAAATGAAAGTCTAAATCACATATGCAAAGAATCAAATACTGGAGAGAATATGCATCAGGATATATTATTATTAGAGAAATACAATTCATAAAGCTTAGCAACATTTATCAAGTGTTGCATCCCTGATCAAATGAGACAATCATATGCATCAGTCCAAGAAGTAACCATTACAACAAACCTTGTCCCTCAAACGTCGTACAAATTCTTCATAGTTCACACGCCAAATAACTTCTTTCTTTTCACCAGCACCTATCAAATCTTCATCATGCAACNTAAACTCAATCAAAATTTTCTTTAAACTCGATCAAAATTTTGAAAGAAATTTCCAAACAGGATAGCACACAAACCTTCTTCCCAAGTGTCACTCTTGCATGCCTTTCTTCAATTTTTTCTTCAGAAGCAGAGTCTATGTACTCTAAGAATTTTAATGACTCCATCGGAGCAGCTGCTTCCAAAACACCCTGCTCTACTGTCTGCACTTCTTCAGTCTGTCATTGCACAACAAGCACTAACTTGCCAGGAAGAGCTACAAAATGGATCCGAGAAATATACAAACTAGTTCGGAATTAGCCACAACAATATCAAAAGTTGCCAAGGAGAAAATATACAGGAAGAACCAACTGAGTATATTAGCGTTCTCAAACAAAAGAAATTACAACTGAAACTGTGCCTCAATCATCTGAACTATTACTCAAAGATACGCTAAAACCTGCACACCACCACTCAGAATTCCTATAAATTCTATGTATGAGTTATCAACTAGGCTTTTCTGATGTGATCCTGAGAAACAAATTTCATTAATAAAATGTATAAGTTAGGGATAAAACCTACTTCTGACCAATCTCCCTAACAAAATAAAATAATAAACGGATTTGTGACAAGAATTAAAATTCATTTACATTATATCGGCCAACTACAGCTTAGAGCTCTATTTTATTGCATGAGGAAGAATTTCTCGGAATAACTAATTCGGAGGGGAAAATAAAACAGAATGATCAACATTTATTGAATTGTTTAGAATAATTGAGCAGTCCTACCTGTAAAAATATTCGAAGCAGAAATCATGAATTTTCTATTCATTGGCATTGCCTTATATTTCTACTTAAGTGGAGCCTAAGTTACGACGTTGGAAATCGTCCATAATTGTGAACAATTGGAGGAAGAGATTGCTTCCTCCATATTTGTACAAGTGAAACTATATTATTAGTAAACTGACAAGTCCACAAACGATTACCTTGCCTTTCCTGGCACCACGTTTTCCCGCAGGAGGTTTGTCATCAGAAGGTGGCGCAAGAAATGGCTCAGGTTCAGGACATCGTTCAATAAATCTAAAATTCAGAAGCCTGTTGAAGCTTTCTTTTACAACTATAACATCAGACTCTCCTGCTACAATAGTTTAGAGAAAAAGTGAAGATGTTATTAAGTGCTTAACAAGATGTTTCCTGACAAGTAAATAGCTAGATTATTTAAAAAGTTTCAAAAGCTAGGGTTCTGATTTATTTAACTTATGGCGAACCCTACATTTCTATCACATCAGATTGAGATATGAGGTTTGCCTAAAACCTTTGCCAGGGAGTACATATGTCTAAAGAAACTCGATTGAGGTTGACTACAACATATCAACGATGTCGATGTTTCTATTATAATTCAACAATGCACATAAACAAAGTAGGTCAGCATTTTTTAAGACTTGTAGGCCTGCATTTGGCATCAAGGAATTAGAATAATTTTATCTTGAATCAGGACGATGATTTTATTCACGTAGAGTGGGTGTGGCATGTCATATATTTGTGTGGAAAAAGGTGGACCAAAAATAAACACCTGAACCACTCTAGTTAGGATCTGTAATCAAAATGTTCACGGGATTGGGAAATCAAATTGAAGCATGCTTATAGTGTAACGAAATTATATATTTTATTCTAATTCAGGGCCTAAATCCCTCACCACCTATCTAACTTTAGAATTGCAAAGATGCCAAAAAGCACCCAGAACCACTTTGTCACCAACAACTCTCTAAACAAATGCAGAGAGCAGGTAATCAACAATTTCAGAAATTATTATCAATCCATTAACAGATTGCAGAATCTGAAGTGGTCACCCATTAATTGCAACAATGAATCAATCAGATAATACAAGAGTTAATCAGTCATAAAAATATATATCAACTATTTATAATATATGATTTACCCGTGATCTGCTCATTCCTCTCGATTATTTGATTAAGAGAAAGTCTTCCATGCTGAATCAACCCATGAAAAATTTTTAGGCACTGTATCGAAAAGAAATTAATCAATGGCTTCAGAAACCAACTTCAACACCAGAAGGCACAAGTGCAACAACAAATTAACCAGCAAAACAAATTATCAATAAACAATTCTCACATCACTTCCAAGCTCCTCCGATACGATTTGAATAAATTTACGAGCCCTCGACTTGTGAATAATGTTGTCAAACAAGGCAATATACTGTGTCACACTCTTCGGGGCCTCATCTTTCTTCGGGGCCTCATCATAAGCACCTAAAAATTTAAAAGAATTGAAACATTACTTGACCCTAAAGAATTTTTTAACAATCAATCACAACTAACAAGCATGAAAAACTTGATCCCCGACATACCATTGTTTTAATATTCAAAACAATGCCACCGAATTCCGGGAGAGGACCAATAATCTCCCTCAAACAAGAAACTTAATTTTTTTAAAAAAAAAATTTCAAAAAACTACTTCAATCAATGAGAATTCGATTTGAAATAATTGCCACTTCTACCTTCCAGCTGGGTTGAAAAGGGTTGGACACAATTTTGGTTGAATAAAACGCGCAAGCAGTTCACGACACTCTCCTTGCTTAGCTCCGTGAATCGGATAATCTGAGCTAGTGTTAGGGTTCCTCGGCGCAATAAACAGTCGCATACTTTCTGCAACGCAAAAAAATGACAGAAAACGTAAAATTAGAATAGGAAACAGAGCGGGGAGAACGAAAGTGAGTGGACAATAAAATAGGAGTGGTAACCGAGCATTGTTCTCCGTAAGAAGAAGATATTATGTGAGTCGCTAGTAAAATTCCATGCTGCGACACCATTGCAGGCCAGAGTTCCAGCGCTTGCAAGGACAATGAATTTGTGTTACTTAAACCCCATTTTGCGTGAATTTATACTAAAATAATATATATATATATATATATATATATCATTAAGTGGGTTTTCTCACGAATCTTTTATCACGAATCAACCCTAACGATATTCACAATAAAAAGTAATATTCTTAATATAAAAAATAATATTTTTTCATTCTCATAAAATACGACACGTGAGACCGTTTCTCACAAATTTTTGCTTTAATCATTATAATACAAAACTAATATGTGTGTGTTATTAATTAGTAATTATATGAAGTAACAGTTTTGGTAAATTGAAAAAAATCAAATCAAAATTAAAAAAATAGTTATTTATGAAAAAAATATACCACGAGACTACGAGGTTATTTTTTGAAACGGTTATTTATCAATAACGAGTAAACACGAAATGTGTTTATAAATTAAATTTTATTTATATATAATAATTTTTCATATATAATTTAATGAGATTATATTAAATTTTATTTAAAATTAATTTTTAAGTTTCTAATTTATTATATTTTTTTAATCAGTAATTTATTATGTTTTGCTTTTTACGAAAAATGAATATGCACGATCGCTAACAATATATGGATTCGAGGCCAATCAACCTATAAGTCTCATCGTCACTTGGGTAAGCCCACGAATCATCCCATAGAGCATGGGGCTGGGCAGGGTTGACTAGATAATTTGATGGACAGGCTTGTATTGGGCTTTTATTGTCCTGGGTCATGGGTTTCTGAACCGATCCAGCCCATGTTCATCTTCAACTTAACAATATTTGTCCTACGTGGTAAAGATGATTACTGCTCGAAAACCCTTCCTGGCCAGTAGCCTCAATTCTTGTTTTCGAACTCCACCAAAACATATAGCGGAGTTCTTCAAGGAAGAACAAGGAAATGGTGAGCCAAAGGCAAAGAACGGCGCGGAAACGCTTTAAGGAATCTAACCCAGAACTCTTCCCTAAGCCGGAGCCAACGCCGCCGAAAGATCCAAACAAGGTAAAGAAGAAGAAATATGGAAAATTCAAACGCAATAAGTTGAAACCCATTGATCCAAATAAGCCGAAGAAAACTTCGTACAAAAGGCACCCGCTTAGAGTTGCTGGCATGAAGCCCGGCGAGAGCTGCTACATATGCAAAGCGCCTGAACACATTGCTAAAGATTGCCCCAAAAAATCGGAGTGGGAAAGGAATAAGGTTAGATATATATTTTTGTTTGATGATGTTTTTTGGATTTTGGTATGTGTGTGCTCAATAAGGATTCGGGAATCTGTATTTCTTTGTATATATTGTATTATAATGCTTGCCGGTTCATTCCCTTAGGTTTATTGTTGGTGTAATTGTTTATGTGGAGCTTTTGCATTCTATTGACCAAACAAGTTTAGATGTTTATTTCTGTCTTTGGTGGTGGACTACTCCAATCTTCATTCATTCTTTTTCTATTGTTTTTACTGAAAATTCCATTAATATTGTATGTATATATTTTTGGAGATTCTTAGCTATTTCTTTTACTCTAAAATGAGATGTTCTCCCTCTTCTTAGTGAAGTGAATGAATATTTTGTTGGACATTTACTGCGTGAAGGAAATGTACTATCCTTGACACTAGTTATTTTTTACTGATGTAGATATGTTTGTTCTGTCGGCATCGTGGCCACAGTCTAAAGAATTGCCCTAACAAGAATGAAGAGTCTTTCGACAGGAAATTGTGTTACAATTGTGGAGAAATGGGACATTCTCTGGATAAATGTCAGTATCCTCTTCAAGATGGTAAATATTCTTCCTTCGGACTCAATGATTTGCATCCCCTGTTATTTCCTGATATATTAACTCAACTGACGATTAATCACTGTGCCTAGATTTTTATTGATCAGTGGTAGATTATCTTTTTATTTTTTATTTTTTATTTTTTTTTATAGGAAACATAGTGGATTATCTTTTTATTGATCAGCAGTAGATTATCTTTTGCAGTTATTTGGTAGGTTTTTATGTTGTAATGAGGTAGGTATATAATCATGATGTTAACCGGTAATATGTATTATGTAAAGCAGTTCGTAGCTCTCCAAATGTCGCCGTATATTTTTTTATTTCCTTTCTATTCCACATTTCCCATTTTCACAGAATGAAGCAAACATTGCTCTATCTGAAAATGAAATAAAACATTGCTCTATCCAACAATATATTTTTCCTCCTATTTACATCTCCGACATAATCTTTAGTTTTTAATTCAACTATTTCCAATCTCCGAAAATACTATAGTATTATAATCAAATATACAACGTTTTTAAATTTGTGAATACCCACAAACCATTGAAAAATTGTATATCTCTGTCATGATATCTCCTATTAATCCATATTCTTACATAACATGGAAAGCTAGACTAAAAATATAAAATAAAACCAAACATTCATTACATTCTACAATACATATCCCAAGAATTAAGTTTTAGAAAAAAATCTTCCAGGACAGCCAAACATAGCCTTGGTTCTCCTGCCCATTTTGTTAGGTCTAAACTTTTTTATGTTATTTTATGAAACATTTGAATGCTGGGACAGGTGAACCAGTGTGTAAAGATGCTGAAGTAGCTTATGTTTGAGTAAAAATGTTGTTCTCATTAATGTAGGACTTTGTCGAGAGGAGTGTTTGTTGTTTATGTTGAAAAGAAGCAGTTTATTTTTGTCAATCTAAACATTCTGACAGAATTGTCTCGGCAAGGCAGACGTATCAAATGTAATTCCCATCTACTGGGATGACCAAGTCTAAGAGAATGCTTTGGTAGTGTCCCGTTTTGTTTCAAATTTTTGGAGATATAGAGAATTTTAACTCGAGTTTACTGGTTCATTTTTATATCATCTGGTTGGATGTAAATTCCAAGTTCATTAAAAATTGACTCATCTGTGCTGCCAAGGTTTAGGGAAGGCCTTCTAAACTTAAGTTTTGATGTCACAGGAGGAACTAGATACGCGAATTGCTTTATATGCAATGAGTCCGGGCACTTGAGTAAAAATTGTCCTAAGAATACTCATGGAATCTATCCAAAGGTACATTCTCTTTATAATGACACAAACGAAGATGCACGCTTCACTCATGATGCTGTGACTTAATTTGCTATTTTTTATCCAGCATCTTTCTGAATAAGGAACCGATGTTTTCTTGCTTACTATAAGTCAAACAACCATTTTGATTGATCCTAGGCAATTTCCTTGCTATTTGTTAGTACTTTCAACAAACTTCTTCATTAGGTGTCTTCGACTCGAAAAGGAGAAAAGTATGATTTTGGCAGAATCGTAGAAGTCAAAATAAGCTTAATCATAGACATCCCATTCTTCTCGCCACTTTTTTTAATTATCTTTTTCCTAAAAGAAAGTCTAATGAGATTTGTTTAATGGCCTACCTAAATTACACTCAGTTCTGCATCTATTGACACCACTCTTCTAGTCATGGGGCTAATAAGCTTTCGGTGTTTTGCAAAATGTTTGTGCAGGGTGGGTGCTGTAAAATTTGTGGCGGTGTCACGCATCTGGCCAAAGATTGTCCTAATAAACACAGCCAAACTTCTAAAGGTGATTGGATGTCCGGTTATTCATGTAAGTACAGTGTATTAGTTCATTGACTGTATTTTGCTCTCAGTTGTCCGGTTAAATCTCTTATTTCTCAAAACTATGTTACATTGATATGCCATTACTATGCTTGACATGGGCGTTCAATATTTTTACCATTGTAAATATGTGTATTGCCCATTAGTTGAGAGAGATAAAAGTGTAAAATCCGTAATATATGACATACTTACCATTCCTGAATGTTAATGTCAATGAATGATACATTTTGGACAGTGAGTTTAGATGCAGAAGTATTTAGTTCAATCACTTCAGTAAGCTGGGATTTTTAAGTTTTTTACAATTAAAACAGAGACATCTTTTTGATATACGATCGTGGAAAAAACACCCTTTTTTATTTTATTTTCAGAAAGAAGTTGAAGCAGAATCATAGAAAGCTATATTTTCTTGCTGATGGTTTAGCTGTAGAAGTTGAAATAACTAAAACTTATGCATCAGCATATATTTATATATATGACATTTGCATTCAAAGCTCTCTCGACTTTTGCTAATCGTCTTGTATTGTAACAGCTGAGATTCAAGAAAGGCCTAATCGAATAACCAGGTTCCTTAGTGGAGACGACCTTGAAGATGACTTCATTGCAGCTGTTCCGGTTGCTGCTGAGAAAGATAAGAGTGTAAAATCCAGTAGTAAGCAGAGAACTAAAGTCGTTAGTTTTGTTGGTTGAATTGAACGCAAGAGATGTTAGACAAATAGACCGTTTGAACTGTTGTTTTCATGTAAAAATTAATATTAATTGAATCGTTTTTGCGGTTCTCTCTTTTCTACCTTTTGTGCTTCTAGTGTGCATTTAGTTTTTTCGGCAATATATTACTATTAATTAAAATTATGTACCATGTTTATAGAGAAATATAGTTATATTATATATTTATTTATTATAATATAATTGATCCATATTTATTTAATTACGAGTTCGTCTAGTTGAACAACCATCATTTCAGTCTACGTATTAATTTTTAAAATCTGTCTCTGTTGGTCTAGGATCCGTGTGTGTTAAAAATTAATTTTACCTCGCCTCTCACACCCTGCCCACCATATCGCACATCGGGAGACGAACGTTACTAGTTCCGGGGACCAAGTGATCCGTACCGTTGCATTGGAGAATTTACCCACATCCTCTACGAACATGGAGATAATCTCAAGCGATATAGGGACTGAGGTGCATCATTATGATAAATCCGAAGTGGCTGACCTTAATCGAGACTTAGCTCTCGAGAAGCTACCGCCACGGGAAGGGGTGGTATTCAAATGGAAACAACGAGCACGGGAGGAGGGGATGGTTGCTGAAGCTCAAGGAAATGAAGCTGAAAAGTAGATCGAGTAGTTGACGACTCGAGAAGAATTGCACTGGAAGCAAAGAGCACGTGTGAACTGGTTGGGATTTTTTTTTATTAATAAACTGCAATTTTTTGTTTTCGATTTTTTAGATTAACTAAATTTTGTAATAGCCCATTAAAACAAAAATTTTAGTTTTCTCCCTTAACGTAAATAATGAACTTTCAAATACCTATGTCAAAAGAAATTTTTATTCATCAATTTGAATGTTTTTTCAAAAATATTGCAACCAGTCGAATTTTTAAATCTAGACGGTTGCTTATTCATAGACTATTATGATGGTGAAATTGGTAGGCACGCTGCTCTTAGGAAGCAGTGCTAGAGCATCTCGGTTCAAGTTCGAGCGACCGAGGCAATCACTTCGCAAATAGACCGGACTATAGATGATGTCATGAATGATTGCCTTTGTGCTCTTTATACAGCTATGGAGGTCCGAAAAGCCTTATTTGATATGCATCCCTCAAATGTTCCATGTTCGGACGGATTCAGACACTTTTCTTCAGGAAAAAATTGGACCTTTATTTGGGATTGCCAACATTTCGGAATTCGGAAAAGACATGTCTTCATGCAAAATTTCCAGCTGAACCGAATATCCCAAAAGATTTTCGGGACATTAGCTTGTGCAACATAATGAGCGATCATTAATTGTTTACAACTGATCCATGCAAAATTCATTGATCCTTATCAAAGTGCTTTCGTTTCCAAGAGATTTATCTGAGACAACATCATCATCGCTTTGAGTGTATGAACTAAATTCAAAATAATGCAAGAAATAAAACTGGTTTTGGTGTCCTCAAATTAGATATAAGTAAATTATTTTGTGAAAAGTGCAAAAATATATATTACTAATTAATTAACCAAACTATGAAAATAAAAAAAATAAGAAACCACATAGAACCAAAAGTAAAAAAAGAATAAATTCAGTGTATTTAATAAATATCAATCTTGATATATTATGAATAATTAATTAGTTAAAATAAAAAAAAATTGTAAATTAATTCATAAACACATTAATTTGTTAAGATAAATAAATATAGAAAGACAAATTCACAAATATATTTATATTTAAATAAGTAGATAATTGATGATGGGATGTACGTGAAATGCATACAAAGTCAAAGTTTGCGACCCATTGCTTCCAAAACAAAAAAAAAACTTCGAACCAGCTGATTTCAAGAAAACTAAATCGGTGCACTGGCCAAGTGTTGGAGCTCCAAAATCTTGAAACCTCAACGCCCGAAAACCTCTAAATCTTAGCATACAAGTGGGATTTCGACATTTAAGTGAACTCGTGGAAACAATGATCCGCCGGTTACTTGGAAGATCTTCGATGACAGGCCTCCTCCCTTTCGTCTGCCTCGTGTCTTTCGGCGCGTTCATTTGCACTCGCCGCCTGGAATCTTCTGTTGCTGTGAGTCTCCAAATTTCTCCGATAGTTTCGTTAACTTATGTAGCATTACTCCGAATGTAGCATTAATCTTTGGAGGTATTATTATTATTATTATTATTATTATTATTATTATTATTATTATTATGTTTTCTTGTTCAGTACTGGGCTTTGTTTCTTAATTCTGGATGATGTTTCTGGTTTAAACAGCGTCATTTGGCTTGTTCGGTTGGTAATTCTGGTACTTTCTTGTTTAAGGAAATTTAATGATTCAGTAAAGAAGAATTAGTTAAGTAGTTTGGTTATTGTTAAATATATTGTAATAAAAAGAAAAATGGACTAATAAAATTTGAGAATTCAGGAGTAAAATCTGGATACGCGCTTCATTTACAACTAACTGCTAACTAACACGTATGCGCGTACTGAACAATACATCTGTCGGTGATAATCAATTGTGAGTTAAATATGAGTTTAATTAATGTCACCATTTTTATAGGTATTCTTTAATTTTGGTATCACTTACCAATGTTTTGGACTTAAAATATATCTTGATTAGGGTCTATACTGATTAGTATAATGGTACAGATCGAATTAGTAATATGGCCATTTTGGATTCTAAATTGGAGGAAGCAATTGTGTTTATGTTTCTTGTTTCGGTTTGTTCTATACATGTTTATTTTTACAAGAGAAATGTTTGACTCTTAATGAGATCAAATTTCACCGTAATCTTCAATAATTAGTATTTCGTTCTTTATATATATGTGTTATCTTTTAGAAGAAATGGTAAAGTTTATATTAACAAAATCAAAATATAGCCTTTGTTGGAAACTACTGACATTTGTAGAGAATGCAAAAGAAATAGTTGTCTAAACTTTAACGTTATTTCATCATCATATGCTTGTGGATTCCTATGTGTGTATGTATTCCTTCCCAAATCTACCGTTCAAACAAAGACTAAATCCAATTCAAATATCTCCTCTTGCAGGTCATGACCGAAAACCCTCAGAAACCAGTATTAACCACCAAAACAATGTACCATCATCCTTCCGAAACACTTCAAATCCATCCCAAGGTCACAGAAATACCCCTGAATTGTTCACGTGATACCTTGCCTCGAATTTGTCCTGCCAATTATTACCCTTCCAAAAAACCATCAGAAAACAACGACACTTACTTAAGCCCACCACCTTCGTGTCCTGGTTACTTCCGTTGGATTCACAATGATTTGTGGCCATGGAGGGAAACAGGAATCACTAAAGAAATGGTGATGAGTGCCAGTCGAACAGCAAATTTCCGATTGGTGATATTAAAAGGGAAAGCATATGTGGAAACATATAGAAAATCGTTTCAAAGTAGAGATACATTTACTCTTTGGGGGATCTTGCAATTGCTAAGGAAGTTCCCTGGGAAAGTCCCGGATTTGGAGTTGATGTTTGATTGTGTAGACTGGCCGGTCATCAAGAAAGAAACTTTCCACGAGCCTGAGTATAAATCTCCACCACCATTGTTCAGATACTGTGGCGACGATGCCACATATGATATAGTGTTTCCAGATTGGTCGTTCTGGGGATGGTAAGTTTGTGTTTCATTGGAGTACATATAATAATCTTGATTATATAGCATATAGTGTGACCAAAGCATGGGTGGAATTATAGACTAGATTTAATTGTTTAGGCCGGAGATAAATATAAAACCGTGGGATGATTTGTCCAAAGATATCAAACAAGGAAACACGAGGACTAGATGGACGGATAGGGAACCTCATGCTTACTGGAAGGGAAATCCAGCCGTTGCTGCCACCAGGATGGATTTGCTCAAGTGTAATGTTTCAGATGAACAAGATTGGAATGCTCGTGTATATGCACAGGTGAAGTTTAATTTTTCCTTGGACTTTTACTTTCAATAGGAATAGATAGATGTCTTGAAATTTGTTCACAAGTTCGTCTAATTATGTTTGTTTTGAATCGTAGAAGCTCCATTTTGAGCTGTGAAAGTGAGTTGATAATTAGGATAGGAAACAATTATACGGAGTGATAGGATTTAACAATCACTTAATTTGATGCAACTTTCTTAGGCAGACAAGAATTGTGATGAGAGATCTGCCCGAAAATTTTGATAGAAGTGGCAACTTGATGTAATTTGACGTGTAAAACATACATTTTCTAAAAAAGGTTTACAAAGTTGTTGGATTTTTAAATTTGAAGGGTGGCTGTACTGCCATCATCAATGTTAAGGTTTTCAAGGGCATCTTCCTTCCTCATTCACAGCCGTAAGCATTTGACAGGGTAAAATGTCAGAACACTGGAGCATTAATTACTCAAAATAAATTTGCAGGATTGGAAACAAGAACAAGATCGCGGTTACAAGCAATCAGACTTGGCGAGCCAATGCATTCACAGGTGTGACGGATGAACACTTTATATATGGTTCGTTTTTTCCCAGTATCAAAACTGCAGCTTATTTTATATGGGAATATGACTCCAGGGGCCTTTTTCCTCATTGTTTGCTTAACATGATTAACAGCTTCATTTATTTTTTTCATCATGCGCTATATACACAGATACAAAATTTACATTGAAGGTTCAGCATGGTCCGTGAGCGAGAAATACATTCTAGCTTGCAATTCTGTGGCGTTACTCGTAAAGCCTCATTATTACGATTTTTTCACTAGAAATTTGATGCCATTGCAACATTACTGGCCGATTAAGGATGATGATAAGTGTAGATCGATTAAATATGCAGTTGACTATGGAAATAGCCACGAACAAGAGGTATTCATCTCTCTCTGAAACCATGACCGCCCATTGATTGAAAACTAAAACTTTGTTTGCAAGGGAAGAGTCAACAGCAAGCACATATTAGTTTTCCACTTGTAAATACCCTTTCCCACTCTTATGTCTCAAAATTTCATTTTCCTCTGCTATTGTGATGTTTGAGCATTAACCAAACGATCTAAATGTAGTGTTTTAGCTACTTTACGAGCAAAAAAGATTTGAGTTCTTGCATCGTCCCTCGTATTATCACCTCCTCTTGATCGTACACATCTTTCATACTCTGTAAACCAGGCTCAAGCCATCGGCCAGACTGCAAGCAAATTCATCCTAGAGGAACTAAAGATGGATTACGTCTACGATTACATGTTTCATCTCTTGAACCAGTATGCTAAGCTTTTAACCTACAAACCCACCGTCCCCAAGAAAGCAGTCGAACTCTGTTCAGAATCAATGGCTTGCCATGCACAAGGATTGGAGAAGAAATTCATGACCGATTCTCTGGTTAAAGGGCCTAGCTATTCGGATCCATGCGTCCTGCCTCCACCGTACGATCCGGCGACACTTCATTCTGTTCTTGAGGGAAAACAGAACAATATACATCAAGTAGAAGCATGGGAACAACAATTTTGGGGGACTCACGATAAACAGATAAAAGATTGACCATTATAAACTTTGCCTTTATTTTTATTTTTACAACTTTTGGCTGTTTTCTTTGTATCAGTATGAATCGATATACATACCGCAGTTGCTGTTTAAGAACAAAGCAAGAAAAGAGAAGATATATAGCACAGTTTCACGAGGTGCCATTTTTTGTTGTGTTATAGCAAGAATTTCGTTGTAGGACTATGAGTGGCGTATACGAGTTGCATTTTGATGATGGGTTTTACGAATTTATTTTTATTTTATTTTATTTTATTTCAATTTAATTTTTTTAGATTTGTTTCCTTATATTTTTGGAAATAAATTTATCTTGGTTAAAAAAGTAATTTACATATTGAGTATGATTTTATTTAATTCATTGTTTATGTATAAACTGAAATCGGTTTCCCGTTTGCATGAGATAGTTATAAAAGAGAGAAAGAAAAGATAAATCTTTATTAAATTTTTCAAAAAAAGAAGTAAAAGCACTAAAAACTCTGATTTCTAAATTCAGTTTTTTTATTAAACGTTTTGAGGCGCTGAATAAATTTGTTCAAACATTATTAAATTATGTAAAATTATTTTTTTAAAATAAATTTGAGGAGATAATTTTCTTTAAAAAAAATAATTGATCAAAAATTTAAAAAAAATCTATATAATATATGGAAAGAAATGGATACGCTTGGCTAGTTGAGAATGTCATTTTCTTGAAAAGAATAATCGACCAAAATTAAACAAAAAAGTTTATAATATATGGACAATGGATATGCCTAGGTGTCGAAATTCTAACATGTTACGTGGATTATTATTTATTTAACAACTTTAGTGTCCAAGTTACTAACCATGTTTGAGACTATTTTACAAATATTTATTTGTGAAACGAATCAACTATGCTCATATTTATAATAAAATGTAATATTTTTTCATGGATGATCTAAATATAAAATTCGTCTCACAAAATTGATCTGTAAGACTGTAACTCACATGAGATTTTGTAATACATTATTATGGTTCATCAATTTTATTTAAATTTAGTATCACATGTTACCTTACATATTTATTTTAATTTACTTATATTACTGATTTTTTATTTTGTAAAACTATATGATAATAGTAGTTTGTGTCTTTTCTCGCTCAATTAATTATTGCATATAGTGTGATAGCAGTCCAAGGAGATTTCAGATTCAAATTAATATGAACTTACTTATTTACGAAATTTATATATTTAAAAATATTATTACAAAACATTTTATGTAATGTAAGGCGGCCAGGGAAATTGGACAAGCTTTAATGCGTACGCACGTGAAATTATTTTATGGTGATTTTTTTATTAAAAAAAATACAAATAAAATTAAAAAAACATAATTAAATAATTGTTATAATTTATTATTATCTTTGATAAATATTTGTACATTCAGTGTCCAGCGCCTTCAAAGTTGTCTATTTTCACAAATAACTTAAAACACAACATGAAAAAACGAGTGATAAAACTAAATAAGAGGTCATTCGTATGTATAAATTATGGCCGCATCCGAATTTACTTAAAGATCATCCAATGGAAAAAGATTGTCTTTCTGCAAGATTAATCGGTAAAGTCCGAATATTTGGGTTCCTCGAAAAAGAAACATATAATAGTTTTTCATAACATAAATTTAATCTTACAACTCAAGAAATCGAAAAAGTTCGGGTCGAATAAGTTGAATCTAATCGAATTTTCAATATTATTTGCGTCAATGTTTAAGAAACGATATTTTAATGACTCTGTATTGTCAATTATTTTTATGTCAGTGTAGAATAATAATAAAAAAAAATGTGATAATAATTTGAAAGATTAGTATTACATGATTATTTTCGAACTCTAGTATGATAAAATTTGAATTGAACATTGAGACGATGTCAAAATATTTAATTTATTAACAAATGATAAAATTCCAATCACTTGTTACTTTCTAAAACTATCTACTTGCTTATATATATAAATTTTGTCTGCATTTTTTTTAACAAATGCATGTACTTGTGATATTTTGGATGAACTCATATTTATTTATTTTTAAAATGAAATTATATACAAGTTAAAATTTATCCTCTATTAAACCTACCAACTCTTTGGAAATTTTTTTTGTCTATATGATTTATCTGATCATCGTTTACAAACTATTATGCTGATCATTTAAATTTATTTTGAACGAACCAAAAATAATTGTTACGGGTTCAATAAAATAAAATAAAATAAAAATCCACCTGACTCTTGAATTTATTATAAAAACCAAAAAATGCATTGTATATTAAAATAAAATTTAAATCATTTTTATAAATATTAAAATTATAATATTATTTTTAGAAGAAAAAAAAAAGAGAAAGTCGTGTGCCCTGCGGTAGTTGAGCACGTGGAGGTAGCTAGCAGCCTTCAATGACCCAAAGTATGGTCCAGAGTCGTGGCGACACCACACGATCAGTGACTGATATATGTATATATAAGAAGTAAGAACAAAAAGGATAGGACCACAGTTGGAAACTATAAGGAAAATCGCTCTGTTTTCTAGTATTTGGCGGATTACATCTTGACTAAGCGAACCCATTGAGGAAAACTTGGAAGAGGAGTGGGAAAACAGAAAAAGAAATGACGATAGGGGTGAAGGCAGTGCACGTTTCTTATGTGGCGCATGTTCTGGGTGTAGTTGGTGCTATATTGGTGTTAGTCTGGTGCATAAGCTTTAGGGGTGGTTTGGCTTGGGAAGCTACGAACAAGAATCTCATATTCAATGTAAGATTTCCTTTTTTTTTCCAGTTCGTGTATTTTTCTCCCGTTTGTTTGGAAGCTTTTGGGGTTTGTTTCGTGTTATTTGATGTGATAAATTTGTGGGTGGCGAGTGGAATTGGATTCCATGGTCCAGTCGAAGCTTCTCTTAGGCTCTTGATTCTTTGTCTGTTTTTGGGTTTTCTGAACTTCTTTTTTAGTTTGTGTGCTGTGATTACTGGGATATGGGCTGCAAGAAACTAGATTTTGACAGTTGTCTGATGTCATAGAAGTGTTTGTTCTTGATTCAATTGTTGTCTTCCAGGGAAATGAGCTGAAGTAGTAATCTACTTATTAAGCGGAAGATAATTCGCAAGTTAATTTTTTGTTTGAAATATGAAAAAATGATAGATTTCTAGGGAGTCCAGTAATTTGTGAGATGCCGTTGACCCGTGTAACTGATTTTGGCATAAAAAATAAGGTTTCACTGGAGGACTTTCAGCTCAATTCATTAATATATATTCAAATGATATCCATTACTGGGATGCCCAACCACATCGGACCCGTACGTACCGGTCCATGGTGAGCAGTGTTGTTCTTAGTACAATTGTATGACCTTTGGATCAATCATTGTGAAATCTCACTAAAAAATTTTGTATGTCTGGGTTGCATTTGGATTGATGGATGTGATTTGGGTGACTTTCATTTGAAATCCACCATATTTATTGTTGAATAAAAAAATAACTTGATGTAAAGTGGATTTGATATTCACTTGTATTTTGTTCATCCAAACAAGTCGAGGAATTTGAAATCAATGGACTTGAAATCCTGTATGTCAATTCCTTCGATCCAAGCACTGCCTAAGGGTTAAAATGGTGATGTGGGAATCGTGAACAGAACTCTTGATGCAACATAGAATGATAGTGGAGTTAGGGTTCTTATTTAGGACTTAGGAGGGATTGAAACTAATTTGACGAAATTTTAGATGGGGAGAAACTCTAATTACATGATAAAAGTATTCTGGTGTTACGGAAAACATGATAAAAGTATTCTGGTGTTTGGACACACTGAGGATAAGAACCCAACTATAGGATCTCATTAAACACATTTGATTTCTAAAATTACCCTTTACAATTATTGAACTACATATTTGAATACCCCCGAATGAAGGAGTAAATGCTGTTCTTTCTTAACATATATGGAGAGATAATCATGGTTTTTAACCTTCTCCATGAGATTTTAAAATGTATCAACAAGGCTTAGTGTTGCAACGTATATATAATTGGTTGAATCAGAGTAAACATATTAAATTTTAGTTACATTGTAAGCGGCGGGGTTAGTCGAGGAATAAAGACGAGTCATGAATTTCAAAAGATAGAGTTGAAAGAATATAATGGTTATTAGTTGATCAAGGGACTGCAATGCTTCAATTTAGGTTGATATTTGTGGCAGGAAAAGAAAATCTTGAACGAGAACAGTCTCGATTTAAGATTTTTTAAAATAACTTGACTATTAAGATGGTTGTGGTGAGTCTCACATCTTATTTTCTTCTTTTGGCTCCAGCTTCATCCTGTATTGATGCTCATTGGGTTGATCATAATCGGTGGCCAAGGTAGTAAAAGCTCATCTTGAACCTAAACTTTATAGAATTTCTTAAATTTCTCCATTCTTTTTAATTACAGCCATTATGAGTTACAAATGTCTGCCTCTGAAGAAGCCAGAAAAGAAACTAATACATCTAGTTCTTCATGCTATTGCTCTTGTACTCGGTATAATTGGAATATACACCGCATTCAAGTTCCACAATGAAAGCAACATTGCAAATTTATATAGTTTACACTCTTGGCTAGGAATTGGTGTCATCTCTCTCTATGGAATCCAGGTTACATTCAGATGCTCAAATTATTCCTCAGTTTGTATCTTATATTAATTTTTTTGGCGTCCTTTATGTTTCTGTTAAAAATCATGGCTTGAGTGGCATAAATATGTATGCTAGGTTCTTGTTGCATGTGTTTCACCACTGGCTTGTCGATGTGATTTTTTAACTTTATGATCTAAAGGCGACATTAAGTTGAGATTGAGTTCAGACAGAAACGATTAAGCTTGAGGTTTTCTTGTTAAGGGGTTGGGTTGGTTATATCATCGAGGCTTGTACGAGCAAGTGTAGTTAACAACGCAACTCAAATCTTTTGATCATATAGTACAAGCATTATGTTTTGCTTGATATGTTCTATACATTAAAATTTCTGGAATTCCTCGAACTTTGTTGTACTTAGCCCTTAAGTTAAAATATCCGCAACTTGATTCCCAGTATAAATTTTCTCCATGGTTTTTTCTATAAAACCTTTTCTTGAGTCAAGTGTTCCTTGTGTGTACCTCAATATTTGTCGTAAGTGAGGTTTCTTTTTGTTCTTCTTATGGCGGAGACCCAGTGAAATTGGTTCGTTTAAGTTTCCTAAGCAAGTTCGCCTAGTTTTAGGTTTTAGCACCTTCCTTATTTTCGGATGCAACTCAGATTCCTCCTGCATGGCTTGTATCCATGAAAGCCCTTTTTTCTATGTGTTGGTGTTCTATATGACTGACATAAAACTCGACTTGTTAGATATTAAGGAGGTTTAGTGAGCACTTAACCAAATTTCCAATTGTTGATAGCAAACAATTCTCCTCCAAATAATTTCGAATGACATTGGCTCTGATAAAATTGGTAGACCATCTAAAAGCTACGGCTGCCTAGCAGTAAGGATGTAACTGAATATTTTTTTTGAACTATACAAGAGTTCAAATATAATATTTCGATTATCATGCTGCATTGATTGCTATATAAGAAATGCTATTGCTATTAAAAGGCTTGCATCCCTATTCCCTCCATAGCTAGCTTCTCAATTCTCGATACTCATCCAAATGACAAGTGTAAAATTTGCCAAAATTTTATTTCTATCCCCGTAAGTTGGCCATATCTACCCAAACATGAAACACACGATTTCTGCTCTTATTTGATATATATATAGACATTTTTTAAAAAAAATTCTCCATTGTTAAGGACCTCATCATCTCATGTATTTCTGATAATTTACAGTGGTTATACGGGTTCGTGATTTTCTTTTACCCCGGAGGAACACCACCACTTAGAAAAGAGTCACTTCCATGGCACGTACTTTTTGGCATGTTTGTTTATATATTGGCTGTAGGCACTGCTACCTTGGGTTACCTTGAAAAGCTTACCTTCCTGGAGAGCTCTGGTATTGCCAAATATGGTTCGGAGGCATTCCTTGTCAACTTCACCGCTATAGTCACCATCTTATATGGGTCATTTGTCATCTTCACGATCCTGTCTCAGGCTCCTCCAGAAGTTCATGAATATGGTTATGGTTACACGGCCATAGAAACATGAATGATTGTTTTTGCTTGCTCTTTTTTGGATTTGAATAATGCGGGGCTTCTAGTAAAGTTGGTCAGTGGGTGTGTGCATGAACGTGAACTACAAACGTTCGCCAAATATTTATGCTTTGACACAATTACACAAAGGATATCCCATTAATTAAGCAAGTAGTATGCACTGCTATTATTCGCCAATTACAGAATGAAAATTCGTAGCGAATTATTGAATAGATTATCATTTGTCTACGCATAATTTCTGAAAAATGATCATTTGAGGAAGTGATCATATTCTTGCTCTCCCTTTATTAGCATGGTCTACAATTTGCGTCTTTATATCTCTATCAATTCTTTTTCTTGGATTTATTTATTTATACATATATATGTGCACAGACGTTTAGATATTATTATTATGCCCATTGCAATCAGAAGAATAATTCTGACGTAATCAAATTTTTAATAAATCTCAGTCATATATTTAGTTTTCTTGTACTTGGTGTTTCTAGTGTAAAGGTGCTTTAATTTTCTTGGTGATTATATTTTCAGGAATTTTAAATATATATATTTGAGTTGAGAAAGTTTGTTACCGAAGAATTTCGAACTAAGAGTTATAAAGATAAAACTTTGATGTCAGATGAATTACAAATTTTTCAGTAATTTTATTTTATTTTTTAAAAAATATCAACTCTATTATTATTTTTACTAGAGTTTCACTCAGATGTACGGAATATTAAAATTAGTAATTATGTTTTGTTTAAATAAATAATTAAAATTATTGATATAATACATATATTTAGTTATTATATAATTTTTTAATATCATTTGAGATCGTATTCAAATAAAGATAACAATCTTGTTATTAAATTGAATTATTTATCATTGTATTCGATATATTGATGTGTTAAAAAATATATATTTTAAAAATCATATATTATTTCTTTATCAAAAAATTTAAAGAATAAATTATCTTTTTTCAAAAAATAAGTAAATATTTTTTGAACTTTTTTAAAAATATTTACACCGAATTCTAATTAAATAATAATAATAATGTACGGACAATCAATATAAACAAAATTCACGAAAAATTTGAAAAGTGTAATATTATATAAAAATGTTATAGTGTATTTATTATTTTAGAGTATTTGAAGAACTAAATATATAAAAGTAACACAAAACTCAAAACAGTAATCGGAATTAAATGAAATGATGATATCAATGCAAATATTTAAGGTAATATTATTTACACTCCACTTTTTTTAAAATATATTTCATATTTATTTTTTTTACTCTAAAATGTTTAATATGTTTTGGAATGATTTTTAAAAATATTGATATAAATGTACAATGTCTTTTATACAATTTTCTTTCATTAAATATAAGAAAATATTAAAAATAAATCACAAAGACTCTAATAAAGCGCTCCCGTGAGTCAATATGTGAGACAAATCTTATACAAGATTTGAATATTAAAAAATATTATTTTATGTCAAAATTATTATTTTTCACTCAAGATATGGATCGAGTTGATTCGTCTCATGAATATAGACATGTGAGAGGGTTTCAAATGAGACTTACTCAAATTAATTTAGTTAAATTTATTAATTTATCTTGAGTAATTTTTCGTAAATATGTTGACAAACAATTTAATTAAACTATTGATTTATAACATTTTTTAAAATATTATAACACATTATTATAAAGTTATTATTATTTTTTCAAAAATATATTGTAGCGAATTTTAAGATAGTTTATTTATTTTCAAATAATTATTTTAATTTTTATTTATAATATTTATTTAGTAATTTAATGAGTAACAAAAAGAATTGTAAATACTTGTATAGTTATTGATTATTGTATGTGTAGTTGTAAATTTAAGTTTCTCGAATAAATTTATCTTTAGTGAAATAATAAATATTTATACTATTATCTTTTAATATAAACTATTGCTTTAATTACATATATAAATATATTAACAATTTTTGTGTATTACTTTTTCAAAATCAATACATTTAAATAAATATATGAGAAATAACAATGAATATTATTATTTTTTAAAAATAAATAAATTAATGATATTAAAAATAGAATATTATTAAATATAATACTAATCCACGTTTATTTCCTTTTACCATGAATTTTTTGACGGAACTTACTATATATAAGAACAACTCTACTTTCATATTAATAAAAATGGTTGGCTCTTTAGCTAAACATATTATAATAGAAAATCTACGTAGAACAAACTATAATCATATCTCCAAGTCACAAAATTATTTTCAAACCAAAGCATTCGAGATAATTATCAATTTATTTAGAAAAAAAAATCACATATAATTTTTTTTAATTTGTTCAATGAAAAATTCATATATAAATTTAATTTCAAAAATATTATTTATATAAAACCTTATAAATTATTAGAGTATGATATATAATATTACTTCCATAGTTAGCCAACTACACACAACTCTGTGGGCAGCAGCCAACTCACTCAAAATAGTCCAAAAATTATGTATCAATCATACTCATACAGTTCCCTTCTGGGTTCAATTCCAAGCGACACTTACCTTCCTCCAACCAACAGTTACGATCTATTTAATCTTCCATAGTTCGTATCGTTCTCTCTTGTTGAATTCTCTGTGTTTTCCTGCTGAAATTGAGCTAATATATCCAATTTTCTGAAGTAATGGGTGTGGAAGGAACCAAGAATGTAGAACCCGATACCTGTTCCGACCCTCCTCCGCCGCCGCCGGCGGTGGTGGAGCACGTGGAGGATCCGAAAGATGTGGTGGAAGAGAAATCTGAGATTCCACTTGCTGAAGAGAAGAAACCTGATGAGTCCAAGGCTCTTGCTGTTGTTGAAAGTAAATAAAGACACCCTTTCTTCTCTGCGTGTCTAGGTGTTGTAATATGTGTATGTATGTGTTGATGTTTGAGATGTTTTATTGGCTTTGAATGGAAAGGAAAAAAGTGTTCTTTGTTGCTTTGATAAAATCGTTTCTCGAGTTCGAATTTGGAATTTGTACATGTTCTTTACGTTGAAAAGAATCCTTTTTTTTTGTTTTAAAAAAATAAAAAATAGCATCCCTTTTGGATTTTTTTCATGTTCTGTAAAATTATTTGGTAAATCTCAAATCTTGACCTATCTTGCTTAGGGACACGGTGATTAGCCATTGCTTAAGCCAAACTTTTCCTAACCACGATTTTCTTTTTGTTCTATGCTAAAGAACCAGAATCTACTGAGAGGAAAGAAGCCGAGGGATCCATCAGCAGAGGTAATCAAGACTATTTAGAATACTACTTCTTATGTTTATAGTGAATGAGTCGAGAGAGTTATAAAATTTTCCATCATATCTCACTACTTCAGATGCTGTACTTGAACGGGTAGCAACTGAAAAGAGGCTGTCCTTAGTCAAAGCATGGGAGGAAAGTGAAAAGTCGAAAGCTGAAAACAAGTAAGTTGCGTCGAGAAAAAGTTGTGTTCTTTTTTTATTAGAATTCGTCGATATTTGTCTGAGTTTTCCTACGAAAGTGTGGAAAAAGGAGCATTTATCAACTTGTGGCTCGTTGCTACTGAATTATTGACAGAGCTCAGAAGAAGGTATCCGCTATCGCGGCGTGGGAGAACTGCAAGAAAGCTAGTCTAGAGGCTGAGCTTAAGAAGACCGAGGTAACAAGCTATACATCTTAGATTCTTAGTGTATATTTTCTTCTTTTTGATGCTACCCCCATCCCCCAACTCCCTTCCTTTTTTGGTTTCAAGCAGGTAGAGGAAGTTGTTTTGCAAGTTCTAGAAATCAATCAATCGCGTATTGTTACGTTCTGTTGCTAAAAATATGTATGTACCATGGATTTCAAAATGCATGTTAGTATTACCAAATTTTAAAAATATATATACTTTCTTTCATTTAGTATATATTCCTCATATGCTTGATATACTTGTGCATGCCCCAGTTGATAAAAACTTCTGGTGAGCATGCCTTTAATGCGGGTTTTACTTGAAATGAAATGCACTGCTATTGTAATGCATATTTGCCTAGAGGCTTGCAGCTAAATAATTTGTAAAGCACAGGTTTTTTTTTTTTTTTTGACAAGTTTCTCTTTGTATTTGAATTCATTAAAGTGCTTGCTTTGCGTTGCACTTAGGCTCCAGGGCACTCAAGCACTTTAGTTTGATTTCGCCCCTTTAATAGCTAGTACTAAATAAAACGCATTTGATGTGTATGTGAAGAACATAATAGAAATATTGCTAAAATAATTATTTACTAATTTGTATTTTAATAATTTTTAAAAAGAGAAACTTTTAAATATAAATTTGTCAGGAAAAATACTTCCTGCTAAATTAAAAATTAATCATAGTTTTTATTCTTAAATTTTGCATATTGATTATTTTCGAAATCATTCATTTGTATTCTTTTAGTTTTAATCTACATTGGGAGTCTCAAATTTAGTTTGTATGGATTTTTTCGCCTTACTAAATTGAAATAAATGTGCCTGGCACGTTTGATATCCAAAGTTATGATTCACATCCTTTTTTTCCAAGTTGATGTTGGGTTATTTCCAGGAGTATTATGTATTTAGAGGTTCAAAGGAAAGTTCAGGAGATGATTTCCAAAACTACCTTCAAATTTCCTTTTTGTTAAGTGCAGCTCGGGTTTAGTTTCAGAATTATACATGTGGAGTTCCCAATAGAATATTAAGGGTGTGATCAACTGAGTTGAGCTCAAGTAGCACCCTACTCTCGAGCTCGTCTCACCAAAAAAATAGTACTTGAACCTGAGCTTACTCGAGTGACGCTTTCTGATTTCGAGCTCAATTTGCATAATTTTTGAGTTATTTGAGCTTTAGATCAAGCATTAAATCTCTTTTTACAAGAAACTCTCAATTTTTTAAAATATTGAATACTGCAGTATGTGAATTTTGATGAAGATAAGATAAGATATTCATCTAATCAATATATTTAAAACATAAAAAATAAAAAAAAATAAAAAAAATTGTCGAGCTTGATTACTCATGGAATGCTTGAATTTAAGCTCGAGCATGGCTTGAGATAGTACTCCAGCTACTCGAGTCTTGGTTGCATCCTTAAGTAAGAGTATAAAGTCTGTCAATTTCATACATAGAGATTAGAGACACCTGACTATTTTTGAAACCATTAGTTTTTTGTTATCAAATTGTTTTTGCTTTTCAATTTGGATTGGTGCTCAACTTTGGCCTTCACATGTGTGCGTGCATATAATATAAGGTGAGATTTTTGTGTACTTAGAGACAGACCCATTTAACTGGCAGGCATGCGCTGGTCACCCTCATTGAAGACAAAAAATTTCAAAAATAAAATAAAATAAAATTGTATCACGCCATAGTTTTCCATCTTTGTTTCAGCACACGAAAATTTAAAAAAAAAAACAATCAAACAAAAACAAAATGATATAGTCATTGGCATTCAAGTATGATGCAGATTTTGGTTGTGACCCAATATATGAATGGTTTATAGGAACAACTGGAGAAAAAGAAGGCAGAGTACATAGAGAAAATGAAGAACAAGGTTGCACTAGTCCATAAGACAGCAGAAGAAAAACGAGCGACTGCTGAAGCCAAACGCGGGGAAGATCTTCTCAAGGCAGAAGAGACGGCTGCAAAATACCGTGCTACTGGAACTGGACCAAAGAAGTTACTTGGATGTTTCTAAAAGTGAAATTATCTTGTCCAAATGTCAAACTGCAGATTTATGTGTACATGTTGTATTTGAATATCTGTTTATTGTTCAGATGTATTGATTGTGTGGTAATTTGATGTAGAATTCATTGATTGTGGCCAATAACTTCATTATTATGTGTGCATAGTGATGTATTATTTGATACAGGTTAATTAAGAGAAGTGATTACTTTTTCGTTTGAAAGGGCAAGTTTGTATGATGTATAGTATTTTATTTCTTGAATTTTGGATGCCGATAGGAAAATCTATCGTGTGCTTTGATTTGGGAGGTTATGCATGATCGCTGGCCTTTGTTTTGATGTCTGTTCTTGCTGGCCAACATGGTAGCATTTGAATATGGTATGAAGCTCAAAGTTTTTTGCCTGACCATCAGTTGCAGTGATAAGTGCTTTATCCTACACTTGATATTTATGCTACGATAAATAAATTCTCAAGTGGAATGTTTGGACTGTAAGTTCTTGACTTATTGGCAACAATGGTGGTTAATCCTGGTAAATCAGTGATTTTTTTTTTCTTTCCCTGAAAAAAGTCAATAATTTCAGTTCGATTTTGATTGTGGTGTTCAAAACCTAACAGACCGATGACCAAATTGGGGGAGATGATTTCTTTTATCTGTTTCGTTTAGTGTTGGTTAAATTATTTTGATTGTTTTTTTTTATTATTATTCTTGTTCGAGTTTAGTCATAAGCTGGAATGCTCATCCCTTAATGGCATTATCAACTATAGTCTACAAGTTTTACCTTACGGAAACATTAAACAAACATGAACTAACCTATAATTAACATGCTACGCAGAATAGATTACTACAGTAAACTAAAATTCAGATCATGATGGAAAAAGTTTCTTTTCAAATTAGTACTTCTGTTTTAGATTCAGCTAGAAAGGTTCACCAAACGTAAAACAGTGCTATACCAACTGGACATTATGGTGAAAACTATCACATTGATGGCACCAAGGGAAGTTACTGCATCTGATCTTGGATAGAAGCAGAGATATTATTAAAGGATTCTTGAAGGAATCCCATATCATCGCCACCAGCTGGAAAATCTAGTAAAAACTGAAACATTACATCTGCTGATTCATCGATCTCGTATGGTTTTGTCAAATCAGAACAAGCTGCAAAAACGTCTGCTTCCTTTCTGCAGCTCAAATGTTCCACATTTTGGTTGGCCATGGATTTGGAGAGTTGGTTTGTGGCTATGGAGCTCGATTCAACTTTAGTTAAGGACGATGTTTGAGAAGCTTGGCTGTGAGATGAGGTGTCGCCAATCCATTCACTTGTACACTCCTTGATTTTTCGAAATGAATCAGCGACTCTAGAGTTCCACAGACGGAGGAAGAAGTCCCTTTCAGATTGATTTTCTAATGACGTAAGCTGTGCTTCACTTGATGGATAAGATTTGACCTCGAATTGAATCCTCTCCGATTGAACCATTTGGCAAGACAGTGGAGATTCAAGATTTGTGTCGACTGACTTAGAAGAGCTGGCTGGCTGGTTGGAGTCTATGCTGGTAAAGCGCTTCCTCAAATGTGAGTTCCAGAAGTTCTTGATATCATTGTCTGTTCTTCCTGGTAAATGCGAGGCTATCGCTGCCCATCTGAAAGTAATAGTGATTCAAAATCAGGATATTGATTCACCTACACCCTTGACGTGGAACGTAGCTTAAATAGTGGTCGATACCCCGTAGTTGCTTCTTGTTCCTCAAAGAAATATAAGGAAATAACAAACAAAATCCAGGTTGAACTTTGGAGTTCAGCATAGTCATCATTGTCAAATATGATCACTATATCCAACACTGTAGTTTGTAATTAATTCAATTTTTGTAAAATAGCATAACAATTTAAGCACCATTATTTTAATTGGTGCACCGCGTATGCAGTCATAGTACATGTCAATTTTATCAAGTGGTGTTCATCCAGCAGGTGACTTTTTGTTCTAACAGCAATTATATGCAATTACATCATATTACAGATAGCCCGAGCATATCATGCAAAGGTAAATAGGCATGGAGATTGAATTAAGGGGGGGTGTAAGAGGCAATTCCTTACTTGTTACCCAGTGTTCCATGTAGGTCAATGATACTTTTCTCTTCCTCTGCACTAAAGGGACCGCGTTTAATGTTGGGTCGAAGATAGTTTATCCAACGAAGCCGACAGCTCTTCCCACACCGAAGGAGACCTGTAGCAGTCACACACGCAAAAAACCGTTCTTAGCATCTTTCTGTTTCGTCGTGCTTCTCTGATTCTAGCATTAGTTTCTTGGTTATGAATATCAATTCAGATTCTTGAAGATTATCAACTGATAGAAGTGTGACCGACGGAAATGATAAAGCAGAGAACTGCTGACTTCTAGTGCTTGAGCCCTTCTAAATCGTCGTCCTATCCATTGAAAATGTGCAAGGTATGTAAAAAGCTAAACGTCTCTTAATTTGAAATTTTGTTACTATAAATCACATTTTATTCGTAACAGAATGCTCCTCCTTGATCAAACCCCACCCCACCCCACCAAAAACGAAATCTTGGTTCTGCCTCCAGTTCCTCCATAATAATTCAGAGGATGGTCTTAGGACAACTTGCAAGTTTATCTGCGAGATTATCGGTGCACGGGACTGAATTTTAACGGGGTCCAAGTCAAACAGACGAGGTAAGCCAAGTGGAAGGAGTCATCCTAGTTGCCTTGTGATCGGCAATGATCACAATATATAACTCATTTCTTCTATTTTGTGATTTCAGAAGAACGAATCTCACATCCGGAAATGTGTTGCTGGCCTCTCTATGAAGAAAGAATAATCAATAGATCTCTTAGTTCTTATTTCTTCAGAACAATCACTCGTGAGCATGGCACGAGTTACAGGTAAACAACCATGAAATGGTTAAAAATGCAGGTAGTAGAGGAATTCCTTCTATTCATTACTTGGCTAGTGCAGAATAAGTTGGAAAAATATGCCCAATTTTGACAAACAAACATTAATTGTATTTTATGGACTTAAAATCAAATATTCTTCCTACCATAACAAAAGAAAAAAGTTCAAATTTCCGGAAACATAAGTAACATTTTAATGTTATTTTCAAATTATCTTCTAAAGAACACTTTTTCACCTCAATCCTTTACATTCAGTCTTTCAACTCAACTTTTTTCTCAATCCCAAAAATATCATGGGATCGTATTACAACTACACCAATAAATTATATATTTTTAATTCCAACAAATATATATTGTATTTTTTTTATCTTTGCTTCTGATGTTACAATTTCAAGGAATATTCTCACAGTAATGGAAACTTAACCAAATTTAATCATTTTTTCTCTTAGGACCAAGAGTCCCTCCCACAGCTCGCATTCTTAACTAGAACAATGATAGAATCCAAGAAATAAATATTGTAGCAGAGATTGATTTAGAAGTTAACCACGTAAAACAGCAAATGAATGCGCATGTACACAGAAATAAAAATGGTGCTGACAATTTTTTTTAAAAAAAAAAAACCTGCAATTTTAGGGAGATTCCTCCAAGCGCCATGCCCATTCCGAGTGATGAAATCAACAAGAATCTTGTCTTCTTCAGGAGTCCAAGCCCCTTTTCTTATCCCTTCTTTTTCACAGCATGTCATTCTCCCTTTCTTCTTCTTCCTTTTCTCCCCTTCCTTATTTGTTTCTCTCTTTTTCACCATTTTTACCAAAACCAACAAATCATCTGCCCCAAAATTAAAATGCAGTTTAAACAAGCTAAATGATATTCAAGAAATGAGTGTACTTTTGGAACTAAATAAGAGGAGAAAGACACAATAAGGTGGAAAGGTGAACAGAAAAGGTTCTTGGGAGGGCTGTGACACCAAGGACTACGTAAGGATTCTACTACTCCGGTTAATATCCATTTTCTTTTCAACAAAAAATTATTACAAATTACTTAGAATAAAATAATAATAAAAATAATCACAAACTCTATCTTTAAAAATATTAATCATTTAAAATTCTTTCAGGGGTAGGTCTCTTGTGAGACGGTCTCATGAATTTTTATCTGTCATACGGATCAACCCTACTTATATTTACAATAAAAAATAATACTCTTGGCATAAAAATTAATACTTTTTCATTGATGACCCAAATAAAAGATCCGTCTAACAAAATACGATCAGTGAGATCGTCTCACACAAGTTTTTGTCTTCTTTCAGAACACCAATGAGGTAAGACATATATATTAGATATATTTAAATCACATTCAATAGGAACGTGACACTTCATTGATATTCATATTCATATAGAAAAGCAATCAAGATGTGCAGCATATATAATTATGAGTAAGTGGTTAGTGTTGAACTGGTTCATATAGAATGAGCTTGGAAAGAATATCATAAATGCAAGCAGATTACAACAGAATTATTTCTCACAGACTTCCAAGAACCCATCCCCATCCAATGCTTCCTTCTCTCTGCATTTATTTTGTACTCTCCCCTCGTTATTAATTCTAAAATTTTTTATTATTTATTTTAGCAAAAAGTTCATTTGTATATTCAAATAAACTCGTGTTTATAATATAATAATGTGCAGCACAGAGGTAATTGATGAAGAGGGAAGATCTAGTACACACACACACACACATATATATAGAATCATGATATAATATATTAATTAATTTTAAATTTGCATCCTTGCAACTTTTATTTTATTCAGTCAAGATATTCGAATTCAATACAGTATTTAGTCTGAGTCGAATTACTTACTATTCAAACCAAAACATTGTTCTTTAAATAAAAGAATTGCATTTATTCAATGGTAAAAATTTCCATCTTTGAGCCAATGAGGTATGAATTCGAGCTCAGGTAACAACGAAAAACCCTCCGCCCCCATGCAATTGATAAACAATCCATCTTTGACGACTATTACTATACACAACATATTCTACATTTTCAAAAAAATTAACAAAAGTTAAGATTTTAATTTATGCAATTTTCTTATATAGAAAATATATAACAAATTTTGTTCCGATTAATCACAAAATTCTAATAACACCAATTAAAAAAGCTACCTCGTCAGTTGTACGCCAAACCAACTTCACTCGGATACGCTGAGTTCTTCTGGAGAATGAGAGATGGCGACAAGAGACACACAGACATACATATATTCATTCATAGTCGTGCATGCAGATATATATATAGATAGATACAAATAACATAATGCATACGTATATCGTGCATGCTTACCTGCAGGAAAATAAAGATAGACGGAGGGATTCGCGGAGAAGAGAAGAAGAAAGCCTGTCCAATTTTACTGAAAGGGCTGTTTCTTATGGTGGTGGCTTGCGATGTTCCGTTTTAGCCGGGGTTGTTTTTTTGTGCTTTTCCAAAGACGACGAAAAAGATTGGGACCCTTTTCACCTTTTTATTGAATTAAATTAAATTCAAATAAAGAGATTACCTCAATCTCTGCTCGTTTTCCAAGCAAAAAAATCTGGGTGGACACGGGCTACTTTTATCCTTTGTGCAACGCAACGTGCTGAATGCCATTTCTCAGACATACAGATATTATATTCCAACGTACAATGGTCCTTACCACCCGATAATTGTAAATATTACCATATTCAATTTTTTTTATATATTCTGTTATTTCTTATAAGGTGGGTATCCTTCATCTATCTCATACTATTTATCAATAAAAAAAATACCTTTTTTGATATTTACTAAAACCAATAAATCTATATATTAAATAATACACAAATAAGATAAATTTAACTCTAAAATGCATTAATTCTTATATTGATAAAATCACGAAAATCTCAAAATTATAATATTTAGTAGTTTTTGCAACTAGAACACAACACATCAAAAAATTATAAATTTAATTGTATTATCGTCGGCTCGATTTCGAAGGAAAAAAGAGAGGAGAAAAGCTTTTTTAAGGAATTTTATGCCAAGGGAGGAGTGAAAGAAATGAGGTAGGCGGGGAGAGAAATTTTGTGTGAAGGACTAAAGTTCAACATCTAAACCTAATATATTATTTGAAATTTTAAAAAAATAAATAAACACAATTAACTGTAATTAAACGTGTTTAATTATCAACTCAATCCACCTATTTTATGTAATGGTGGACCGATCCCATTTTGACACCCCTACATGTCATAGGCAAAAACTTGTGTGAGACGGTCTCACGGATCGTATTTTGTGAGACGGATATCTTATTTTTGTTATCCATGAAAAAGTATTACTTTTTCTGCTAAGAGTATTACTTTTTGTTATGAATGTCGGTAGGATTGATCCGTCTCACAAGAAACTTACTCCATGTCATATTAGGTGGGGCGGATAGGGGGGACCAGCAACCAGCCATTAAATCTGTATTTTTGTGGGATTACAAAAGTTTAGCAAATACATATCATAATCCAAATTTAATAAAGGCAAAAACTTGTGTGAGACGGTCTCATGAGTATTATTTGTGAGACAGATCTCTTATTTGTGTCATCCATGAAAAACTATTACTTTTTATGGTAACAATGTTACTTTTTGTAGTGAATATGGGTAGAGTTGACCCGTCTCACAGTTTAGGATCTGTGAGACGGTCTCACATGAGACCCACTCTTTAATAAAAATAATTTTCTTTATGTGCACACTTAAGACCTTCGATTTATTCTTTATGTGCACACTTAAGACCTTCGATTTAAGCATTTGCAAAATAATTAAAGGAGTGGGTCTCATGTGAGACCGTCTCAATTATCTTAATCTGTGAGACGGGTCAATCCCACTCATATTCACAATAAAAAATAATACTCTTAGCATAAAAAGTAATAATTTTTTATGGATGACCCAAATAAGATATCCGTCTTATAAATACGACCCGTAAGATCGTCTCACACAAATTTTTGCATAATTAAATATGCAAACTAAAATTATATATAATTCATATTTATAAAATGAGGACTTATATCTACTAATCTTTACTGGGTCGATGTGTTCGTTGGTGCTAAAATTAAACATGATCCACGGAGAATATAAGTTTCAATAAATTATGTCAAAAAATATAAATTTATCAACAGTATTTTTATATGAAAATTATATACAGTAATATATATTTTTTTGGCTCAACTATAGAGGTAAATAACAATATTTTTATCAAGACATGACAATGAGATAGAGCGATAATATCTTCTCAATCCACGTCCCCACGGGAATTTATTCTTCATCTCCGCTTTCATACTCAAATTTTTACTTGTAGAATTTTCATACACTCTAATCATACATATATTATTATAATAATACATTTATTAATGTAATGTCTTCTTTGCTTTAATTGCTTATAATAGATTGAATAAAGGGCTTGTTTCACGGCACATTTCTATTTAAATTTAAATTGACATTTCAATATTATTTATCCCTAAAAATAATCATTTTTTAGGCGGAAACATGTATCACCAATTACAGTTGGGGGGAATTACAATTTCGAGTATATGTATTGTGTTTTTGAAATTTTGAATTTTAATATTATTAAACTTAAGTTTTAGTCGCGTATTATGGTTCCCTTGAAGTCTAGAGATGTAGACAATCCAAACCAAGTCAAACAATATCGGACTTGAATTTGGTTCATTTAAGATTGATAGAGGCTCGAGCTCGATTCGAGCTTTTATCATCATACTCGAGTTCGAATTGTCTTGAAATTAATAAGCTCGTGAAAAGCTCGAGCTCGGCTCGTTAAAAATTCGTTTAACATGTTAATCAAGTCAGGCTCGAGTTTTATTCATTAATAGATTTTTTATTATGTTTAACAAACCTGACTTGAGCTTAGCTCGTTTTCGAGCTCTTAAAATATAAATTGAGCTGGAGTTGGAACTTGATTCGAGATTGGTAAAAGATTAAATATATATATGAACTGATTTTAAATTACACATAAAAGTGTAAACTTTATCGGCATTAATATTTTTATTTGTCAACTCAACAAATGAGCCAAGCTTGAGCTTACGAGCCACCTGAACAAGTACAGCTCGCGAGCCTATTAACAAATAAGTTTGTAAGCTCACGAGCCGAATATCCTTAGGTTTGAGCTTGATTTGATTAAATTATCGAGCTCGAGCTTGACTTTATATGATTTAAAAATAAATTCAAATGAGCTTTTTATCGAACCGAGCTCCGAATAGCTCGCGAC
Source organism: Primulina huaijiensis (assembly GCF_012295235.1). NCBI lineage: Eukaryota > Viridiplantae > Streptophyta > Magnoliopsida > Lamiales > Gesneriaceae > Primulina > Primulina huaijiensis. Next base: position 3,016,171 of record NC_133317.1, on the reverse strand, counting down.
GGTTTTAGTTCATTTACATCCTTAGGACTTGAACATTAGAAAATAATATAATTGATAGTTTTTTCATATTCGCGTTTTCCTTTTGATGCTCCATGTCATTTTATCGTTATCGGTATTTTCATGGACATCATGAACATTCCACATAGATAAATTAAAAACCTTGAAGTGGATTATTCCAATTTAGCAATTAAATTATTAATTCAAAATTATATTTTTCTTATCAGGCTAATATGGGCCAACCCAACCCAGAGAGTGCTGGGCCCGTCCTTTACTTTTCTTGGCCTTTTGATACATAAAAATTTGGGGTTAAAATCAGGTGATAAATAATGGAATTTTAGTCTTGTGAATATTTTTCATAAATATAGTACACATCTATATATATTTATGTTATTTGGGGTCGCAATATGTTCGTACTANTGCTATTTGGGGTGGGGTCACGTTATGTTCGTACTAACATTTAATAAAAAACATTAAATTCTTGTGAGATATTTGTGTAAAATATATATTTATGTGTGTGTGTGTAAAATTACATATATTTTTTATAAAGCGAGATTACAATTTTTCATGAGATTAACAACATCCTATTCTTTGATAAGTAATATTTATGGTTTTCATTTGAATAAATTTGTCCGAACGTAACATGTTAAATCTTCATTATAATATTGGTAAAACGAATTAAATAACGTATTCCTGATTATTGAAAAGTTTTTTTTAAAAAAATTAATTATAATTTAATAGGTAAAATGAAATAATATATATTTGATACACAGTTATATTTTTAGTTTGTTAATTGTGAAAGAAATTGACATCTTTTCTTAGTATTTGTATTACTTATTTGAATTAACTATACTATTTAATTTAATAAACACCCTTTCACTACTTACATAAAAAAAATAAAAAAATAAAAAAATAAAAGATTTTAAGACAAAGTGAGATGAATAGTTTTTTAAAAGACAGAATTCATCAGTGCACTAGTGTGAAATCTATGGCTGTTAGTTCCATTGGGAGCGTTACACAAAAGAGAAATGATTCAATCCCATGAACAACAACCCTTTCACGTCATTCAGAGCTTCTACAATTTGCGTCTCTTTCTTCGTCTCACTTACTATATTTTCCCTAAAATTCAGTGTTAAAAATTATTTTAAGACAGCCCACTAATGGAAAAATCAGGCTATGAAGTTTTCCTGATTTAATCGAAAGGTATCATGCTAATCTTGGTGTATTTTCTTGTTAATTTTCCATGTTTCTGGCTTGGGTTTGGATCTTGATTCTGGGACCTTTATGATTTGGGAAAAGCTTGTCGTTGATGTGAAAAAGGTGGTTGTTTTTCTTGAGGAAAACTGGAATGGAAGCATTGTTGTTTGATTTCTTTAATTTCTTGGATTTTACTATGTGATGATTTTGGTTTTCTAGGTCGGTTGTGAATTTCCGGTACGATGATTTGCTAATCTTTGTGGCTCGAGAGAGATACTGATGTGTGATTATTTGCTGATCTTTTTATTCCGGTCTCCCATTCATTTCCAATTTTTAGGTTTTACAGCTTCTTTAATTAGATCTCATATGGTGTCTTTGTTATTCCATTCTTCCATCTGGCTTTAATAAATGTTGGAGGAGAAAATTTATTGTCGGAGGACTTGATGTGTGGAGGAGTGGGACTGAACATTTACAAAAATTTTACATGAAATTCGAAGATTTGTGCAGAAGCAAATAAGCAAGATTATTTTTTTCAGTACCATTCCTTTCCTGAGAATTTTTTTTATCAGAACTGGTGAAATTGGGACTTTGAAACAGTGGATTTCTAATGGAATTCAGGTTCATTCGTTGATATCCTATTCTATGTATGTATATTTTCCTAAGAGTTAAGCTCTTCGTTTGGATAATTGAAGTTTATGGACTCATGAATACAGTGGCCTGGTAACTTAAATTTATCAACGGGCTATAATTTTATGAGTATTACAATCTTGTTTCCAAGAATTTTTAAAATGGGTGAAAAAAGATTTTTTTTTTTTTGGAAACAAGAAATTGCTGAGTCAGGACACAATGACTTGATTGGTTTGCCAACGTCTGGTCTTCACGTGGATAAATTTTCTGGTACCTTTCTTAGGCTCGAGAAAAAGACATCTAGGAAATTTTCACAAGCTTGTGCAATGGACGATGTGTGCTCCAGTTTGAGAAGATGGGAGGAAATGAATCATGATATTTTGGTTAAGATTTTCCAAACCCTGGACATCTTTGATTTGATCTTGGGGATTGGTCAAGTTTGTAGCACTTGGAGATTGGCGGCTTGTGACCCTTTACTCTGGCGGACTCTTGATTTGTCGATGCTTAAGTCAAACTTCATTAAAATACCGTTAGAGCCATATGTATACGTGGATGGTCGGTCGGATAAGACGTTGACTCGGGTTTTGAAGATTTCCTTAAATCTAAGCCGTGGAAACGTATCGACAATAATTTTTCACTACAATCTCTACATCAGCAATGATCAGTTGACTTACGCAGCTGAAAGGTACACCTGAAACTTGTAGTGTGTCCCGATTTAGTTAAACAGGGGAATAATGCAACTAACCGGCTGTATTGCAGGTGCCCTCGTCTCAAACGTCTGGTCATGCCTGCATGGAATAGAATAAAGGAGGCTGGAATATGTCATGCAATTCGTATATGGAAAGATCTTGAATCACTAACAATGCCTAGCATATCAAACCCTCCAGTTCTAATGGAGGAAATTTCGGAAAATTGTAAGAATTTTTCCGAATTGAAGATAATGGGACCCTTTGATGTTTGCTTCGCTTCAACACTCGTTGCATTTCTACCTAGCTTGAAAGTCTTAAGCCTTCGATGCTCGATGGTTTTCAAGGATGCTTTGGTTATTATCTTGGATGGATTGAAAGGGCTAGAAGTTCTCAACATATCTCATTGCCTACTTGTTGATGCCCCTCCACCTCCTGCCACAAAAAATGTCCTCCGGAAGCTTGACAGCACGATTCTCGAAAGGACAAGCAAGTTAAAAATTTTTTTATCGTGTATGAATGATTCGTGTGTGATGTGCCAACGTGCTAGAAATGACGAAGGGTTGATGAGGTGGTACAAGTACGAGGAAGATCTTTGGAAAGTAGATGAAGTGGGATCACTCGCGATCTGATCCTACCCTCTTAGTGGCCGTTTGAACGTAATAATAGGTGCAACATTCGGGACGATGAACTAAGATCTATGTAGATGGTAAATTCTAAATACAAGTCATTTCGCATGAAACCATAGTTGATAATAGATCGGAGGCGGTTTATTTTCTTGTTTATCTGATGGGTTGAACCTGTGATGATTGAGGTCATACATGTATGTAGGTTGTTCCAACAACTAATGAGTTTTTACATCTCGTTGTTGTAGATTCTAGGGCTGTACATATATTGTGTGTGTGCTGATACTTGGTTGTTTAATAAGGAGACTTCGTTTATCGGCTTTTCTTGCTATTTCATTCATTGTTTTTTCAGTTTTGGGTGAACAATATCAAAGGAGCAATGATCAGGCATAAGGTGTGTGAACGAGCTTATATGTATGTATATGATTTCAAATGACTGTATTCTAGCCCACCCGTATGGAAAAGTAGCTTAAAGACATCCCCTGATGAGTGAATTAAGTTAACGTTTTATCAACAGTAACACATTTTCTCGGATGAGTCTGTTGCTCTAAGTTTGTAGAGTACGATTTACTGTACTAACGTAATTTACGTACTATTGCATTAGTCTAAGAGTTTAACTAATGTGCACAAAATATTAGCGACAGTGAGTTCAGCTTCATTAAAAAATTAGCTTAAATACATCAAAGGCAAAAAAATGCTAGTTTAAATATATGAATATTAGAATTAAGGTATGGTATGGTATGGTATGGCTTTCGACAGATGAAGCCCAAATAATTCAGATTAATGTCAATAATTAACGCTACTTCTTCCATTATGTTGATTTCATTCAAATATGGCAATATATTCTAAATCTAAATTTTAAAAAATGTGGCAAGATATCCTATAAGACATGATTTTCACACCGTTTTTCAAATTTCTATTTTTCTAAAGACTTTTTTTTTTGTATTTGATTGGATTAAATTAATATAAATATCCATGAATAAACTTACCATATAATCTGCTTAAGAATTCAAATACGTATCCAAAATATAATTATTATCGGTCGAATATCATGATCATTAATTTTAAGGTATATTATATTAGTATTATATCACTTTATTTTCAAAAGGTTAATCTAAATGATACATTTAACCTTTTTTTGAATGTATTAATCTAAATAATACATTCATAAAAGAGGTACACAAAAATAAGAAAAGGTTTCAAGTGGGAGCATGGACTTTGAATTCAAGAGAAATATACCACAAACATTAACAAAAAACAAAAACAAATCGTAACAGAGAAAGTAGGTCACCAGTATTTTTGACGAAAAAGGATGTATTTCGACAATGCCTTCTTCACAAGCATGTCGCTCGATCAACCCTGTTATCGGAAAGCGATTGAATCTTCTTCTTGGCTCACACTAATTTGATACTTCTTTGTCCCCATTCTTTGTTGTTCAGCTTTCTCCTTCCCGAACGAGTGGCCAGATCTAGGGTTCTTTCCCAATTTTAAGTTGTTTTTTATTTGAGCCTAAATTCGGTAGAATTAAATGAGAGCAATATGGGGATATTTCATGAAAATCCAGAAGATTGTACAAGACGTGAGAACACATCTCAAGTGTCTAGCGGCATATCTTGTACTGAGATTTAAGTTTTTAATGTCGGACTCATGGACATTTTATTTTTCTCAAAAAGCCAAAGGAACAAGGGATGAGACAGTATGTGTCATCTAATCCCTCACTCATATATACTATCAAATAATCTTGTCATGCTAAAAATATATTATCCTTTATAATTAATAATAAAAATAAATATATCATTTTAAATAAAATAAAACATATTAATTTGTTGACTTGCGAAGAAGGATATTTCGATTCAATCCATTAGTCAATTGGATGGATTATCGATTGGGTCCAATTCACGTAAAGCTTAACCTTAAATAGGAAAGTGTTTGACTACTGCTTTCATTTAATACTTTTACCATGATCAGTAATCTCTATCATCAAAGCGACTGGCTCATAATTAAAATTTGGCCAAATTTACAAGTTCAAATGAAGTGAGTTAAAGTTCTCTAAGGACAATTTTTTATTCCATGATCGCTACACATTTTAAATTTAAAATGTGAATCTTAGTTCGAGACTCCGAATTATAATGTACTCTCAAAATATGAACAAAGAAAAAAGTTTCAACAAAAAAAATAAAAAAAATTCAATATTTTTTTGCTTAGAGCATCTCAATTCCGTCTTATTAATGTTGAAACATAAACTTAACTCAACTTTAAAAGTTCGCTCCAGAGTGAAGATTGTCTAAGTTTTTATACAACTATCAATAACTTAATACAATCGATGTGATTGGAGAGATGACTTGTTCGGAGAGAAAAAGATATTTGAAAGAAAAAGAGCACCAGATAGATGGTGTCCCATTAGTGGAAACAAGCATATACTTAGGTAATAAGTTCATCAATGGCTTAATAGAGTCGATATGATAAAAGTTTCTTAAATTACTAAGATATTATTTCGATTAGAATAATATTATAATTTATCACCCAAATTAAAATTCAAAATAAATACATATAAACTACATTTACTTGACTCGCTTTTATTTTTACTATTTCACGTGAATGCATAACAATAAAATAAATAACAAGGAGGGTTTGAAAAAAAAGTTATGCGTTTAGGGAATTGATTAAATTATTTGAAAAAATTAATATCGATTGTGTTTTGTAAATAAAAAATTATTTTTATAATAGATTTTAAATAGAATGCCAATTTTATTTGCATTCAATTGGGCTCCAGCTTCCAAGCTTGGATCAAATTAGGACTTGGGCCTACTCAAGCAGATCTGTTCGTGTTTTTATGATTTTTCATTTTATAAAATATATAACATTTTAATAATTTTTAATTCATCATTTTTACTTATATTCAATATAAACGTACGATACCATATGAACGATGCACACGTTTATATATATTGTATAGATACGAATATGCCAATTTTTTTAAAAAAAATAGTAAGTAGAATTAATTAATATCATCCATGTAAAATAATTTTTTCCTATATTTTTAAATATAATTATCATTTCGATAAATTATCATTAAAAAAATATCTTTTAGAGTATTCGAATATATTCATGATATGTTGATCATGATAAACATAGTTAAAAAAATATGATAATTAATTGACAATACCAAATGTTTTACAAATTTCGATTATGGTAGGACCACCAGAAAAGTACAAGAAGAATTAGCAAAAAAAATAAAAAAATCATATTTGTTTGGATACAATAATTATTTTTATTGATAGAACGATCGAACTATGATATTCGAACTGCTGTATGATTTTAAAAAAAATTAGCTACACTATTATCACTAGCTAAAATTTTTGGTAAAACGAATTACACAATAAATGTGTTCAATCAGATNTTTTGTAATTTTCTTTTTCAAATCTATTAATGTCTGTAGTTTAATTCATTTAATACACATTATATATATATACTTTTTTGTAATTTTCTTTTTCAAATCTATTAATTTCTGTAGTTTAATTCATTTAATACACATAATTTTTAGGATTCAATGGAATGTCACATGCTACATATGGGTGTGTATTCCTTTTTCACCAAAGGCAGGACGCTTGGCAAGTTCGATGAATCAATCATTCCGGGGACAAATCCTTTTTCCATAATTGCAAACTATTGACCCCAAATTTATACTTTCTTTTTTTCTATACTGTACTTTTCTTGATGTAACATCGGCAAATCTTAATCTTTAGATATGATATAATACATTATGTGGATTTCCACAAAGATGCGAATGACACTTGTTGGTTGTTGGGCAGATGACGAAAATTACTTCAAATGAAGCACAAGTAAAACTCGTTGTTACTTGAGCTTGGCCTGTTTGTCCCGTTGGTAAAGCTCACCTTTCTCCTTGTAATAAGTCTCAAGATCGAGACCTCTCCTCTCTCTAGAATAGGAAATAAAAAAAAAAACTCGTTGGTACTCAATTTAACTATAATTTTAACTATTTATATTAGTCCATAATTAAATAATTTTTATCTCTATTGTTAAGATTGGAACTTGGACATAACTCAACCTTAAAAACTAGCTCAAAGGACTAGGATTATCCAAGCCCATATATGTAACTCCATGTAATTTTGGGACAACTAACACACCCTACTCACGTCCAGGAATGAATATTTGGAGCGTGGAGTTGACAAATTACTCAATTATGGGCATAACAGGTGGTCTAATACATAATGGTGGAACCTGAGCTCTGATACCATGTTCAGATTGGAACTTGGATCTAACTCAACCCCAAAAGCTAGCTCAAACATCCAAGAAAGGAAGATTATCCAAACCAATATATATAACTCTCAAGTATTTTATCTAACCGATGTGGAATAACTAACATATATTAGACAAGTGACTCGACTACCTTTGATCGAGATAAGTTATTCTTTTAAGTTGGGACAAAGGGGGAGCCCAAGAAGCCAATAACAATTCTTAATAAATTAAATCGGTTAATTAATATTATTTTATATATACATACATAAAAAGATGTTCCGAGCATTATAGATTTGTAGAGATTTATTTATATTAGATATGTTTATAATTTATTAATTAATTGGTCAAAGATTTCCAAAAACATATTGTCATACCATTGTTGGATAAATATATAATCCTTTGAAAATAACATATTCATTGTAATTTGTACTTAGGAGATCGAAGCACCATGAAAAGCAGAAATATTCCCATTTGCCCAATGATATTATATAAAAAATTTGTAGAGTCTATGTATATATATTCTGATTCCTAAGTCTAACTAGCCAATGAGCAAAAGACAAATTCATTTTTCAAAAAAGAAAAAAAATACAAATTTTATTTTTTTATCTAGTAGGAATCTTAAGCAAATTCTTGCAAGCAATTCTGATGTACAACACATCAATAAGTTTTGGAAAGTCGTATATATCGACCATTTTTATGAATTACAAATTTCTTTTACAACCCAGTAGTTAACTTCAAGAACAACAAATATTTGAGATNATAAAAGAGAATGTGAGTTGAACAGTCTTTATGAGATGATCACATGTATCTTTATTTGTGAGATGAGTCAATTCTACTCATACTTACAGTAAAAAGTAATATTTTTCATGAGTGACTTAAATAGATTATATGTCTCATAAATTTGATTATTAAGATCGTCTCACATGAGTTTTTTGTGTTTAAATTTATAAGTATTTGTCTTTGAAGTTGTTTAATTAGATCTTCAATTGTTTTTTTAAAAAATTTAGGGGATTTTTTGAATAAAATAAAATTAGTTAATAATAAATTTAATAGTAATTAAATTGGTATTTTTTGGTTGATAAAGAAGGGACATGTTTTTTAAAATTTTAATTGAAGATAAAACGAAAATCCTAAAGTACTCATATTTTTTGTTACAATATATTTAAACAAAAAAAGAATTGGAAAACCTGTTTTAACAAAAAAAATTTAATAAAGATTTTTTATTGTTAATGTCTTAATTGTTAAACATGAAAATTTCATTTATAACTAAGCATTAATGTATTTGAAAATATCGGAAAACCTCCATAAATAAAGATTTGATTAATGCATGAAAAAAATGTATAAATTCTACGCGAAAATTTTAAATTTCATGATTATTTTATTTTTTTTTCCTCAAATAAATAACGTAGGATATAGAAGTCAGCCGTTTCCGTCGCCCTGCCCTACTCCAAATAAGATGGCTCTAACTCACAAAATTCTTCCAAACATGTTTCTTTCTGGATACAGACAACCTTTTTCATTTCATGCATGAAAGAAGAAATTCTCAAGAATCTTTAAACTTGTAATCCAAACCCAACACGTCCCCCCCCCTTTTTTTTTTTTGCACTATAAAAGCAACTCTTTCGATCAATACCACAAAACAAAACCAGACAAAAACACATTTCACTCTCGGTGTTTCCACTTTTCTACTTGTAATCATGTCGAGGCTTGCGGAAACCCTTCGTGTAGGAAGAATTATAGGAGAAGTGGTGGATTGTTTCTATCCCAGTGTACAGTTAAATGTGATATATAATGGGAACAAACATGTCTCCAATGGACATGAACTCATGCCCGCTCTTGTGGCTGCCAATCCCAGGGTCGAGATAGGTGGAGAAGACATGAGGGATGCGTATACTCTTGTAAGTCATATATATATTTTATATATATACACATACGTGCTGAGTGTACTTTGTATAATATATTACTCTATATATACTGTACGGTGATATTGTAACTGGGATATCACATTATATCATCTTCTGAATTCTGAAAGAGTCTTGTTTACTAAACTTGCATTCATAACCAATTAAATTTGTGTGGTTTTGAAGGTTATGACTGATCCGGATGCTCCGAGTCCAAGCGAGCCATACTTGAGAGAACATGTCCACTGGTTTGTGGAGACACTAATAAATAATAATAAATTTTCAGATAATATAACTATACATTACACATATATTCACCACATGATATATATATGAACGTACTGATAGAATTTAACTTTTCCAGGATAGTCACCGATATTCCTGGAACCACTGATGCTTCTTTTGGTAAGTTTAACGAATTTCTTATTTTATAATTACAAACTAAAGTCAAATTTAATTAGAACACAGACATGAAATCACATGATTAAACAGGGAGAGAAGTTGTATGCTATGAGAAGCCGAAGCCGACGATAGGCATCCATCGATACGCATTTGTCGTTTTCAAGCAGAAAGGGAGGCACAGCGTTAAGTACCTACCTTCTTCAAGGGATCATTTCGACACAAGGAGATTTGCGCAAGAAAATGGCCTAGATTTGCCGGTTGCTGCACTCTACTTCAATGCACAAAGAGAGACTGCCTGCAGAAAAAGATGATTAATTAATTAAAAAATTACAAGAGTAATTGGTATTAAATTAATACGATTCTGGTGGTTTTTGGGATTGCTTATAATATTGTTGCTGGTGGGGGTTCGGACAAACTTTTTCTTTTAACGCTTTTTGTTTATGTTAATAATAAGAAATGAAATGCATGGAAGTGTGTTAGAATCAGAGTGTATTTTTTTACTGGAAATTGGGATGAGATAACCTTGGGGAATAATGATCAGTGAGATTGCTGGTTGTTCAACTTTAACTGAACAGCTTCTACTTTGTGTAAACATTGATGAGCTAAACTTACAAGAGTAACTTATGTCGCTTTTACATGGATTTTCACATTTAATCCCACTCAAATTCCACAACTTTTATGGTCAAAATTTCACCTTAATTTACATCGTAAACAAAATTTCTAAAAATAAAAAATAAAAAGTCAAGTGTTTCACAGATTCTCAAGTTAATAGGCCAACCAAACGAGAGGCTTTAGTTGAAAAGAAATTGTACTGGTACAAAAAGTACAGTATTTCAATCTATTGCATTTTAAGCAACGGGTAACGTTACTGCTCACAAGGACCTAACATTCTGGTATTTTATAATCAAACTCGCAACCTCCGACTTAGATAATGATTTTCGCACAAATAACTTACCAGGATTTTCTGTTCACAAAGACACAAAAAAGAAAACCTGAACTAACCTAAAAAGAATCTTATTACCAACATGATAGCTCCCACTTTGATATGTAGACATCAGGAGATACTTGCAGCTCACTAAAATCTTAGCACACAACCAGGAAAACAAGAAACTTGTATATATACTTCTTCACTCGTGAAACCAACATTCTTGAACAACTAATAATGCCACAAATATGGTGGCATACTACTATAATCGATTAGTCTCGGTGTACCATCTTTACGAGCTCCTTCGGTCAACCAAAGCAAACACAGAAACGGGCACGGACTTGTGGTATTTCCAGACAAATACGAACAGGATTCTTGAACAAGGAAAAGAATGGAAGCAAACCATCCATTGATCTTGAGACCCAAAACTTCAAACTAACGCAAATATATTTTTTAAACAAACAAATCATGCATTTATTTCGGCATTACACTGATGCTCCCTGCTGCAGCTTCTTCTTCCCCAAAACATACTTGAACATGTCGTTTTCTCCAGTCTCATTGCGTCCATTTTGTCCTGTTCGGTTGATGTGGATTGTGAACGATGAGGCGACTCTTCTTGAGGGTCTCTTTCGCCAGAATCAAAATTCGGACAAGGTCCTTCATTGCACGTGCATAAAGGCATGGTGACAGAAGGAAATGGGCTGCAAGTGACGGGACAAAACATATCTGAGGTAATAGAAGACACACGGTTCTTTCGCGTATCGGGTGAACCAAAGGCCTCGGATGCATCTGGCTCTCGGGGATGAAGCATGCATGGTGTGCATAAGCTAAGTGACAATGGTAATTTGATCTCCTTTGATGAAGAACCAGGGAGTTTGACAAAAGAGATGATGCCATGTCGACAAAGAGGACAGGGAATGGAGCCTGGGGGTATTGATGATTCCAATGGGATGTTACTGGTCGAGCAAAGGTAGAGAGCACATCTTACACAGAGTTCATGTGAACACCCTGAAAGTTACGACACAGATATTCATGAAAATTGGCGCAAAGAGTCATTTCATTGTACATAACTAGACGCCAAAATATTTTATTGTCACATGTATATGGACCGGGCCAAACTCCAACTATTGGAATTTGCAAGCAACGACGACTACAAATTACTACTTTTAAGCCAGAAAAACTCAAGTTAGAATGGGAGCGCAGCAGGTTATTTGACTCAGATGTGTGGTCCTCTATCTTTAAGCCCGACTACTCTATTTCATATAAGCAGAGAATTCTGATATCGTATTTTGCTGTTTACAGATTACTATGATGTTCCAGAACCTTGTAAAAGAAGATGGAATATTGAAAGTTACTGCTACATCAGAAAAACAGAAGTCAAAAGGTCGTCCTATGCAAAATATATGTTCATAATTGCGCATATTAGGATCTATCAAGTCTAGAATGGAAGATTAAGGTCAAGGATTTGAATTTGGAGCAAGTTAATGCAGATATGGTCGCCGGTACATCTCAATCTATAAATGGTACTGGTATTTGGGCTGGATATTCAATACTGTGTCAATGGGGCATAGAGAAAAAATGCAAATGAAACCTAGAAACTTTTTATTTGAGAGGAAAAACCATTTAACTGAGAGCACTAGTCCAAGGTCAAAGCATTGCTAGAATAAACTAGAAGGAATGAATTTGATGCCCGCATAAAATTATGGAAATAACCATGGATACATTATAATTCAGTCACAACATTGTATCGAAAATGAACAAAGTACCAGACCTTCAGCAGCTACACTGCATGCTCGCTCAATGCACACGGCACAAATATCAGCATCATCTGATGCAGTTGTTGAGGTCTGCAACCCACAATCTCTGAAGAAATAAAAAGAATTTCAGTGTTAATTATCAAAACTGGTTGAGATGAAAAGAAAATTTAATATTCTGCGATGGAGTGCCGAACAGAAAACTATTAAGCGTTTCAAGAAAAAACTGTATTTATTGAAAATTCTTTGATTCTCGAGTGAGAACACTTTCTTTTTTTAAAAAAAAAGCACCACAAGCACCTGGTGTTCGAGTTTAAAATATTTTTGGAAATCAATTGCTCCACCGTGTGATACTTGGCTGGCCATCTTTCGAATAAGCACGTTATCAACACAAAAACCACAGATGATCAGCTAACTAAAAGTTTCTTCCATCTTCATTCTTACCTTGCTATATTTAACACACTCATGAGTGGCAATGATAAATAATTAGAAGGTGGAAACACTGGGATTGGCAAATCAGAGTTAGGTGTCAGCAGCGACTCGAGCCAATGACGTCCCCACGTCCTTGCGACATCAAGAGGAAGCCATCTGAAACAGGCTATATTATCATCCGGTGTTGCACATAAACAAGTACTTAAGCGAATATTGAGAAAATGTATCCAAATTTCAGTACCCATTGCAGTTTAATGCCAAACGACTGGCACCTCTTGCAAGAAGGATCTGTGGAAATTAAAATGGTCAAGATTATCAATACACCACATTTGCAATACCAGCAAAAAATTGGCAGATAGTTCCAAATGTTTACTTCTTGAAACTTCAAATTCAATGACATAAAAATAATGATCACCTGGCAGCATTTCAAGTTTCCTCCGCATGCAGCATAGTGCAAAGGAGTGCTACCAGCCCCTACAAATTTACGACTTAAAGAAATCACGAAACAGTAATAAAAAAAAAGGAGGGTTTTCCAGGATAAATAATCACGCTCAAGAAAATAGAATACCTATCAAATCCATTGACGTGCCATAATGGAATGTTACAGCTGAAACATTTGCATGAAGGCCGAGTAGGAGTTGCACACAGTCAAAATATCCATTTAACGCAGCCATGTGAAGAGCCGTAATACCACCATCAGCAGCCTTATTTACAAATTTGGAGAGAGCACTGTCACAGAATGAGGAAGATACAAATAAGAAAATACATAAAGGTGACCAGATCTCGAAAATTTTACTAATCATTTGCACTAGTTATTATTTGACACTTCTACGAAGCAAGAAAGAAAACCAACAAGACTTCAGAAAAATAAAAAACTATGCTCGCACTTGGTTTTATCATTAGCACAACTACTTCCATCCCCGTTGGTTTGAAAATTTAGATCCTCGAATGGAACACTGGGAACAAAATCTGCAACCACTAATCTTATACATCGCAAATGACCGTTGACAGCTGCAAAATGGAGCGCAGTCCTCCCGCTAAGATAATCTGCTCTAGTAACCTGAATTTTACAGTAGTTGCGAGCTTCAAAAGATAATCCATCAATGATACACAAAGTGAAAGATTTTAACAGCGCAAACAATAAAAAATTAAAATCTGAGTTCGTAACCCATTGATAGACCAACAAACATAACGATTACACACTGATTAAATTCACATATCATTTTCAATGTAAGCTACTGGATATATTACAAATAAATTGAAGAAAATCAAGCACATTATATTTAATTTCAACACTCACGTTGCATCGAAAGAGAATAAGAGTTTGAACAACTTCCCAATGACCGTATCGACAAGCTTGCATCAATGCTGTCTGCATCAACAATAACATAATACTTAAGATAAAGATCGATTAAGCCCAGTACAGATCTGTTCAATCAAGCAAAAACCCATCAATAATATCTCATTATCAATTCAAAAACCTTGTTCACAAGTCACAACTAAGTTGATCTAAACAATAAGATTTTTCTTTTGCACAAGAAAAACCAAACCATCCATCTGATGTTACAAAATGGGGAAAACCCCGAGTTTTATCCCAAAGCATAATTTGACATTATCCCCTAGAAAGAAATTTAATTAAAAAGAAAACTGAAGACAATATATTACACCTGTCCACAGTAATTTCTCGTATTCACATCAGCTCCGTTCTCCAGTAACAATGCCACAATCTAAAAATCCAAAATTTCAAAAATCAACACAACCACCAAAAGCAACAGATTTGAATAGAAACTCAAACAAGAAAATCAACCCCAAAAGACAAAGAAAAAGAAAAATTAGACCTTTTTCAAGAAATAACCAATGGCTGAAAAAAAATAGGTTCGAACCTCGATATGACCTTTTGCAGCAGCAAAATGTAGAGGAGAATTTAATCCACCAAAAGTCGAATACTTGGCGAGGCACGGATTGCAATCCAACAGCATCTTTGCCTCAACAAAATCTCCATCTCTTGCAGCTGATACCAATCTTTCCCCTGAAGCAGAACACCCAAAGGAATTCCCCATTTCTTGGTTTTCTTCCTCAATTTTTTAGGCCTTTCCTCTTTCTATAAATCTTTGTTATAGATTATGTGTACGTGGATTTACTGATATTTTAAGCCAGCTCTGGAGTTTTTATATATATACGAGGAAGGAATTTAGGTCAACTGTCTAACAAATTCTGAAAATAGTAGCAAGAAAATGGTAACATATCTAAAGTTCCAAATTTTATGAACTATTATCGTATCCTACATTGAAATGTTCAACAAGTTTGAGTAAAAAGTTTTTATCACATTTAATATACATTATTTGACCTTTTTATTATTAAAAAAAATGACTTTCCAATTTTATTTAAAATTTTTTTTTTGTTTTTGTTTTTGTCAGTTTATTTGGACATAATACGAAAACACACAAATTTGTGTATAGAAAGAGCACTGAGCATTTTTTGGGGGATTTCATTGGTTTACTGAGGACTGGAAATGATAATAAATAATAATAGGGGGAAAAAAGGCCAGGGATTGCTTGTCAAGTCAACATTCTTGGCTTTCTTTTTTTTTAAAAAAAAAAAAATAATAATAATCCCTTTGTAGGTAATTAAATTTTGAGACATTTTTTGAATTAATTGCTCTTGTTTTTGGTGAGTGTGGTTCACTCGTAGTTCGATGTATCTCATCTTATGCTTAATTCAGTCCAGACAACAAATTTAAGTGCGAGTATATAATGTTGTGTAAGCAAATAATGAATGAAATAAAACCGTAAAAAATAATTTGTATTTATAGATGGGGCTACATACTTCTATGGAAAGATTATTGAGTCGGACCTTGTGTAGAACTTTTCTCGAGCATATAGACAAATGAGTCGGGCCTTGTGTATGTTATTGGGCCTTCTACTTTGATCCTGATTGTATTCAACATGGACCATCAGTGTGGTTAATGAACTAGAGATCGATCGGGTTGGCTTAACTCGGATCTGATTCGAATCGGAATTATGGTATATCAATTCATTAATTCTTATTTTCTATGACCATGAATTTGGCTTTCTTCCACAAGTGTTGTGTTTCTTGGCCTAATTTTATACTTTTCTTCAAACATTTGTTATACCTTCCTAACAATTTGCATGACACTATGAAATATCATTATAGAAATTTGCAATTGATTTTAATCACAAAAAAAGTCAAAAGAAATATTATTTGCCTAAAAAGCAGTGCAAACTTTTCAACAAATTAAAAAGTGTATATGGTACCACCTTCTAAAATATATATTATTAAAAAGAACAAATAATAATGTCATTTGATACGAAACATAAGATTCAACAAAATTACAACATCATTCAATTTTTCCAAAAATTAGATTTAAAAATATATATGTTATTTTTATTTTTCATTTGATCATTTTATCATAATTCACAATAAAAGCGTATTAGTGAAATCATACTTCTATGTGACACAAGGCAAGAAAAATGTACATAAATTTGGCTAGCATTGTAAATATAGTATTAGGTATGAAGAGGGATCAATGTATCTTCGTGTGTCCATTTGATCGAAACTAAATTCTATTAGTTATGGATTGTCGATTTATATGTTAAGATTGCTAACGATTCCAGATATAACAAACGAAATGATCTGAACTCGAATTCAATTGAAATGCGTATGGATAACTTCGAACTTGAGTCGATTTCGATAATAATTTAGAATATTAATCAAGTAAGGTTCGAAACAACTCATGAAACTTAGGTTGCGTTCTAATTAGTTAGAATAATTATATATTTAAATCATTTTTCAATTTCTTAAATATTTCGGCAAAATTTTATATCATCTTGGATATTTACGTAAATGAATCAATCCGTTCGTGAGTTATTCAAATATTGATTCGATAAAAGCTCGTTTAATGAGACACGTTAAGATAAGAAGGTCAAACTCAAAATTTACAATATTCAACTTGTTAGCTTGTGAACATGTTTGTTAATAAGCTTATGAGTCTCTCTAATTAGATTAAAAAGAATAGTCTCAATACTTGATTTATAAATTTTACACTTTACTTATGGAAAATATAGAAAAATTTATTAAATCTATTTATCAGAATAAAATTACAAATTTTAATAAGAATATTATATTTTCTCTAAATATATAATTTAATTTTTAATAAATTTAATGAATATTTACATTTATAATTTATATTTATCAAACTCGTTTAAACTCGGTAAAAGCTCGAATAAACTCGTGAGTCATGAATATATTCATTAAATAAAACTCGAGCTCAGCTCGATAAAAAACGGTTCAAACTCAAACATTCATGAATTTGCGACTTGATTACATCCCTATTTTCACTTCTATCGAAATTTTTTTCTTCACATATGAGGTCAATGTTGGTCTGAACCAACTTTGATTATATATATTTATATGACAATAACGTAGCCTCTAAAAATTTGTCTGCTACGAGACAAGTTGATTTTGAACGAGATATAAAATTTATCCCAACTCGTAAATTTTTTGAAAAACGGGAGACGTGAGGGTTTTCAATTATATAATGCTTAATAATATAATTTTTAAGAACAAAATATCTGAATTATAGAGCATGCACGTAGATCGTTAGAACATCATCTTCTGATGTTTACATCACAATGTACTGGAAATTATATAAAAATATTGTCGGCTTGTAATTCATGATATATATTAGTGCTCATACNTAGGGTCTTAAACAATATCATGAGACTTTTGGGTATTTATTGAGTTTGAAAAAGTTAAATAGTGGGTCTTTAACTAGTTTGTTGAAGTCATATATAGAGATTCAACAATTTCTGAATCATGATGAATGTGACATTAATAGTGACGAGTTATGTTCGGAGTAAATGACTATGAGATGTTATTTAACAAATAAAAAAAGTAATTGATAGGCTATCGTGTTTGACGAAACTGAATGGTTTATTTCCAATTCTCATGTTGCTTATAAGATTTTGTTAACCATACTAGTAAGAGTTGCATCAGCATAATAAAACTTGTCTTCGATCAATATGACAAGATAGACAAAAAGAGCTAGCTCTATGTTGTCGATTGACAAATATATGGTCCGACAACTTGATTACACAGATTCGATAAATATTTCAACTCTAATACAACTATAAATGTAATATTTATGCAATTAATTCAAGTATATGTTGGCTTGTTACCGATATAATATATTGTTTATTGTATTTGTCATTAGCTAACGGAACTTTGTAGTTATTTATAGCAATAAAAAGACTCATTTTTTACTTTTCACCTCAAATTCCATCGAACATAAGTACAACTTTGTCGAAGAAATGAAATAAATAGGGATGCAGCCGAGTCAAAAAAATGTTCAGTTCACGCCCTGATTTAGATATGTGAGACAAGACATCCGGATGAACCAACAATCGTACCAACCTTTGGAACTAGTACTTGTGTGCGTCACGGTGGAGGAGGCATAGAAATGGTGCGAATAGGATACAATTACGCAACTCGAATTTGCTATCATTGCTTATTTTCAAATGATTTTCAGTCTATTTTTAAATATTTATTTTATTACAATTATACAAAAATTAAACTTATGTTTTGTACGATCAAATAACATTTTAAATTATTTCCAAAATAATTTGAAATTATTAGCTCCAAGTTCTTACCAAAAAAATCCTTAAAATCAAACGCAACGTTAGCTTCTTTTATTTTATTTTATTTATTGTCTTTATTATTATATAATAACCGCGAAGAATAACTGAATTAGTAACTCCCGGTACTTCGGCTGCTATTCTATGTTTCGCAACCCACAGCTTGCCATGTACACCACCCAATAGCCACTGAATAACAAACTAAAATTCCCGATACAGGACACGTGGCAATCAAGCGAAGCAATACCACTGAACATTGCTGTGAGGATGATAACAGATGATCCCTACCCTCAATAGCACAGAATGCGAACCAAACAAAACAACTCCTCTCAACACGTTCATCTCCCCACGATCCCACTTCAACTTTCACTGCAATAAATTCAAGAAATTTCGGGTTATAAGACAAGATAAAGGGATTGAATACAAGAAATAATAGCAGCAGCAGCTTGCAGCCATGGCGGGTGAGGATATAGAGAGCAAGAGGGAGAAAAGCAACTACTCTTCAACTTCAAGCGCAGACGCGTTTGAGGAGGGGGAAAGCCAGTGGACTTCATGGCTGATTCCAGTATTTGTGGTGGCTAATGTTGCGATGTTTCTGTTCGTGATGTATGTGAATAATTGCCCGAGGGATTTGAAGAACAGGGGTTCGAGTTTCCGTGGTGACAATGACAAGTGTGCGGCTATGTTTCTTGGAAGATTTTCTTTCCAGCCGCTGAGAGAGAATCCTCTCTTTGGGCCGTCTTCTGCAACGTGGGTATCTTGTTTGTTGAATTCTCACTTTTGTTTCTTGCTGAAATTTACGCTTGATTTTACTTGTTTTTTTTGGTCGGAATTGTGGTGTAAAGATCGAGTTTTTATTGTTTTCGGGATGGTTCTTTTTCTGTGTTTTGGTTTTTGGGGCGGAAAAATTGGTCGGCTGATTAGCTAAATGATTAGTTTTTTAATATTTCATTTTGTTTTTGTTTTGGTGGTATTGTGAACCATGCTTTAGTTTATGATCTGAATGTAATAGAGGTTCTATGCTTACACATACAATCTAGAATTGAGTTTTTTTTTTGTGTTAGTCTGATTGATTGCATTCTTGTTTTGGAGTAAACTTTGTTATGGACTGTTCTGTGATGTTTTTTTCTTTGCTCGAGTGTTGTATTTTATACAATGCTGAACTTGATGATTCCTAAGTTTATATATGATAACTTTGTTGCGCGGGAAATTTTTTCCATTTGGTGATCACAGAAATACAAAAGGAATATAGTTCTTCAAAAAAAAAAAAAGTAAAACAATAAATTTAAGCTAATGGCTCTTCGATTCTGCTTTTCTTGGTACCAAAGATTAGAGAAGTTGGGTGCTCTTAATTGGAATAAAGTGGTGCACGGCCATCAAGGCTGGAGGCTTATCTCATGTATCTGGTTACATGCTGGCATTATACATCTTCTAGCAAACATGATGAGCCTCGTCTTCATCGGGGTTCGACTTGAGCATCAATTTGGCTTCGGTATGAACCCTCACTCCAATAATCTGTATATCTCGAATCATTGCCCTTTTTTTTTTTTTTAAAATCATTACCTGTTATATATACTCGCGATAATTCAAAACATGCCTTGCAGTGCGAGTTGGCGTCATCTATTTAATATCCGGATTCGGTGGGAGCATACTATCATCTTTATTTATTCAAAACCGAATATCTGTTGGTGCCTCTGGCGCACTTTTTGGACTCCTTGGAGCCATGCTTTCCGAGTTGATCACAAACTGGTCTATATACACCAACAAGGTGAACAGTCGCCCATGGCTCTCGAGTTTTGGGGAAGTGAAAACTAAAATGACTTTTTAGCCATCTGAAATTTTTTTATCTTTTTACCTCGCAGATTGTGGCATTATCAACCCTTTTGTTTATAGTCTTGATTAACCTAGCAGTTGGGATTCTTCCACATGTTGATAACTTTGCCCATATCGGCGGATTCTTGGCTGGATTCTTGCTTGGCCTTGTTCTTTTACCTCGTCCACAGTTCGGGTGGATTGAAAGACACAATATTCCTGTCGGAGTTGGTGTAAAATCTAAGTACAAGGGTTATCAATATGTACTTTGGTTTGTGTCTGTGATATTGCTAATTGTCGGGTAAACATTGTATTTCCTATCCGTATCATAACACTAGGTTGTTAACTTGCACTTCTCGAGTTACTGATCGATACGATCGTCCAAACTGGTTGCCTTTTTAAATGCAGATTTACTGTCGGACTCGTGATGCTATTCCAGGGAGTGAATGGATACAAGCGTTGCCATTGGTGTCGCTATGTGAGCTGCGTCCCGACTTCGAAATGGGAATGCGATGAAACTTGAACGTCATAAGTTAATGAACAGCTTCCAACTTCAATCAGACAAGTTATTATGATACATTGCATTCTTATATATTATAGTAGTATGGTCCAGATATTTCAATAAATTAGTATGTGATTAAACTTAATTCGATTAATTGAGATTTTTTGTCGATTGAGTTTATGTTTGATGTTGAAAACAATTATTATTTTAATAATTTGATCGGATTATTTAATTTTCATTAGTACATTAAATTGTTTAGGCTTTTAGAATTGCATTTGGTCACACTTTCTTAGAGGTATATTAACTGAAGTTATTTAACCAATTTTCTCCATTTTTTCTTATTTAGTTATTTATTATTATTAAATCGTGTATTAATGATATATATTAACATATATAATATTAATATTGATACTGTTAATGTATCAAAACATTTAGATATACTGATAGAAACTACAATCAGGTAGCTAGCTTAAATTCAATCATTTAACTAATTTTATTTGATAATATATTGATATTTTCATTTTAATGACAATTATGTCTTTTTAATATTATAATATAATATTGATAATAACAATAAGGGTGATAATGATAGTAATAAGACAATAATAACGACAATGATCGATCATAATTGCAGGACATTAATTATGTAAGAAATAGGAAAGGGAAGAAGAAGACAAAGCAAGATGGACCTTAGACGACCAATGTTACCCCAAAGTCAGACAGACCTATTAATTGTGTGGACCGGATAAGTCCATATTGGACCGATCGTTCTCCCACGGCAGATCCAACAATTTGTTCAAAATTTCTTTGCCCACATGCACCGGAAAAATGGGATACTTAGCCACTCCATGATCAAATTTTCGGCAAGGGCCTGATCGATTAAAGGTTACATTAACATAAAGTGACGTTGAATTGAACATGATGTCTTTTCTGTTTATGAGAAAATGAAATTTAAAATTTTTTTTTTAATCTAATAAACAGATAAATGAAAGAAAGAAATGGTCAAGTAGACGGGGTATACTGCTCCTTTTCCCACTTACTTCCATATATAAAAATTCCTTTTGCTCTTCTATTTGCTTCTCAATTCATTTTTAAATTATCACTTCAATCTTGCTACTTCATTTAACTCTTTGTATTTTTTTGTCTTCTTGAAATTGCATCTCTCTGTTATTTTAAAGTGAACAGTGTGATATCAAGAAATTAAAGGGGGAGAATCAAGAACCCTTTTCACTATCATTATTCCAGAGGTGAAAGGTGACTTCTTTCCTCATTATCTCACATTGAGAATTAATTTCGACAACCAATTATTTTTTTCTCTGTGGTTTCTGTCAGGTTCTTCAAGATATGATGCTAGTTTGCAAAGAGATTAGTTTGTTTTACATGTAAAAGTTGTATTTCCAGAAAATTACCCTCTTGTCCAGTCTGTTCATTGTGGATTTTGAACAAACTGAGCAGGATCTAATATTGTCTTTCTGCATTCTATTTCGTGTGACTGGTTCAATGTGTGTGCCAGCTCTAGGCCAAAGTCAGCGCAAAATAAATTTAGGAGGGGAGTGGCTCTATTTCAGGTGCGATACACACGGTTAATTATTGTTTGGTATTTCCTATTCCTTGTATCTTAGTTGCTGGCAATTTCCTGAAACCTTCCATTGAAAATTTCAAGTTTTGAGAAATTTCCGTGTGTCTGCATTAGTTGATAAGAATGTTCGTTTGTTTGATATTATGCATCACTTCAATTTTGATTAGAGGTTTTTATGGTCAAGAAAATAACTTTAAATTTTAAGTCGTACATATTGACTTGGGAATTGTTTTGTTTCCTGCTAAGCTATTTCCTCGCACTAGAAATGAAATGACTAGAACTGTAATCACAATAAAGCTTCTAGTTTCACGTTGTATAAGCCCCTGAAGGATTTTTATGGGCTTTTTCAGTCTATTCTAATTTCAATAAATTGATACTTATCTTGGGAGGTATCCTGACTGGAATTAAAGCAATCGGTGAATCTCGTATGAAATGAAAGAAAAACTAACGAATAACTGGAAACAAAATATCATGAGGTTTTCTTTCTCCTTCAGATCGTAAATGTCATTCACATTAATAAAAGAGTTGTTATTACATAGTAGGTTATTGAATATAAAGTGTTGTACTACTTGTGTTAAAATGCTGTTGAGTATATGAATGGTACTTTTTTTTATATTTATCTTCTGCTTTTGAAATTTATTTCATCTCTCTTGGATTCAAAGATAGGATTTGAGGGTGGTAACCAAGCACATTTGAGAGATTCACTTTCGGATGATGTCTGAAATGTCTATTATGAATAACGAGGTCTACAGTCATTATTTGAATGGTATGACTCCAGCTGAAATTGCCGAACATCTCAGGGACACAATTCCTGAATTTGGCGATGTTGACATTGAAGAATTTCTTGTACAGCAGGTACATCAAATCTTAAAAGCCAGTTTTGCGGAATGAAAATTATATTTTTCTCGAAAATTAATGCTTTATCATTCTATGGTCTCAAGAAATTCATTAACACTGTGAGAACTAATGCTTTATCATTCTATGGTCTCAAGAAATTCATTAACACCATACATGTTTTCTTACAGGAAAGTGCATTTCTTGATTTTCAGAACGATAATCACAGAAGAGATGTGATTAATGACCATGGTCAACCTAGCAGCAGGAATCTGCAGTCAGAACGTGAGACCTTGTCCTCACGTGTCCCACATTATGAATCACAGATGGCTCTGGATGAAGATTTTGCAAGGTCCTTGGAGTTGGGGGATGACTTCAACAGTCTTGACGTTGCAGAGAATGGTGATGGTATGGTTTATTATTTGTAACTTCTCTTTCATCTTACTCACTCTATCCCATTTTCAAGGAGCATATAGTTATATATAATATTGGAAAAACAAAAAATTAGTGATATCTTTGCCCATCTCTTTCATCTTGGCTCGTTTATGTTGCTCTCTTCATACACGACATGTCCAAACCGCAGCTTTTCGCTTTGTTGCATTGCTTTATGCCATGCCCCTTTCTTTCCGTATTTTTTCACCTTTTCACCCTGCAGATGCCCAGTTCAATGATTTAAATAATAATGAAAATATAAGATACACGTAACTGAACGTGAATTATATTATTCATCTCCTATTACTATGACATGAATCCACAATTTCTTATGACTCTGAGATGAATCCAATTTATTATATCCTATATATCATTTTCAATTTATTTCATCTGAGTAATGTGTCATAAGATTATCGATGCACTTTAGCCCTTCTTTTGAACCAATTTTCTCCTCATTCTCCACTGCTTGGCTTTTACCTGTAACTTTGTGTGCAATTTGTTTCAACCTATAGAGACTCTACACCACTTTTGTCTTGAAAATCTATACTAAATCAGAACTTCTGTCTTTTGGTTTATCCACCTTTTGGGATGTTTCATGTGGCACTGTTAATGGTTCCGTTGTGCTGTCTGAAAATTTATTTGGCCTTCAAATGCGTGCAAGTTCCCATCAGTAGTTCATTCCATGGCATAAATGCTTGATCGAATTAGACTAAAACAACAAGCAAGAAAATTTCATAGAAAAGGAGGAAGGAGCCCTGCGAGGATGCATACATAAGCCTGCATCATTATATTCTAATTAAACCATTTTCATTTTTACATTTGTCTGTTTAACTTGTTAATGGGAACTGTGACATCTGTAATCTACAGTTGACACCGGGCCATCTTCGAGAGAAACACCTGTGGTGGTAATTGCACAATCTTTTTGTGTACGCAATTAATCAACAAGAGATTAGAGTTGTGCCATGATTCTTGATTCGTCTTACTTATTACAGGGAGATAATCAGAACATACAGCAAGATGATTTTGATCCTGATACCATGAGTTATGAGGTTGGTTACATGAACTGCATGTTATGGACTGATCCTTAAAGCTGGCAATCTTAGTAACCATCAAAATTTCTATTTAATATTAATTTATTTATTCTTGGTTTTAGGAGTTGCAAACGCTTGGAGAATCTGTTGGCAATGAAAGCAAAGGACTTTCACCTAATATCATAGCTCGGCTTCCAACTTCCAAATACAAAGCAGGGTTTTTCTCAAGGAAAAAAAAGGAACCCGAAGAGTATGATTTATTACAAAGTTTTTTTTTTGTCTTGGCTTTTATCATTATCTGTGCTGGTAAATTATGTGCTAAATGCATGTTTAAAAGTAGCATTTTGCTATGCGGTGTTGAGAGTGTAAGATGCTATTTAGCACAAATAATGATGAACGGTAAGTCACACCAACCTCACTTGAGGTAAGCCTATAAAAATAGACCTTTCCTCAGAAAACCGTAATCACCACCACATCCCTTGAAGCTATTGGCCATGGAAAAGAACATATAATATAGTATCACATGTCGAGTTTACCTTTCTACCAGCGCCTTTTTTGGATAAAGGTTAAATAGCATCATCGTCTTCGCTCGAGGTTTGGATGATTTCCTCCTATGGCGCATTCAATAAAACTTAAGGACTTGTTGTTATTGCATCAATTGAATGAAGGGAAAATCATTTTATTGGTTTTGTTTTTTCCATGTCAACAATTTTTAGGTGTGTGATATGCTGTGCCGAGTATAAGAATAGGTCCGAACTGATCATTTTGCCTTGCGCTCACCACTATCATTCCAAGTGCATCACTCATTGGTTGCGATTGAATAAGGTGAATATGATTTTTTCCTTCTTTTCTAGGATAATAATTTACTTCTTTATTTGTCACTGAGTTCAACTTCAATCGCATCGATGAACTCATCCTATCTATTTGAATCTTATTCTGCAACGTGGAACTGCTACCACATACCAGTAACTTATGAAAGGCAAATGTACCAAAAGATTATTATTTACAGCTACCACAATACCAGTAACTTATGAAAGGCAAATGTACCAAAAGATTATTTTATTGTAAATTCAACTTTATGGATGAGATAGAGTTCATATGTATATCTCTGCATGCAAATATAATTGGTGAATTTTTATTATAGAATTTTTTACTCATAATTTATATACACTTAATAGTGGTATATCATCATGTACAATACAATCCACAGGTACATGTTTTAAGGTGATCATTATGCAAGGACGAATATGCTTTTTGAAGATCTTCATTTTTCTGCACTCCCAGTACTTGTACCTGCACTTGTTTCAGTAAATCCAAATCACCGGTTGTGTTGAAGATTGGAATTTGGACATAACTCAACCTTAAAAGCTAGTTCAAGGAGAGAGGATTGTCCAAATCCATATATACAACTTTCAGGAAATTTATCTAACCGATGGAATGAACATCTGGAGTTGTTAGTTGTCCCACATCGGTTGGATAATATACTTGGGAGTTGCATATATGGACTTGGACAATCCTCCCTCCTTGAGCTAGTTTTTGGGGTTGAGTTAGGTCTAAGTCCCAATCTTAATATGACATCAGAGCACAAGTTCTATCGTTATATGTTGGACTGCCTATAGTTAAGCCACATGCTCTGCCCATAGTTGAGTCATTTGTAAACTCCACGCTCCAGATGTTCATTCCTGGGCGTGAGAGGGTGTGTTAGTTGTCCCACATCGGTTGGATAATATACTTGAGAGTTGCATATATGGACTTGGACAATTCTCCCCCTTGAGCTAGCTTTTGGGGTTGAATTAAGTCCAAGTTCCAATCTTAACATGTTGGAATGGTGATACTCTTTAAACGACCATTTTCTTGTATCAGAAGGATGAAATTTGCTGTCGAATGTAGAGTAAACCATGATGTATTTCCCTTATACGTGTGTAATGTCTCCCATCTCTGTCACTTGCAGAATTGTCCTGTGTGTCAAAAGGAGGTGAAAAACAAGTAATCCTCAACTGGATCAAGGACAGCAGGTGGCAATGGTTCCTCCTTTATATCTTTGGAAACACAATGATTCATGAGTATGGAAGTCGCCCACGGTTCCAAAATTACATTTGTTTGGAGGAACGTGTCTGATTACTTGTACTTTGTGTGTAAATGGTTTTCTTGATTTTCTTTTCCATTGAGTAAAAACATTAAGTGAATGCTGTTTGCAATGGATACATATTTCAGTTAGGCTAAATTTTGTTGTATTCTCATCTCAGTAAACGTAGGTAAGACATAAATGGTATCTACCACAATAGATCAGCAGGTCATTTTTAAATACAAAAATCTCATTTTTTGATGTATAAATTTTCTAAAATATAAATTATAGTCCCCATTAACCTTTCAGATTAAGTTGTTCTTCGTGCCCGATGCATCCAATCCCTTGATAAATCTGGCTAAATTTACTAATATTAAATGCGTTGACATTATGTAGATTTACTTGTAAAACACAAATTTCATTATTTCAGAAAAGCTCAAGATTGATTATGAATACTAGTACATCGACGCATGCGTTGCGTGTTTGTACGATATTTTTTTATAATTCATTTAGTTTAAATTTAAATGAGAATCAAAATATAATTATAAGAAATAGTGAGAGACTATAATGCAATTTTGATATATTAATTAAAAAATAAATAGAAAAAAGAAAAAGATAAAAAAAAGACCCAGTTAAGAATTGAACCTACAACTTAATGCATAATAAATAAAGACTTTATCCGCTGAACTATATATGACTTGCAATAAAATTTTAATACTTTATTAATATATATAATTATTAAAACAAACAATTACACTAAAAGTTAGTTACTTTAAGTGTCTCAAACTTAATAATATAATATAGAAGTATACCTAAAATAAAATCCAAAAAAAAAAGTTGCCATTATAATATATTTTTCAACGGGACGATGATGTTAACATTAATTTTGTTATTTTATTTTATTTATTTAAATTAAAGTTCCCGATCGGTTTCGGTGCGAACAATTTTCTTGCTGGGAAAAATGTATTGACGAGGACCAAAATGAAAACGGCAATCACGTTTATCAAAGAACAAATGATTAAACGGTAGACACCAACTTGCCCTTAAATTATTAATCATTGTTGTTTGTCGGTGTCAGAGTCCAATCAAATTATTAATGAATAACGTTATATACTTTGTTTATTTACACTCTTAAATCTCCGTTGCTTTTGATATATATATAGATTTGATAGTCATTGTGAATTAGATGTGATGAAATATAGAAAAATTGTATATCTAATGGGCGAACGACACCTTATCGGTACTCACATAGGTGTGCACGATAGGTGTTTAGCATATCAAATATATATTTCATGAGCTTCAACTCGAATATTGATAATTTTAGTTCATGAGCTTCAACTCGAATATATAGTTCATGAGCTTCAACTCGAATATTGATAATTTTTTACATAATTTTTCTCAAGAAATCTATGTAGGGCGGCATAAAATCTTACCGAGAATCAAATGTACTAAGTGTTCGGTTGGACAAGTATTTAAAAAAGAGTTATTATTTAAAAAAACATATAAAATTTTAAAAAAGTTGTTTTAAGAATAAATATATATTTGAAAAACTATTCTATAATTTCGTATTTATAGTTGCAAATATGTCTGGACAATTATTTTAAAAAAAATATAGTAAAAAAAAATTATGAAGATTTTTGTAAAACTAATTTATGAAAACATTTTAAATATCGTATAATCCACATTTTTTATTCTGAAAACATAAAAAAAAAAAAAGAAAAAAACACACACACACACACATCTCTCAATTGTTTTTAAAAAACAATACTCGACAAACATTTTTCTAAAAAAATATTTTTCAAAAACGTTTTACGAAAATCTTGTCCAAACAAATATTTTATTTGTTTCACTTATAAAATAGTAAAGACATATTTAAAATACTTATTAAACGGAACCTTATTAACTAATTAATTATAATTGGCCGGCGTGACAACTATAATCGGAGAATCACGATTAATTACAAAATTATATAAATTCACGTCTAATTTCAATATTCATGCTCAAATATCTAATCCAAGTATGAATTTCAAATAATTTATACGATTTGATTTTAAAAATGTAACTTTATTATTTTAAAAATATTAAATATTTTTTAATTTATATATATTATTTCGGTATTTCGGTATGTACCGAAAATGTTCAAATTTGTATTGTTAACGTACCAAAAATTTTGATATCGATACTGTACCGAAAATTTCGATATATTCAATATTTTTCGATACGGTAACCTCGATATATCGAAAATTCAATATTTTTATCTATCTCATGTGAAATAATTTCATAAAAACTGTTGTGAAACTAGAATAAAGTTTAACAAAATTTGTACGGTCATAAAAAATCCACATCGCACTTATTTTATTTTCGATTTTTAATTAACTTTTTTGAAGGACCGCATAAGCGAATATCGAAGAAGTCTTAAGAATGTGTATTATATAGTTCACCAAACCTTTTATCATATATCATCTTATTTATGACAAAAATTTATATGAGAAGGTCTTACTGATCATATTTTGTGAGACGGATCTCTTATTTAATTCAGTCATGAAAAGTATTACTTTTTATGCTAAGAGTATTACTTTTTATTGTGAAAATCGGTAGGTTGATCCGTCTCACAAGTAAAGATTCGTGAGACTATCTTACAAGAGATCTACTACTTATTTATTATGACTTTAGCCACTAGACATGCGATGGTTGTAAAATCAGCATACCATGATCGTGCCACCAAATTAAATATTGCATGATTCTAATATTTTCGGAGTCAAAATTTTATCAGACATTGTCACAAAAACAAAGAAAAATTGTAATTTTGATCATGCATATTTATCTTTTATGAATTTAATATTTTATATTGTTATATTTCGTAGTTTTAGTCCGTGATCATTGTTTTTATTTTAATTTCAGCAATTTTTTTCTAACGTAACATCAGTACAATACTATATGTGCAATATCATTTTAGTACCCAACGAAGAAAATTCTAAAATTACAAATAATTGAAAGATACATGTATAAAACTGAAATTTCGATAATATCCAAAATTACAATTTTTCGTAGGTGGTTTTACACATAGTTGCGTTGAAATTTCCTCTAATTAATTAACTAAAAAGGGAATATTTTCATATAGGATTTAAGAAATGTATACTGCGTAAAGTTCACTCGATAGGTTAACTTTTTGTTTCCATATCAATAAAAGATTTTATTATTACTTCACAGTTTTTTCCCAAATTTTTTTTTATAATTAAAGCAAGCTCATCCATTCAAACTCTGCCTTAATTTATTCCAGGCTTTCGCAATTTTGTCAAGTTATAAAACAATATATTTTCTAAAATCACGAGGTTAAAATTGCATTTTTATTATATATATACAAGAAAAAAAGGGATGATTTGTTGTGCTACAAACACGCATTTCCATTTCCATTCCCTCTAACCACACCAAAAGATCTCTTCTCTAGCTTTCTTGAATTCTTCCAAGTTTCCTTCATAATTTATTGGATTATGTTGCATATTTCAGGGTGTTATCTCCTTTTCGGCTACATATTCTAGTAATTCTCTTGAATCTTTTCGAGGTTTTTGGCTTTTCTTGGATTTAGTTTTCTTGATCAAATATATATACACTCAGGATTCTTAAAAGTTTTAATCTTTGGGGGCCTGATGGGAGCTGGTTTTTCAAGCCCTGAAACTGAGAGAACATGTGCTTCAGTTAAACTCCCAATCACTCGGCCTGCAGGTCTCGGGGACTTACCAGAGAACTGTATCGCTTTGATTCTGTCACTTTTAGATGCTTCAGAAATCTGTAAATTTTCGTGTTTGAACAAAGCATTTCTCCAAGCTTCTTTATCTGATACTGTGTGGGATCCTAAGTTGCCTGAAAATCATCGGATTCTTGTGAAGAAGCTGATCGGTGAATGCTCGGAGAATTTCATCAGTTCTAAAAAAGAAATTTACGCCAGCTTGAGTAATCCCTCTCGCTTTGATTGTGACACCAGTGTGTGTGTGTGTGTGTGTGTGTGTGTGTGTGTGTGTATATATGCAGCAGAAAATTTCAGGGTCATTTTAACCATTGTCTCTTGGCTACAATTTCGCATTCATTCGGAAATAATGGTGTTGGATTTTTCAAAGAAAAATATAAACATGGTGGTGTACGAAAACAGAATCAAATTCAAAATTTTTCACAAAACCATTAATGCATATTTTTCATTTCCTTTTTAGTATCGGGCAAAACCACGTGTTTTAATTAATTATAAATAAAATGTTCAGGAAATTTGGTTGGACAAGAGAAGAAGAGGAATCTGTGTTGCTATTTCTTGGAAGGGCTTGAAAATCACTGGCATAGATGACCGTAGGTATTGGAGTCATGTCTCCACCGACGAATCAAGGTCAGAATTTTTTTAACCTGTTTGCACTGCGTACATTTTTCAGGATAAGCGAAATGCATATATATAAATGTATGGCCGTCATCTGGTTTATATCGGTCCCATGATTAATTTCGAAAATTTGATATATAATATGATATCCAATTTTCTTGCTCGGGTCATTTCAATGTCTAACTTTAATTGTGGGTCATGTTGGGTGTTCGGAAACTATTTTTCCATCGTTATATATAAAAAAAAAACTCGTTTTCATTTAAATTTGTCACCTCCTGAAAATTCATTCGCACATTTTCAATATAATAATCGCTACTTTTATTTTATATATCATTATCTCTTTCTCACGAAAACTTGCCAGGCATTTAAGATAATTTCAAATATGGAATGATTCAACTTCTTTATCAAGCGTTGTGTGTCCCAATTCGATCGTTAGTTCTATTTTCCTCGTTATGACTTCAAAGCAAAAAATATAAACTGAGTAATATGATGAAATTATATAGAAAATCCATGAACAAAATCAAATTTAATTACGTTGTTATGAACTTGAATGACATTTTTATAAGAAAGTTGAAGGAATATGTCAAAATATAAAGAAACTAAAATACTAAGAAACTTTGCTTCTTTTTTTGTTGAACGTTTGTCGTCTTTTTTTGCTGATTATTCCTCTCAGCTTTTGTTCAGCTTCACTGAACAGTTGATTATCTTCCACGATCCATCCTCGTGGATTGTAGGTCAATACCTCTCATCGTGATCTTCAACTGATTTTTTCTTGGACTTGTCTACTGGATTTCTCCAAATTCTACGGGTTTTTATTGTCATTGGACTTCAAAAATTTGGGCTAAACATTATCATTATATTGCAGAAAGGTACAAAATCTTCTACAAGTTTTAACTAGCTACGTAATATTCAAAATCCCATCACCGAAAAAAACGCTCAAGATTTAGAGGGTGTTTGGCAGAACTTATAAGCTCAAAAAACTACTTATAAATTGTTTTAGAGCATATAAGTTCTCATAAATTTTTTTGTACAAAAAATTACAAGCAACTTAAAAGCGATGTAAAAAGATGTTTTACAGCTTATAACCTGGTTTTAAAAAAGTTAGAATATTTCACTTTTTTTTCAAAAGAACTTATTTTATATTTAATTATCCAAAATATCTTTATATAAATCTTCTTAAATCTTTTACTTTATCATCACTAAATCCTTACTTTATCACTTTTCATTTTATTGAATTTAAAATAAAGTTATGTCCTATCTTTTTATTAGACTATGGAAAACAAAAATGTATTTTAGTGAGTAAATTATTAACTATAATTTTTCTAATCAACATTTTATTTATATGCATTAAAAATATCCAATGAACATCCATTTTCAAAATATAAATAAATTATTTTTTAATATTAAAATTATAAAACTATTCATATATATAACTACTTACATTAACTCATAATTTTGACAATAAAAAATATTATAACACTTTTAAGTTCGTTTAAAATAAATTCATCTAAAATTTTTTTATTATCAAATATTTTTTTAAAAAAAAATATATTTATTGATTTACAAAAAGCCCGGGAACAAAACATAATAAAGTTCCACATATGAATTTCAGGTTCCATACAATAGCTTATCTTCAACAAATATGGTGGCTACAAGTAGAGGGCAACTTGGAGCTAGAGTTCCCTATAGGCACTTACAGCCTGTTTTTCCGACTGCAACTCGGGCGACCGTCAAAACGACTCGTCGGCAGCCGAAGATCAATATGCAGCAATGCAGAAAATATTCATGGATGGAACATAAAACCAGTGCAATTCCAAGTAGCATCATCGAACGGGTATCATGCACAATCGCAGTGTTTCTTGGAAGAAGAAGGCAAATGGACGTACCATCATGTTGGAGATTTTGTGGTTGAGAATTCACACACTGTCACAAAGCTTAGGTTTTCGATGACGCAGATCGATTGCACGCATACGAAAGGCGGGCTTTGCTTGGATTGCGTGTTCATTTGTCCGAGCCGAATTGTTCAGTTTACAAAATTAGTAAACTCTAGAGTTTAAATTTTTTTATTGCTAGTAGGTTAATAATTTTGAATCTTCTACCCTATAATTTCAAATCAGGGCTTGATATGATCGTACCAGTTTGATTCCAATAAGAATCTTTGACCTTTTGTAGGTGTGAGAATAATTGGAAAATGTAAATTGCCATTGAGATCTTCAAAATGATGAATCAAACCCAAAAAATTAGAAAGGGTACTTGAGACTGTGCTCGGGAACTTGACTCTTTGAGTCAGAACTTTAACAGAGCTTCTTGTGAAGTATTTAGTAGCAGCTACAGTTCCGATCCAATTTATCATCATATTAGATTTTGTCAGGTACGACTGACTAACGATAATAAATAAATAAATAAAATAAAATCATGCATCCCTTTCATGTTGATTTGGCGATACTTGTATCAAAAACAAACAATGAAGATTTGCAAGAAATTGGCATTGCACAACTCAGACATAGTTCAATAAATTACACGTGGAAATAAATTTTGGCTGTGGATAACACAGTTTCAACAAACAAACAGGAACATTGCACTACAAAACACACAAGTTCCAAATGTTTGAAAATGAAATGAAAAAAAAATATATTAAGGAAATTGTAACAGCCTGTACAAAGTCCAACCAAGTGGAACACCCTAATAATATAAACTTACGACAAAACAAAGTCGGTCACGGTTTCCAGCTGAAGTTCATATTGTCATCGAAATCATTACTAAAAAACCCATTCTCTATGTACTCATGGGCAATATCATTAACCAGCTCATCAGATAGATGAAGATTCTGTGGCAAATCTGATGGTTTTTGGCTGAATCCAAAAGTGCCAGTGGGTGCCGAAGACTCTCCATTTGCAGTAGCTTTGAAACTGTTGCTTCTGCTTGGTGGCTGCTGGCCGAAAACATTCCCTGGCCCACTCACTGCTGCAGGTGAGTCGCTATTCCTCAACTCACGGGCATCCCAATTCCCATCTGAATTATTATGGACAGAAAGGGACTGCTGTGGAACGGCTCCCCCACTATTCTTGTTGCTCATATCTTGCAGCAATTGCTGTATCATATGCTGTTGCAAGACATTCCCACCTGATGAATGTTGGGGTACTTGCTGTTGCTGTGGTAAATGGCAACTCGAATAGCCACCGACCGGCGGGATCTGCAAGGCTCTGGGCAAAATACCAGAAGATGTGGGAACCATTGAAGATTGAGGTTGGCTGGCAGTACTAAAAGGAGAAGATGCCTCCAGATGAACAGAATTATGATTTGAGTTATTTGAGTTTTGTCTTGCCAGTAAAGTTGGGTAGTTACTCAATGCAGCAGTAGCCTGTGCTGAGCTGCTCAAAGCTTCTTGTCCAACTACTGCACGTTGGGTATTATTATTCATTTGGCTATTGAGAGAAGGATGAATTGCCATAAACTTATTGAGCATGTTGGGATCAGCCGGCGGACCTTGAAAACTTCTCATCTGCTCCATTGCTTGCGCCTTTTGCATCTGGGCATTGACTGCTTTGATATGTCTTGGTATGTTTTTCAACCCCTCTGCAGATTAGTGTATGGTTTTGAGCTCCATCATGAAAGTCACATGGTCGTCAAGGCAATTTTCATGCACGTTATTTGAGGAAATCATGCAGACATATATGTTGTATGAAGTTTAGCCAACAAACACCTTTGCTCTCATTTGATATATTCATTCTACATCTATGGGCACACCA
This sequence comes from Primulina huaijiensis, assembly GCF_012295235.1. Lineage (NCBI taxonomy): Eukaryota > Viridiplantae > Streptophyta > Magnoliopsida > Lamiales > Gesneriaceae > Primulina > Primulina huaijiensis. Next base: position 2,981,346 of record NC_133317.1, on the reverse strand, counting down.
CAGACTACGCAGGCTGGGTTTGCACATTGGGTTAAGTTCGTAACTTTTTTTCGACCGTACTTAATATTGCAAAAATATTTTGACTCAAAATGCTAGAAAACCCCATTATTTAATCTCATACACTTTCACTCCTTTGTGTGCTACATCCACCGTTCTCCTATCATGCGTCCAAAATACAAATTTCCTCCAATAAATCAAAATTACATGGGAGGGTAGCCAGGTGCGGAAGACACTGTGCCATATTTGGAGGGGAGGTTGTAGTAAACATCTAATCTTTACCAGTCATGTTATTAACCAAAATGTAAATTTTCAAACTTTCAGCAGAGTAGCAGCAGTTCTATATTCCAGAGAGAATTGTGTAAATTTGGATAGATGTTGGAGGATATGATGTACTTGTTCCCAAGATATGATGGAGTTTCCCTCTGAAAATACTTAACTAATAAGTTATTAACCAGTTAGGCAACATTGCTAGATAAGGTTGTTTACCAGTAGGCCCAACTTTCTGTTCACTGCAGAAATCCATCAGGTCTTTCATGCTGTTGACTACCTCAGCTATCTGTTAGTTAACATGAAAAAACTGAGAAAGCTTAAAAACACCTGCTGGTAAACATTGAAAGGCTCATATAAAGGTCGACAGTTGAGACATACCTGCAGGCACCGTACATATCTTTTGGAAAATCCCAAGTCATTTAGCGACTGCAACTCCAAGCTTCTAGCAAGCTGACGTCTAGCCGTGACAACCCTAAGACAACAATAGATATAGGATTAATAGAAGAAAAAATAATTAGAAATTTGACATGCTTTTAAAAATGGATACTTAATGGACTTTTACACGTGTTTCTCATTGTTTAGGTAAAAACAACCAAAAAAATGCCATAAAGCATGAGAATAAAGTGAAATCCATTATTAAATGTGAAGAGAGAGAATCAAAATAAAATTTACACTACTAGGCTAAGAGATTTTCAACTCACATGGCACTGTTTGCTTGAATATCTGACTGAGAAACTCCACTGGATCCACTCTCAGAAATAGTACTTTGACATTTCTGCGCAACCTGCAACAACTGATTTACCTGCAGTAAAAGTACGATATATCAGTTATGCATTTAAAAAGTAATGACAATTTCTATTAACTTCATTAATATGCTAGATGCAGTCCTCATGTGTTGATCCTCTCCCAATTTTTACTCTGTATCTTCAATTTCACCTTTATACGCAACGAAAAAGAACCATAACCAGTTAAGCACATTTTACCTGTGGTGCAACCAATTTACGAGGAAGAAGTTCTTCATGACGCCGTGCGCAAAATTCCCAAGATAATATCTGAAGAAGGTGCGGAGATGCAAGTGTTACGACATCTCTGACTACCATCTGACAGTAGTTTTGACTGAACTAGTTCATTGCAGCTTACCTTTAAATCAGGAGTGAACATGATACGAAGCTGACCCTCACGAACCACACGGAGTTGTTCGAACACACTTTCTTGAACCGCCTTTCCATACTCCAGCATCATCATGCCTGACGGGAATCTACACTCCCGAGGCAAGTCCAAAAATAGAAGCTCGTCAATAACACCACTGCCAAATTTGATTTCATTAAGTCTAGGGAACACTTCAAAAGTTGCCTCTGTTAAAATGCAAAAGAGAAAATGTGTTACAGTACAAGAGCTGATGTGAATATTGAGGTACAAGCTAGGGATGCAAAAAGAACAAAGCTACTCAAAACTCAAGTAATATACTGCTAGAAGCTTGGTTTGACTCGCTTGGTAAAAGCCCATTTGTGCATAGTTTTAGAAAAGTTCACCAGGACATATCCTAATATCATGTGATTACATACTCTGTTTCCACTTAAACAAAATCACTCAGAAATAGATTTTACTGCTCTACGCCCTTACAATTGTAATATTCCTTTTGGCAACATTAAACCTATGACAACAAAAGAAGACAACCTTCTTACTTTTCAGAGCCCATTATTTAAATTTACACTAATTAATACAAAAAACAAGAGCATGTGAATCTTCCCTAGGAATGAGTAAACAACTCACAAGATTTTTTTTCTTTCTTCCTATTTTTTTTTTTTTTTGTGTGGAAATGCTATGATTTCTCCTCACATTGTCCCGACTTGCTCTATTTTAAAATAGAACGTCTCTTCAATACAACAGTGATTTATGGTATCTTAGAAAAAGCTTACCAAATCCCCTTCCAGATTTTGAGCCACATATGTCACACAGCCATGCATCCTGCAAAAATAGAGGCAATAAGAAATGACAATGTCAGAAAAAATGAGTGAATAGACACATCAAATCCAGGTATTCAAAGATTTATTAGTAGCTTCTTTATCAGAAGAAAGAATCCAAGTTGTATAGTGGTGCAGTAAAGTAACAGGTGGCCCAAAATAATTACCATTGCTGCCTGGGGAAATACCCCAAGTGAATGATTTCCAACATTATCATATAAAGACAAGCACCATCTCTTCTTTGCACGTGGAGAGTAATACTCAGCCACAAATTTTCTCCAATATGCAATAGGATTGTCCTGGCAAAACATGATATCATGACAAAGTGTGTTGAACAATATTGGAACTAAAGAAGGAAACTTTTCATCGTTTATACAAACCGTATATGGATTGAATAATGTTTGGGAAAATAATTCAAAAAATGGCAAGCAGGCACTTGTGACCAAATGTCAACTATACTATAGAGTGCTTACAGCAGTCCTCTGTCTCTGATGGTACAGGTATTGCATAAGCCGGCGTGAGCATACACCACCGTCATAGGGGCGCTTTGCTCCAGATGCAGGCGGCATTCCTTGCTGTTGAAGCTGCTGCCTTAACTGCAACTGCTGTTGTTGCTGCAACAATTGAGCCCGCTGCATTGGTGGCATATTTTGTAGCAGCTGTTGCTGTTGTTGCCTTAGTTTCTGCTGCTGGATCAAAGCTTGCAATTGAGGATTGGGATTCTGTAACTGCATGATATCCTGATTCCGCAATAGCTGTTGCAGCACTTGCTGTTGTATAACATCTTCCTGCTTCACGTCCAAGCGAGGTTTCTTCTGTTGTGGAGATATAGCAGCAGGATCCTGAGTGAAAGAATTAGGCATCCTTGGATCACCAGATGTGGAAATTGAAGCTCCTTGATGCTGCTGAATCTTTTGGCCTTGTTGCAAGCCCAGGTCTCGATTGGAGCTTTGCTGCGCCATAGAGGATGCATCCATAACAGATGACACTGAAATGCTAATTTTATTGGATGAAAAAGACATGGGTGATGCCGGCAAGCGCATGTGAGACTCTGTATTTATACTCGCACTTCTCTGCAGACGAGGAACTCCTGGAAGACCCGAGTTGGCATCAGTGACCAGAGAGCTGGCACCAACACTGGGTATGGAGCTTGCCACACCATTCAAAATTGTGCTGCTAATATCCCCAGAAACAGGACCCAAGTTGGCACATGCTTGTACGTGTAATGAATTAGACGAGTTCACAAAATTTGAACTCAGCTGAGAATTCCCAGCAACCTGGGACTGGCCATCTCCTTGGAAAAATATTCCTGAGCTCGACAATGATTGTGCCAATCCTCCGGTCATCCGGGAAGGCACCATTGGAAGCACCACAGTTTAGTCACTGGGATCCAAACAGCTACCCACACCCAAAGTACAAAAAAAATCATGTAAAACTAGATACTCAGCTCCATCCCTTGAGATAAATGTCCATAACCTGAATCAACACAAAATATTACTACTTCTTGCAACATCAACTTTTCCACTCACCCAATTATGTTTAACCTCAAACTCGAACAACCTAGACGATTAGCTTTTGGATTCTGCAGACAATATAGGCAGAAAAAATCAGCACCAAACAAAAGCGAGCAACTCAAGCAAAAATAGAAAGAGAAATCAAGTAAACCGACCCATATAAGAGTGTCAACCAAAAATTCCGATTAAACTTGTAGAAAGTCTACTTCGTTGCATAGTTTTCCCAATTCAATAAAACACCAAACTACACTACAAAACCCTAATTTACCTCAACTCTACAAAAAATTTAGGGTACATTATTTTAAAAAATGACGAGGGTCACTTTTAAAAATAAGTTTGACCAAGGTGATTCACCCAAATATCCAAAAATTTAATCCGGTTGCAGGATAGCAGATATCTTCAACAATTACAATCTAAATCAGCGACAAAGTAAAACAATTCAAATCCACAAAAACACTAACGATAAATGGCAACAAGAATCTCAAGCAAATCACATCAATTAAAAAAATAAAAGAAAGAACGATCAAAATCAAACTTACTTTAACCAAGTGAATAAACTCATAAAAAGGCGCTCACAGCCACACTTGATGAAATTACGCAACTTTTGAGCTCAATGTTGAACCTCATTACCCGAATCTAGAATTGGAAGCTCACAAATATCACCAGTATTATAATTATGAAAAACACTCGGAGTAGAACATCACGAACAGTTCAGCTTTAACCAATAATCAGATCGGGAAAAGACGTAGAAACTAAAAATGAAGAATTCCTACAGAATTTGCCGAAAGAGAGAAAGTAGGTTCCTAGGATGGTGTTTATGCACCGAGCTGCAATAGGGGATGGGGTTACCGGCTGCAGGCAGTATATGATCGCAGAGTAACCGGGTACAGACGGTATTTCTGGTACACGTGGCGATTGATTACAGATGATTGCAGTTGGTGCAAAATCTCACGGTGGCGACGGAGCACGTGGCGCTCCGCTATTGGTACTCGACTTGAAGTAAGTGGAGAGAGAGCCATAGGGTGTCATCTTATACATTCGTGCGCATTTGACGAACATCGTATAACTGACTCATTATTGATATTGATAATTTGGGTTTTTTTTTAAGATATCTATTTGAATTTAAGTTGAAATTTTTTAAAAATTGATAATAAATTTATTGAAATATGTTTTTGTAATAATTTTTTATTGATGAAATAAATGATATTTTTCTCTATTTACTAAAATGATTGGATCGATGAATTATTATTTAGTACAGATATATATAATTTAATATATTCAATTTTATTGCTATTAATTAATAAATATAATATTAATTTAAAGAATTATTTAAGAGAAACCAATAATAACATTCATATGTTAAATCTTTCCGATAAGTTTAATTTTGTTTTTATTTTTGTATAATATGATAATCAATCTTCGTTATCCTTCAATGCGCATTAGGTAAATCTCCGAATAATATTGTAACATATATATCAAATTAATCAAATAAACTACATATTAAAAAAAATCATATATGACAGACTCGTCCAAAAAAACGTTGATAAAAAAACTCTCACCAAACCCTTTCACATCTAAATTTTGCCTTTTCATTTGATGCAACATGCACTGTATGCTAATGGATCGTTAATAAAATTTATACGAAATTTAAAGGTAATTATTCTACCGCTGCTAAAAGCGTGTTTTGATGACAGCAATGATTATCATACTGCTTTACACTTTATCAAATAGTAGCGATCGTGTGCGGAAACGAATGGGTTATATATATAATTCTCAAATTAAAATTTACTATATTTTACCAATTGACAAAGATAATAATTAAAGGTACTTTTTAATATATTGAAATTTTGAAGAATATATTAAAGGTACTTGAGTTGGTCATCATACCTGTACTTTTCAATTTTTGCCACCTTTTTTCTCGTACGTAATATGTAAATTTGTTTTGTATAACGTAGGATTATCTTGTGTATAACAGAGAAGTTCAAAACAACTTCAGTGACTCCTAGAGATGAAATTAATTCTAGATGGAAAATCGACTTTCAGTCATTAAATACTGCTTTAGTGTTTTTTTGGTGATGCTAGTTTTCAAAGTTTTTTCCCTTCAGGATTTTCACTTCAGATCGAGCTGGCGTCTCTCCCGTAGTGACAGAGATTTATGTCACTGTACCAACGAAGTCAGAAAGTGAAACTAAATTCAGTTTTGTTTGAAGAATTTATCCAAAATGGGGAGTTTTGTAACACCAAAAACATTCGTGCTTCAAAATTTTCAGCATACCATGATATCCGCAGTGAAGGGGAAAACTCCAGCCACCTGATTCCACAAAACACTCATGGAACCATACATTATAAGCATTCAATCAATTCATGTATTCTTGGCTTTCTACAAAAGCTTCTCTAAACCATACACCAGACTCTGCCAAGAAAAAGGGAACACTTGTTTTAGCGTAAGCAATAACATCATGGATCCAAACATAAAATCGGGGTTTTCTCCAAAAATAAATAGATTACCTTTAGTCGGACAACTTTTCTAATGGCTAGAATCAGGCCTGGCATGAGACATTGCACGTCCACGATGTCATGCTTGATGGTGTAAACCTGCAACGGACATCGTTTTTAAGTAGCTCAACCAGCATGGTTTAAAAATAATATATATATATACCATTGTACTAGGCAGTGCAACAGCTCAAAAACCATTATATACTATCTTTGTTCGGTACTTCACAATTTCTATTCAAGAAGATCGATTCCATGTCAACCCAAGCTCTTATACCCATTTTAGCATTAACTGTGTGCCACTTCATTAATAAAAATGTTGCTATATATATAGCAAGTAATATTACGCAGCAGATGAAAACCTTTTGATCATTATTCTTTTAAATGGTCAATGTGTGAGGATGGTAAGGAAAGCGCACCTCGCCTGGCCTGGAAAAGTAGACAGAGGTGCTGGATGGAAGACCTGGAAGAATCAAACTGTGTACTCTTACCCCATCTTCTCCCACAACTTCGCCCCTTGCCTAGCACAAGTTAATTATTTTGAGACATATTACTTCTTGAAAAGACACTGTGATATAATATTTCTAGTTGCATATGTACCTTAATGTCCGCTGAAATGTCTTCTCGGTTGTAAACATGACCGAGATTTGTAATGTTGTTTGCTATTTGTATCGCATCCTGTGATGGAAAATCTTGTCCCTGCCCATGAAAGTAGATTGAATTTCACATATTTATAAGTATATAACAATTAGAATCTTATGGTATATATACGAGTAAGAGCACGAATTGGCTCACCCCAGCATTTGATCTGGATTCAACAATCTCCACATTGTTGTAGTGAAAAGAGGCAGAAATTGCAGCTTGCTGGAGTAGTATGGATCCTATTGAAAGGGTTGGTGCCACCAAACAACCCTAGAATCGAGTAATTGTAACGAAATTATTTAAACATAAAACAACTTTTCCCCAGACATCTGGTTTACGTTTTTTATCTGATATATTATAAGGCAATGTTTGGATGCGTTCCTGAACACAGATTAACATATATCACAGATAATTTCAATACAACAAATATACTCTGAGGTCTGCCTTGATAGTTGTTGAAATCACTTTGTTTCAGAAACTACAGCTCATGTGTGGCAGAGAGACAACAGTTATATGTTTAGCACAACTCTCATGAATAACTCCGAAATCGAATAGCACTGAGAATCATTTCCAAGAGACAATGTTGACATTAGTCTCTTAAAAAATCCAAGATCCCAATATCATGTAATATAGTTTGCAACAAGTATATAGAACCTCTGAATTTGTGAGTTTAATTTGATATCATATCATGAATAACTTTTCCAAATGATCAAAATCGTGAAAAACGACACATGATACTCTATATTTAAGAACAGCTACACACTTTGATTTTCTTGAAAAATATATAAGATGATTATGATGAGAAATCTCACCCTTGGCTCACCATGCTGGCTCTCTCACAAAAGGCAGCTAATGCGGAGACTGTATCCATTTTAATTCTGGGAACATAAACCACACTCTTCATCCCAAATGCTGTTGCCTACATTATTAATCAACAAAAAATAAGCGAAAATAAATCTTACTTAGAAAATATAATAAATATTTATATGGAAAATAAAAAAAATGTTTACTACAAAAGTTTCACCTGTTTGACATTCTCATAAACTGTTGAAGGGTCGGTGAAATCCAACACTACTGCCTGTGCTTTTGACTGCCGAAAATAACAGTTAATTATTATTTTTTGAACTAAACTATTAACATTAGATCATATGATAACTATCAAAATTCACATAATTCATTAATAACAAATAAGATATAATAACTATATTAGCATTTTAAAAAACAAACTTTTGAATTAGATATATTGAAATATAGATAGAAATCTGCATATTTTTTTTAAAGAAAATTGTATATAAATGGCATGTGCACCTCTGATATTTAATTACCTGTGATATGGAACCTAAGACCAAGGTTAGATCATTCATTACTGGAATTTCCAATGCATCTTCCATGTCACAGATCTAAAATCATCATAGATTAGACTACACGTTCATATCTTAGACCAAGTAAGAAGAATTCATGCTTCTGTATCGATGGATTTTTATTAAGAAATGAAAGGACCTTAAAAAAATAATCAATTCACAAAAAAAGTAATGCAGGTACAAAAAATTTCTTGAAAAATAAAACAGAGAGATGTGAGATCATTATATGGACTTGTTATTATTGTCCAATTTTAAATAAAAAAAATTATTTTTACTTCCAATAAATTGTGTTCATTTGAAACTTTGAATACATCATAAAATATTTGCATGCTGTTCCGGAATTAATTATAAAGTTATACTGTATCATTAGTCATCAATACTAATTAACTATTTTTATCATTTAACCACTTACAATTCCTTGCAATAATCCATATCTCCACCTTTTCAAAAAAAAAAATAATAATAAAAAGAAGAACCTTTCCTATGTCTTCTCCAACGAGATTGGAATCAACAGCACCAGCCACTTCCATTCCTCTGGCTTTTGTTATAGCAACCACAGCTGCCCTACCAATTTCCTTGGCTGCTCCATTTATGATTACCTCTTTCCCATAATCAAATATAAAACCTTAGTTTCTTTTGAAAGAAATTCAAAGACGGGGGTGGAATAATTTTTGGGCAGTCGACAAAATGTTACCTTGATATTGGTTTGAGTTGGCTGCATCGAGCAAGAAACGTAAGGGAAAATCTTGACATTTTTGGGGTTGTGTTTCTTGATTCTGGGGTGGAATCTGCAGCATAAGGCTGCCATGAATTCTGAGGTTTTGAGTTTCGAAATTGTGCCAAACAAAGCTCTGGATAAGGGCTCTTCTTGGTTCACTCATGGTTCCATATTTTTGCCTTCCAAACCAAATAAAGACAAGGAGTTGTTTTGTGGTTTATGGGCAGAATGAGGCGTGTTTGGGGATAAGAGATTTAAGAATATTATTGAAAGGATAGATCAGCCTGATTACGCTGAACGGGGATGAGAAAACAGAGTTGGAGGTGATTAGGGAAACGAAACAGTTCGACAGATAATACTCTCAAATAAAAAAAAATAAGAAAAACGAGTTCGGCATATTTTGATTTTGATTTTTAACGATATAATTTCACAAAAAATTACAATAATTATGGGTAGTCATATTTTTCCAAAAATCGAAATAACCGATCGAACCAAACTGAACTACACCGTCGTATCAATTTTTTGAAAAATTAAATTATGATTTCAAAACAATTATCAAACCACAAAACATACAATGACGTTGTGACAATTATTTGTATAAATGTAAAATATTTGTTCCATTAATTTTTTTATACCTAAAAGCTCGTTCGAGAAAATTATATTTTTATTCTTATAATTGAGATGTTTTTCATGTTTGGTTATGTCATCGACCAATTTATAGCTTTAATATACTAATTTTCACATTTCTTTTAAAAAAAAAATTAGACATTTTCATTGTAATGATGACATGATACCAAAAAATGATGACGTGTCATCAGAATAATATTGACGTGCTTGATGCTAGCTACGCCACTACTCTGTTAAAAATTGATCAAAATTGAAACAAAAATATAAGTTAGATGATTAAAACGTAAATTGATTGATAATATAATTAAAAAAAATGCAAATTACAACATAAGCAATATAATTCTCCAAAGCTCATTCAGTTAAAATATATTATTTTTTATTTATACATCACTCATTAAATGTAAAATATTCGTTCAATTAAAATTTGAATTTTTAAAAGCTTTAAAATATTTTAAGAATTATATTTAATCGACCAAATATATGTTAATCTGACTGAACAAAATTTTTTGTAAGTCAATTTTGTGAGGAAAAATTTCTTATTTAGGTCACTCCTGAAAATATATAACTTTTTATGCAAAAATTATTATTTCTTGTTGTAAACATGAGTAAGATTGATACGTCTCATGGATTTATACGTGAGAACGTTTGACATACTAATTAATTAATCATTTTACCTTGATGATCACTCTATAGGCAGCTTAGCTACTATTTATTTTTACAAACGATATCGTAGCTTGCAAACATGCGAGGCATTCAGAAGGAAGACTAAGAAAAGAATCCATGAAGAAGTCTCCGATTGGGTCAACTCTCGCAACCCCAACAAGCGCACACAACCCTTGTTCATTCAGCCTCGCTCCTCTCCCTCCCCTGATCTCTCCTGCTGCTTCCTCTGATGTCAGAACTGTGTCCACTACAAGTGGTGCAGCTCTGTAGATGCTCCCCACCGAGAAGTAGAACTTGGCTTTCAATCTCAGATCAACCTGTATGAAAGAATAATATTCTAATTCTGGTTAATTATTTAATTATATTATAATGTACTGTACGTATACAATTAATAACAATTCTTTAAATTATCTTTTTTGGATTAAAAATAATGAGTAGGAAATAGGATTTCCATTACGGTAGAAGATTGTTTTCGTTTTGGATATATTCGTGGAAATAATCTAAATTTGAAATTTAATTTCAAAAAGAAGAATGATGGTGCGTGTGCTGCAACGTTACTGTCCCCTCAATTATTTTTTATTTATTTTATTGACTAAAAATCTGAAAATAATTATAAATTTTTTTTATTTTCTTCTCTGCTATTTACTGTTAGTGTAAAGTCCGTATGAAGCTACACTTCTGACATTTATTTACACTTTAGTGTGAATTCCGTCTGACACCCATAAGTGTCGTTCATTGCATTTAAGATTGTACATCATCCGATAAAGTGTTCTACCTTTTAAGGTAATGGGCCCAATTTAAGTGTTCTAATTAATAAGATTTACTCATAAAATATCTACATATTAAATTAATTTAGAGTAAGTCTATTGTGAGACGGTTTCAGAATTTTTATCTGTGAGACGGGTCAATCCTGCTGATATTCACAATAAAAAGTAATATTCTTAGCATAAAAAATAATACTTTTTCATGGATAACCCAAATAAAAGATCTGTCTCACAAAATACGACCCGTGAGATCGTCTCACATAAGTTTTTGCCATTAATCTAATGTTTGGGAAAGAGTTGAAATTTATTTTTTCCCATGGAATCAAATGGTTAAAACACAACTGATGTACTAAGATCGAAGTAACCGATAATACTTTTACAGGAGGTTCTACAGAAAAAAAAATCATGTCATGTTTAGAAGTAAACTTGTTCATAAGTGTTTCAAAGTTAGTAAATGTCCAAGACTCGTACATTTTCATGCATTCACAGTGTTCAGTAAAATATTTAAAGTTTGTCAGAATATATTTTTTCAGACATCATATGTTGTTTTCTTTCTGTAACTTCCTTGTTTCATCCACTTTTTTACTGAATTTTTATTGTAATAATATCGTACATATCTTTCAGTTTTTTATTATATACTTTTATGATCATTCAAAGTAATTAATTCTAAGATTGACATGAATAGGAATTCTAGAATAAATCTATATACCTGGCCGGATTCTGTGTTGATTTTCCCACTTAAGATCTCCGGAACAATGTGGATGTTTAAAAACGGTGGCAGAGGCAATCTCAAAAATTTAGTTGTGGCGGTTGACACGGCCGGGATGTACAGCGTATTAACGTCGAAGTCAACAAAAACTTCACCGCTCAGACGATCGTTACTATTATTCGAAACTGGTACTGTAGCTTTCCCAGTACCTGAACCCCCTTGGGCGTCATACTCAAAATCAGGATACCTTGAAATCCCAAGTTTACAACCTCCTAAAGTCTTCAACTTTACGTTTATTACATCAATATTTGAGATTTCTGTTTCGTTAACGGAAATAGTAGACACTGCTTTTTGTTGCTGATTTACAGCGTTGTGAGTGGTGAAAAGGGTTGTTTTTTGGAGCTTCGGGTTTGGGTTTGTTGGAAAATGCGGAGATAAATTTGTAGTTTTAGCGCAAATATGGTGCAATATACGGGGATTCAGGATCTGGGTTCGATAATTCATCATAGTTTTGGGCATGGAGGAATATTGGATATCGATAACTTCGTGGGTTTATGCAAGGAAATGAGGATTATTTGTCTCCATGAATTTGGATAAATAACCTTATCTCTTATCCATCAGAAGAAACTCAACCGTGAAGAAGCCCAACTGTATAATATCCTTTCAAAAAAAAAAAAAAAAACGACTTATGACTTATAAATTAGGGAAAAATGTATTTTTGGTTATGTTATTTTATCGTTTTGCATTTTGAATTTTTATATTATTAAATTTTAATTTTGTATTTTTTAAATAATTTTAAGCTTAGTTGGGATGTCGAAAGTGAGAAGAAAAGAGAAGATTTTTACGTTTAAAATTTTGTTTTAAATATCTATCTAATTTTCTTTTAATTCCCTTCCATTAAAATATCCTAATCAGCCAAAATTTTAAAATTCTCTTATATCTCTCTTCTTTTCCTTCTAAATCATAATTCCAAAAGAAATATCTTAGTCATTTTATATTAAAAAATGTTGATGTAATATTATATACGTCAGCACTACATCAATACTGCATTGATATCACATTAAGGTCGAGTCAGAAAAATGATTAAAAATCATCAAATACAAACGTAACAAACTAAAATTAAAATTTGACAGATGAGATTAGCAAGTCTCACCCTTGTCATTAGGCCCAGCAATAGTTGCACTTCTATACTCAGTGATTTTTAATTACCAATATATCAAGTTCATCAACACTCTTATAATTTTTTTTAGGTAAATATACATGTGGTATTAATGCAGCATAATGCATTAAATACTTCTAACAACGAAGAGTACTCGTGTATATTGGCAATAAAAAATCTTGCTTGAGACAATCATGTAATATTAATACTGAAAGTAAAACATAATATATATTTATTACAATTATCAATCTTTGTGAGACGGTCTCACGAATTTTTATTTGTGAGACGGATCAACCCACAGATATTCAAAATAAAAAGTACTACTCTTAGCATAAAAAGTAATGCTCTTTTATGGATGACTCAAATAAGAGATTCGTTTCACAAAATACGACACGTGAGACCATCTCACACAAGTTTTTGTCATCCTCTCTTTGTTCTACGAAGTCTAACTTTTAAAATTTTCAATTAGAAATTTTTATTTATATGCACATAATAGGAGGTGGCTATAAGAAGAATACTCGGTGTAATTTACACAAAATAGTTATTAATAAATCACATATATTTATTTTTATCTAAAAACAAAAGTTATTTTTGTCAAGTTGGGCTCAAGTGTATCATCTTTCAACCAAAATTATAATTACCTATAATTTGAACTTGCAGTTGCCGAAAATTTATTTGAACTCGACTCCAACACTTAAACCACCTCTGAAGCATACTTCAATGCAAGCGTGGAAGCTGTCTAATAGTATTGAATTTTAGGAGTGTAAGTTGTTGGATTTTTTTATGTAGTCTCTAGGAAAATTCTGACTATAAAAATTTATTTTCGATCAAATGAAATATACCGGAAGCGATTATATAATTTCATAAATTATAAAAGAGTATGTGTGTCTATATATATATATATATATGTATGTATGAATATAAATTAATGATGATTTTAAACAAAATTATTTAATAGAAAACTAACCTTTTATAGTTTTCTTCCTTTTCTTTTTCGTGAATCTGAGATGCGTAGAAACCACAACCTTCCAATATGATTCTTTCTATCGACGGCAGTGTCTGGACATTCAAAAACGCAATTACTAAAAATTAAATTTTTTATTTTTATTCTCTAATATATTTTCGACTCATGAAAAAGTAGAGAAAAAGTTGTTCATTTCAAAAGACCATCTAGGTTCTTATTTATAATTATTCAAACCAATAGTCCAAATCATAATCTAATTGGGATTCCAAAAAATCGGCCACTATATCTAGGATAAGGCCAAAAGATTTGATTTGGTTAGAATTGTATTATCTTAAATCTTTTGAAACTCCTTTTAAAAATTATAAGAATTTTTAGGATCTTATCAAAATAAATTAGAATATCATTCTAACTTATTTTTAGATATTAAATAATATCTAAATTTTATTCATAATAAATTAAAGATATTATCAACAACTTTTGAATATTACCATACTAATCCAAATCTACAATTATCATAATTATAATTTAATATAATTAATATCTCATAATCAATTATATTTATCACCAAGCATTTGAATTTGGTTTGAATTGTATTATCTTAAGTCTTTCAAAACTCTTTTTAAAAGTTATAAGATTTCTAAGATCTTGTCAAAATAAATTAGAATATCATTCTATCTAATTTATTGGAATATCACATTATATATAATTGCCCCCGTCTAGATGTCCTAACATCGATGATCCGGATAAGACAGTGATCACATTCATAATGTTCATGGGCTACATTAGTGATGCTTTAATTAAATATCCCTACTTTAATTAATTCATCACAGACTTAATTTAAGTTTATTATTCATAATTTAATTCTCTTATATATATAACTCTTATATATACTAAAATTATGGTTATATCCAATAAACTAGAGATTTTGCTAAGATATTCATGACAATAACATTTTCATGCAAACATATTCAATAATAAATGTCATTTTCATTAAAAAAATATAACTTATTACGATGCTTCAAGGGTACGATTCCCACCATAAGTGTTCCTAAGTCGTCCGCCATGATATTCAATGTCAATGTAGTGTACGCAAACAGCATCTAAAAATGGACCACTGGTTTATTTTCAAACGGTAGGTATACATGTATTCAAGATTCAAGGGCCAGCTTAGCTCATTAAATATCTCTCTTTTATGATATAATTACCGTGTGATGTACATAGGTAAACCAGAAAAATATCTTTTTACAATATTATCAGATAGATCATACTGCGTCACAGTGAATATTGTATAAGTTTGTCACCTACATTTATAAACTTTTTGTACCCTTTAATCATACGCCACATTTCTTTTTCTCCTTCGGCCGCCATGGCTCCGCTGCTGAGCACTAACTACGTATCAGTTGTTGTATATTAATGCCATTTCATTATCTATGTTAGTTGAGTTTACCTATTTTTTTTTTTTTTTAAAAAATTAATAGTTTTGGTTTTCTTTTTTTCAGTTTCATGTTAAAATTTTAAAATAGAACCACCCAACAAATCACGTTTTATTCTCGTCTATTGGATGGTTTCGTAGATTGATCTGAATTTATTTGATTTTGAGGTAAAATTCGACAACTATAAAATTATGTTGAATATTTTAGTTGTGATTATTTGAGTTGCGATAATATTGATTTAGGATGTATATGAATTTTCGAGTTTATATTTTTATCTAAAAACTCTATTGCTGTGAATTTTGAGAAAAAAGAATCAATTAATTGAAATATTTGAGAATTATTGATATTGTAATTATTATTGTGCGTGTATTGCGATTTTTTTAATTAGAATAACAAAATTTTTGAATAGTTATGAGATATTTTTAAAAAATATTTGTTAGAAATTTTTGAGATAATTGAATTTTTCTAATTAAGTAACTTAGATAATAAAGAAAAAAACTATAAAGTTATTTTTAAAACCAAAAGAACATACAACGACAAGTAATGAACATACATCAATTACAGTTTAGGGTGATTAAGATATTGATTTCAACCAAAATAACTGATCGAACTGAATAAATTTTAAAATACCGATTCGGTTTATTCTGATGTTCAGTTTTAGTTTTTTATAATATCGTTTAGTTCGGTTCGGTTCAATTTTTAATATAAAATTTCTATTAACCAAACAAACCAAACTTTTATATATATATATTTTTTAATATTATTAAATTTTCTAATAAAGTTTATATTGATATAAATATTACTAATTTCTAATAAAATTTTATTGGATAATTCTATTATAAATAAAAATACATTTTTAAACAAAATTAAAATTTATTTAATTCAATTTTGATATTACATTTTTTAAAAAAATAAAACTTGATTTTTTAAAAAAAAATCATAAAGTTCAGTTGATTCGGTTACCGACCGGAATAACTTATTTTTTCGATTTGTCAACATTTTTTTAGTTAATTCGATTTTAGAAAATTAGTTTGGTTTTAACCGAATACTCACATCCTATCATCGTCTAACAAGGAGGCGAAGCCAGCCCCATGTACTTTTAAATCTTGGCTCTGCCCATATATATACTAGTGCATTGATGCAAGCATTGCGTGTTTGTACAATATTTTTTATAATTCATTTGGTTTATATTTAAATGAAGATCAAAATATAATTATAAAAAAGTGAAATACTACATTACAATTTAATTTGATATATGAGTTAAAAATAAATAGAAAAAGAAATAAAAAAAGACTCAAGTAGAAATTGAACAGGAAACTTAAAACTCTATCAACTATACATGTTATTTGTATTAAAATTTTAACACTTTATTAATATATATAATTATTAAAATAACTCATAATATTAAAAATTAGTCATTTTAATTATATCAAATGTAATAATATAATATAAAATATATATTTGAATATTACATAGATTTTCGTGTATTGATTGTGCGGTGGAGACGCACAATCATATATATTATATATGCCATCTTTTCTATATTAATTTTGCCGGGAGGATTGTTGAAAAATACCCCATGAAAACTTAAAATTTGTGCTCATTCCCCAATTAATAAAATCATATGCTGCACTCCCTATATCCAATTTTATTTTGTTTTGAGTCCCTAAATCAATTATTAATTAAATTTCTCTTTAATTTTTTTTTCAGCTAATATTTAAGTAATATATGTAGACCATACTTCTATTATTAGGATTTGTTTGGACCAGACTTCTCCATTATTCCTTTTCTATTTTCTCTCCTCTGTTCGTGTGATAAAACCTTCATTCCCCCAACCCACGAAATCGACCCTCGTTTGATAAAATCCAGCCGCTTTCTTCATTGATCGTAGAAACCCATCGGCCGAAAGGGTCTTCTGACAACGACGGAGAACCATTAGTAAGGCGCACGAGGTAACAAACAGAATCAAGTGAGAAAGTCCGTGAGTTTCTCCGATTTTTCATTTTCGAAATTTTTTTATGTTTTTGTGGTTTTTTGTGGTTCTTACAACGTTTGTTGTCGATTTTTTGTAGTTTATTCATTGGAGAAGTTATTTTCATTGATATTCGAGAACTGTAAGTTTTTTCATTTTTTTAAAATTATTTGCTTGTTCTGTCGATTTGTAAGAATGAGAAGAATTTTCTTTGTTTGGACTGCTATGAAGGAATTTGCCCTCGTTGCCTCATTCATCATCCTTCTCGCCGACTGTTGCAGGTATGTCTCTAAATTAGTGATTCATATTTTAAAAAAAAAATATGTTATTTACGTATTGTAATGCCATAAATTAATCTATGGTTTGATTTTTGTTGGGGGAGTTTTCTCCCTTTCTTTATTAATTGATTATTTTTCTAGTTTAGTGGCTTTATTTGGTGTGAATTTCAAATATAGAGGTACGTGTATCATTATGTTATAAGGCTGGGGATGTTGATATGAAACTTATAAATGAATGCTTCAAGAAATAAGATGATTTTTTGTATTATTTTGGATGGCCTAGTTGGTTCCCTCTTGTCACAATAACCAAAAGGGATGCAAAAAATCTATGGTCATGTACAGAATTAGTGATTCGTATTTGCTGTAATTTGACTGTTTGAAATAATATGTGGTCATGTATACAATTATGAGTTCAATTCCAAAATTAACTTTGATTGTATTTTCAAAATAAGTTATTTCGGTCGGTTGTACAACCATTATTTTTGTCGATCATGTACCACCATCTCATTGTTTTTCATCTTTTTGATTGGATGGCAGTGTTTCTGTTTGCCTTGTTTTTTTATTTTACTAAATTTTATGGTACAAAATATGTGGATTAATTTTAGAAGTTTATGTTGTTTTTAATTCTGTATATTGATATTGTTAATTTTTGTCTTTTATGTAGAAATGGTTAAAAAGAAAGTTGATGAAAATGATGCTCATATGCAGAGCAGAAAAGATGCAATGTCACGATGTTCTTCTACTTATTTTAGAAAAGTAATAAACAAACTTGAACCAAAACTGAATGAGAGGCAACAAGCAAGGATCATTGGTACTCCTTTTGGTAAATGGTTGAAGATGCCTAAACTGTCTATCTACAGTACCCGAGTTGATGTCGTTTTAAGGAGTTTCAACATTGATTCACTCTCTTTTATCTTTGGAAAGGGCATCGTCATCCCTTTCACATCATTCGAATTTTCTATCGTCATTGGTCTACCTCATGGAGGCCAACCTGTAAACCAAGAGCTCGGAACAAAGTCGGATTTTTTGTCACGTTATTTTGCAGGGAAGCTTATCAAAGCCACGAGGAAGTCGATTTCTGAAAATCCGTTGTTAATAGCCGAATCAGAAGATGACTCACATTTGGATGATTTTGTTAGAATGTTTATCTTGTTTGCATTTAATTGCATAGTATTTCCGCTGAGTACCTATTTGCCTCCCCGGTTTGTATTTTCTTACATTGATGATTTGACCAATTTCTTTGGATATTCATGGGGAGATGCTGCCCATAGATTTCTATGCGATAAAATTTTTGGACATATTGTGAATTCGGAATGAGCATCTGGAAGGAAAACATACTTGGATGGTTGTGTTGTCGGGATGATGGTGAGTTTGTATTATTTTTTGTAACAACTTTTATATAAATATTTTGTATCATAATTTTTATTTTATCATTATTTATGTAGGCTTGGGTGTACGAAAAAGTTCCTTCGTTAGGAGTAGTATCCGGATCCCCGCGTACATATCCCCGTTTGTTAAAGTGGTGTGAAAGCAAGATTCCGTTAAAAGTTGAAGAAGCGGAGGCTTTGCTCGAAAGAATCACTTGTACGAAGGTATTTTGTTTTCAGATAATTTTTGAGTATTTCAAAGTTGATAATTTTTCTTTTTTAATATCTGAAAGGTGTTTGACATCATTCCATTTGGTGAGGAATTGGAACTATTTGATCAGAAGGAGGAAAATATAAAGGTATACAAATATATGCACCAAATGTATTTTAGGATGTATTAAGAATCAGTGTTGATTTATTTAGGTGTTGAATTTTCAGGTGTCGTCTAAAATGAAGGATGCAGAAACAATATACAAAATTAAGAGATTGGAAAAACTTGTTGAAGACCAATTCAACGAGATTCAAATGCTTAAACAAATGTGTTGTCAATCTGATGGAATGGTGACAAAGAATGTTGTTGGTGGTCGGGTAGATTGTGAGGTGAATGTTGGAAAAAAAGACGATAAGAATGTTTCGTTTGAAGATTTTGACATCGATTTAGGTGGATACAATGGATTCCATAATGTTGATGTCGTTCAAAATGTGATTAAAGGCGACGGTGTTGGTTTAACTGAGGTGGATGTGGAAGTAAATAAGGTTCACATAGATGAGTCTTCGAGAGAGATAATAGATGAAAGTAATGATGTTAATTGTGTATCTGGCTCACAAAATGACACAGTTAGTAATGTTATATCTTCAATTGTGAAGAATGTACTTACAAGAACTAATCGTGTGAAAAAGAGAAAGCCAGACATGTTTGTCACTCCTCCAAGTTCCATCCCAAGACGCAAAACAAAGGCCATTGTAGAATGCAAAGAGTACACTGTACTTCATGATGAGGTATCATGTACATTAATTGTTATGATTTTTCTTATGGTTTGTTTAGAATTATTTCATTTATTTTAAATTTTGTTTCAATATTGTTGTTCCATAGGGGGACACAAACATAGAAGACGAGAAGGTATCAGCTGATAAAGACGAGCTAAAACTTAAAAATTTCAGGGGTAGAGAAGATTTTTGTGGTTGTGAAGAAGTATCCGAGAAGGAGCGCAATGTAATAATGAATTATCTTACGGGGGAAAGATTAAGGTACAATTCACAGTATTTTTTATATTTATTTATTATTTTTTTATGATATTTAACCATAATCTTGTTTTTTTAGTGCAGCGTGTGGGAGGGAGAAAGATTCAAAATATTTGGCATTGATTTCTGTGATTTGCTTTTTGGTAACGCATTGAAAGGCAATATCATCGATTGCTATATGAAAATTGTGAGTGTGTATAATGCAAGAAATGGTTTTGAAATATTCTGCATGGATACGACAGTCCAGGTTCGTATTTTCTTACATAAAAATAGAGTGAATAATTTGTTTGCATATATTCAATGTAAATGTAATGATTTGTTATTTTATATGCTTAGGATGAGATATTAGGTGCGTTACAGAGATTGAACAGAAAACGGAAGTTGAATGATGACGGCTATTGTGATTTTTTTTTTTTTTATCAAATTTGACAAATGATTCGAGGGGAAAATTAGAACAACTAGATAGAAAGTTGAAGGATCGTTGTAGATATTTGTTGTTCCCAATTAACATTAAATATCACTGGTTCTTACTTGTATACGTAACTGAGAAGAGAGAGTTTGAATTTATAAACTCGATATACACATCCATGTCACTTGGAACAGCAAGATCTTATGTAAGTTGATATTTAAATGGTTATTTAATTATGAGCATGTTGTTCATATTAACTGATTGTTTGTTGTTATTGTTAGGCTACTTTCTTAGTTTGGTATATGAGGATAATGTTCAATTACAGAATGGATAAAAAGGTGAACCACGTTTTCTGCCGACAACAAGGTGCTGATTTGAATTGTGGTATTTACACATGTTTGTGGGCGGAGTGTTATGCTCGTGATGACGATGATGCTTTGAACTATGAAAAGGTATGTACAATCAACAGTTTCAGAGCACGTATTTCTGCAACCATTCTATCTGACGATAATGGATTGTTCGGTAAAGATATATGAGCATGTATCGCTGCGTTGGTATTTTGAGTAGATAATATTATATTATGATTTTGTATCTATAGCTTGTTGGTGTTTTGAATAGATAATATTATCCTGTTATTTTGTAACTTTACATTGAAGAAGGAATGTTTAATTAAATATTGAAGTTGTAGTTACATTGAAGCTATTTTGCCAAGTTCCAACAGTGGCTTGTTGTTTAAAACCACGATTCTCGTTTCTGCACAGCATTATAAATGCAGACTGCCATTTCTGGTACAAAAATGGTAAATTTCAGCATATTTTGTATGAATTTCAGCCTTCATTGTATTAATTTGAGTACATATATGGTTAATTCGAGCATACATCCTGAATGACAGTAGGATAGGATAAATGCAAAATGCCATGATAAATTGATGGCCGTGAATTGGGAATCTATTTCCTTACAATGAATCTCGTCCACCCAACAATCGTTTTTGCATCACCATTTCTGGTACAAAAATGGTAAATTTCAGCCTATTTGGTATGAATTTCAACATACATGGTATTAATTTGAGTACATATATGGTGATTTCGAGCATACTTCCCGAATGATAGTATGATGAGATAAATGCAAACTGCCATGACAAATTGATGGTTGTGAGTTGAGAATTTATTTCTTTACAAAATGATTCGATTCCACCCAACAATCGTATTTTACGCCATTTTTTTGGTACAAAAACAATATATTTCAGCATATTTTATATGAATTTCAGCATACATTGTATCAATTCGAGTACATAATTCGAGAATTCGAGCATACTTTTTTGAGTGGACACTACTACTACGAGATAAATGCAAACTCATATGTCAAATTGATTGGTGAGAGTTCGGAATTTATTTCTTTACAATTACAATGATTCGAGTCCACCCATCAATCATCTTTTACGCCACTATTTTTGGTACAAAAACAATATATTTCTGCATATTTTATATTAGATTCAGCATACATTGTATCAATTCGAGCATATAATTCAAGAATTCGAGCACACTTTTTTGAGAGGACACTACTACGAGATAAATGCAAACTCATATGGCAAATTTATGGGTGATAGTCGGGAATTTATTTCTTTACAACGATTCGAGTCCACCCGACAATAGTATTTTAGGCCACTATTTTTGGTACAAAAATATCATATTTCAGCATATTTTATATGAATATCAGCATACATTGTATCAATTCGAGTATATAATTCGAGAATTCGAGCATACGTTTTTGAATGGACACTACTACGAGATAAATGAAAACTCCTATGGCAAATTGATGGGTGAGAGTTGAGAATTTATTTCTTTACAATTACAATGATTCGAGTCCACCCATCAATCATCTTTTACGCCACTATTTTTGGTACAAAAACAATATATTTCAGCATATTTTATATGAATGTCAGCATACGTTGTATCAATTCGAGTATATAATTCGAGAATTCGAGCATATTTTTTGAATGGACACTACTACGAGATAAATGAAAACTCCTATCGCAAATTGATGGGTGAGAGTTGGGAATTTATTTCTTTACAATTACAATGATTCGAGTCCACCCAAAAATCGTCTTTTACGCCACTATTTTTGGTACAAAAAAAAATATATTTCAGCATATTTTATATGAATGTCAGCATACGTTGTATCAATTCGAGTATATAATTCGAGAATTCGAGCATACTTTTTTGAGTGGACACTACTACTACGAGATAAATGCAAACTCATATGTCAAATTGATTGGTGAGAGTTCGGAATTTATTTCTTTACAATTACAATGATTCGAGTTCACCCGACAATCGTCTTTTACGCCACTATTTTTGGTACAAAAACAATATATTTCAGCATATTTTATACGAATTTCAGCATACATTGTATCAATTCGAGTACATAATTTGATAATTCGAGCACACTTTTTTGAGTGGACACTACTACGAGATAAATGCAAACTCATATGGAAAATTGATAAGTGAGAGTTGGGAATTTATTTATTTACAATGATTCGAGTCCACCCGACAATCGTCTTTTAGGCCATTATTTTTGGTACAAAAACAATATATTTCAGCATATTTTATATTAATTTCAGCATACATTGTAACAATTCGAGTACATAAATCGAGAATTCGAGCATACTTTTTTGAGTTGATACTACTACGAGATAAATGCAAACTCATATGGCAAATTGATGGGTGAGAGTGGGGAATTTATTTCTTTACAACGATTCGAGTTCACCCGACAATCGTCTTTTACGCCACTATTTTTGGTACAAAAACAATATATTTAAGAATATTTTATATGAATTTCAGCATACATTGTATCAATTCGAGTACATAATTCGAGAATTCGAGCATACTTTTTTGAGTGGACACTACTACGAGATAAATGCAAACTCCTATGGCAATTTGATGGGTGAGAGTTTGGAATTTATTTCTTTACAACGATTCGAGTCCACCCGACAATCGTCTTTTACGCCACTATTTTTGGTACAAAACAATATATTTCAGCATATTTTATATTAATTTCAGCATACATTTTATCAATTCTAGTACATAAATCTAGAAATCGAGCATACTTTTTTGAGTGGACACTACTACGAGATAAATGCAAACTCATATGGCAAATTGATGGGTGAGAGTTGGGAATTTATTTCTTTACAACGATTCGAGTTCACCCGACAATCGTATTTTACGCCACTATTTTTGGTACAAAAACAATATATTTCAGCATATTTTATATTAATTTCAGCATACATTTTATCAATTCTAGTACATAAATCTAGAAATCGAGCATACTTTTTTGAGTGGACACTACTACGAGATAAATGCAAACTCCTATGGCCAATTGATGGGTGAGAGTTGTGAATTTATTTCTTTACAACGATTCGAGTCCACCCGACAATCGTCTTTTACGACACTATTTTTGGTATAAAAACAATATATTTCAGTTTATTTTATATTACTTTCAGCATACATTGTATCAATTCTAGTACATAATGCGAGAATTCGAGCATACTTTTTGAGTTGACACTACTACGAGATAAATGCAAACTCCTATGGCAAATTGATGGGTGAGAGTTGTGAATTTATTTCTTTACAATTACAATGATTCGAGTCCACCCAACAATCGTCTTTTACGCCACTATTTTTGGTATAAAAACAATATATTTCAGTTTATTTTATATTACTTTCAGCATACATTGTATCAATTCTAGTACATAGTGCGAGAATTCGAGCATACTTTTTGAGTTGACACTACTACGAGATAAATGCAACCTCCTATGGCAAATTGATGGGTGAGAGTTGTGAATTTATTTCTTTACAACGATTCGAGTCCACCCGACAATCGTCTTTTACGCCACTATTTTTTGTACAAAACAATATATTTCAGCATATTTTATATGAATGTCAGCATACGTTATATCAATTCGAGTATATAATTCGAGAATTCGAGCATACTTTTTTGAGTGGACACTACTACGAGATAAATGCAAACTCATATGTCAAATTGATGGGTGAGAGTTCGGAATTTATTTTTTTACAATTACAATGATTCGAGTTCACCCGACAATCGTCTTTTACGCCACTATTTTTGGTACAAAAACAATATATTTCAGCATATTTTATGTGAATGTCAGCATACGTTGTATCAATTCGAGTATATAATTCGAGCATACTTTTTTGAGTGGACACTACTACGAGATAAATGCAAACTCATATGTCAAATTGATGGGTGAGAGTTCGGAATTTATTTCTTTACAATTAAAATGATTCGAGTTCACCCGACAATCGTCTTTTACGCCACTATTTTTGGTACAAAACAATATATTTCAGCATATTTTATATGAATTTCAGCATACATTGTATCAATTCGAGTATAGAAATCGAGAATTCGAACATACTTTTCTGAGTGGACACTACTACGAGATAAATGCAAACCCCTATGAGTAATTACAACATATTTAGTATGAATATTAGCATACATTGTATTAATTGGAGTACATATATCCATAGTTTGAGCATAATTCTTGAGTAGAAAAAATGAAAATAAAAATGCAAATTTGTCTTCTATTACATGGGTCAGCGTTGGGAATCTATTTCATTACAATGAACCAAGTTTGCACAACAATTGACATTTACATAAGGATTTCTGGTACACAAATGTTTAATTACAACATATTTAGTATGAATATCAGCATACATTGTATTAATTTGAGTACATATATCCATAGTTTGGGCATAATTCCTGAGTAGAAAAAAATTAAATAAAAATGCAAACTTTTCTTCTATTACATGGTTCAGCGTTGGGAATCTATTTCATTACAATGAACAAAGTCTGTACAACAAATTACATTTACACAATTGATAAATCTGTAGTATATTTCCTGCATAAAAGATGTTAAATCCAGCATACAACCACAAAATGCAAACTCATATAACAACCACATATCTCAGCAAAACAATCTTGAGTGGAATGGTAGAACACCTAAAAATAGTTCCAGCAACACAAAATAGAGTTAAACAAACATTAGCAATAGATCTCAGAAACAAAAATAGATCTCAACATTAGCAATATGATAAAATAACATTAATATCAATTTCATGATTCCCCACTAATAATTCCACTGAATCAAGTATACCTTTTTTTGTAGATGTCCATAAAAAATTCTTCGTTCTACCATCTTCATTTTTCTGTTAATTTGAGATAAATACATTAGTAGTTTTCATAATATTGTAAGACACAAAACATAACTCAAAAAAAAAAAAATTATAAAATAACATGAATATCAATTTCATGATTCCCCACTAATAATTCTACTGAATCAAGTATACCTTTTTTGTAGATGTTCCATTAAAAATTCTTCGTTCTACCATCTTCATTTTTCTGTTAATTTGAGATAAATACATTAGTAGTTTTCATAATATTGTAAGACACAAAACATAACTCAGCAAAAAATATATTATAAAATAACATGAATATCAATTTCATGATTCCCCACTAATACTTCCACTGGATCAGGTACACCTTTTTGTAGATGTTCCATCAAAAATCCTTCGTTCTACTATCTTCATTTTTCTGTGCATTAGAAAACATGTTAGTTGTTTTGACATCAATCATAATATTGTAAGACACAAATTCATGAGTATAAGATATTTACTTGCAAGCAAATAGGTCAAAAACTTATTCAACAAAAGATTATGCAAAGCTAGCTAATGGCTTCTTTGCAACTGCGTCGATTGTGGCCTTGCTTATGACACCGGCCACACTTTGACACACGTAGAACTTGAGATGCTATCCTTTGTGTTCTTCTTCGGCCTGGTTGGCTACGAACATCGGGAGGATTGATCATAATTGGGTGATCGGGATTGGGCTCATGCATCTCAAATGTAGGAATCGGATTTAGAATTCCTCTATAAGTTTCACGATATGAATCTGTCTTAAAGTATTTATCACAAAAATCATATGAAGACAATGCTTTTGACTCTATTGCTGCACATGCATGTTTGCAAGGAAGCCTATTAAACTGCCAGGCTTTGCACGAACAAGTCGTAGCACGCAAATCAACAGCAAATGATTTATCTCCATCCACAACCTCAAAACTCCAAGAACATGCTTTCAACACTTTCAAACTACGAGATTCCGCATATGTTTTTGCAAGAACATTCTCCTTTGATGGACTCAATATCTTAATCATCCCCATTGACGCTTCACGTCTCCTGTGCATAATGTCCATAATTTGAATGTGGATCTGGTCCACCATGGCAACAATAGGAAGAAATCGTGCTGCTTTAACCCAATTGTTCCAACACTCGGCTATGTTATTATTATAACACCCCACCGATTTCCCGGAAACCATGCATTTGCCCAACATTCTGGAGACGATCTCACTATGAAGTCTCTAGCAATTGGCATTGACTTTATTATATTGTTAATATGTTGTTCAAACTCCTGTTTTGATGGGGCATATGCGGCTTTCTTGAAAACTGATGACCAATACTTC
The DNA here is from genome assembly GCF_012295235.1 of Primulina huaijiensis. Lineage (NCBI taxonomy): Eukaryota > Viridiplantae > Streptophyta > Magnoliopsida > Lamiales > Gesneriaceae > Primulina > Primulina huaijiensis. The sequence continues at coordinate 2,954,268 of NC_133317.1, read as the reverse complement.
TTGTTGTGAAATGGGTATTTCCGCATGACCTACATTCAGATTACATAAAAAAATATTATAAAACAGTACATATAGTAATATTTTTCAAAAAAAATTAATACCACAATTATACAATTATGTAACAAACCTTATTCACAAAATTATCTACCAAATGACACAGACAGTAAGCATGATAACTACTTGGGAACATTAACTCAACAGCCTTGATTATCCCGGTATGCCTATCTGAGAAAAAAAGTGAACTGGTCAAATCTGGTACAGTGATGCGAAAGCAAAACACTTTTAAGTTGGAAACAAAACCACCCCCAATTATCATCATTTTCAGCATCCACGACTGAATATGCTAATGTGAAAAGATCATCGTTAGCATCCTTAGCAATAGCAACCAAAATATTTCCCTTGTATTTATTCTTTATGTGAGTGCCATTCAAGAAAACCAAGGGCCTACATCCACGGATAAAACCAGTTGCACATGCATTGAAACAGATGAATAGCCGTTTAAATTTATTACTGCAATGATCAATTTCACACTCAACAATACTTCCGGGATTAGTTTCTTTGATAGCACCACAATACCATCTCAGTCTATCATAAGACTCATCCTCTGCACCATGAATGGCATGCATAGCTAATTCCTTACCTTTCCAAACCTTGTGGTAATTGAGCTCGACCCCATAATCTCTCTGGATATCTTTCAACATCATACATGGTCGATATGATGGTTCTCCCCTTAATCTCTCCATCACAACATTGGAAACCCATGCAGCATCAGCTTTAGGATGTCCTCTACTACGAAGATTGTCATCACCACACGTATGTATTAGATTACATTTTCTGATTCCAAAAAGATTGTCAGATTTGTGTCTTGAACCATAAATTCTCCAAGAACAACTGTTTGCACTACAGACCATAATAACCTTCTAACTATCATTCTTTTTATACAAAAAGGACCGTCTCGTAGCAATTGCATAAATTTCAGCAAATGTTCGAAATTCTACAACATCTTTGAAGATCTGACCAGCCCCAAGGATGCAATTACTCCACGCGTTTATGGAATTTATTGACAAACCAACTTCGAGACGAGCATCATTAATAGTCAGCGTACCATCTTCACATTCAACCCTATTATAATCAATCGAAAATTTTATTACAGTTCATTTTTAACGTAGTACAAAATTATTAATGTGGCACAAATGAATATACTCAGGTGATGTTTAACAATTCAAATGATTAATGATTTGAAAGATATAACTTACACATGATCAATATTCAAAAGAAACATACACACAACAAATGACTTACCCAACAGAACAAAGGCCTACATAATAATTAACATCAACAAAATTCATAAGGAAATAAAAAATCAAGCCATAAGTCATTACCTCTCGACATCGTGGGATCCCATTGGTTCTTTGATTATTGCCTTCATAGTAATTATAGTAAGTTTCATAGAGACATGTAGATGAGTCATAATACGGACGTCATCATCTTTATTCAACGTCACATACTTCTTCATATGAGGGGCTAGATACTGCAAGGTCACATTTTGTGGAGAAATTTCCTCACATTTTCTTCCAAGATTGAGAAACAGCTCCATTACACTGAAGCCATCAGAAATTGAAATCATATAGAGGTCATCTTTATACTCGCAGCTACCCAGAAATGATAAATTTGTTGATCCAGATCCAGATTCCATTTCTACAAGAAATCGAACACAACGTTATGTTTCATGAGTGGTTGAAAATTATAATGAAAAAAACGATTGTTGGGTGGACGAGATTCATTGTAAGGAAATAGATTCCCAACTCACACCCATCAATTTGTCATGACAGTTTGCATTTATCTCATCCTACTGTCATTCAGGAAGTATGCTCGAATTAACCATATATATACTCAAATTAATACAATGAAGGCTGAAATTCATACAAAATATGCTGAAATTTACCGTTTTTGTACCAGAAATGGCAGTCTGCATTTATAATGCTGTGCAGAAACGAGAATCGTGGTTTTAAACAACAAGCCACTGTTGGAACTTGGCAAAATAGCTTCGATGTAATTACAACTTCAATATTTAATTAAACATTCATTCTTCAATGTAAAGTTACAAAATAACAAGGTAATATTATTATCTATTCAAAACACCAACAAGCTACAGATATAAAATCACAAGATAATATTATCTACTCAAAATACCAACGCAACGATACGTGATCATTTATCTTTACCAATATCTTTATTGTTGTGTGGTCGAAAAAGTACAAAATTGAACCGACAAACACCCCTTATAAGCATGTTTAAACTCACCTTATCAATTTCTGCAGTGGAATTTTGTTTTCTTATACTTTCTCGCTCAATCTCTGCAATGGAATCTTGAACACATGTTTTTTTCGACTTTCTTCGGCTTTCTCGCTCAATTTCTGCACTCGAATCTTGATTACGCAAAAAAAAAAAAAGGGTTTTGTTTCTTCGAAAATCAGGGATGGAATAAGAAGCTCCAAGAAATTGTTTCTTTGAAAATCGGTGGGTTTCTTTGACGTGAGTTTAGGATTTGAGTCAAGATGGCTGCCTCCGATCAATGAAGAAGTGTGAAGCTGGCGTCTTCATCGTTTACTTTAGGAATGGAGGTTTTGGCTTCTTCATCGTTTACTTTAGGAATGGAGGTTTTGGGCCGACATGACTGACGGGAACATGAAATAAATTAAAAGTCAAATATTTTAATGATAGGAAATCCCAAAATATAAACCATAAAATGGGTCAAGAGTCAGTCGGGGAGTAATTAAACAAATAGATTGGAGGGAGGGACTGCAGAATAAACTTTTATGACGTGGGTACTGATCACAAATTCAGTGTTTTAATTAGGTATTTATCACCAATTTACTCAATTTTGCCTCTGTTGTTTCTAAAGCGCTGATTCAGTACGTACAGCATGTAAGCATATATACAAGGTTTTACTTTTTATCTGAAAATATTATTGAGAGCTATCGGGCAGGAACATAAAATATATATCTTAGATAATATTATTATGTAAATTCTACTTGTTTCAGTGGACTGTATGGATAGATTGGCAAATGGCCTTCTAGCTCCCATTATCCAAGGAGCTTCACGGAAGTGGTGAAGGTAGCTCTCAATCGTTTCCCGTCAATTCTCCATCTCCAAGTAAATTTTTCATTTTTTGAAAGATCGATATATAATATAATGTGTTCTTAAATGATCTCTTTCAATTCATGTTTTTCAATATGAAATTACATGGTAATCAGTTGCTCCATCTTTTTGTTCTGTAATTTCTCTCCTGACATGTGCTTGACTTACTTACCTACTAGTTGAAGCCAAATTTGAACCAAGTTGGGAGATCTAACAAGATCTCATTAACTTATTTTCAATAATAAATATATAATTTTTGTGAACGTGTAAGTTTTGAAAACGCAAAACCTTTTCTTTTTCTTTTTCTTTTTCTTTTTTTGCTTTCAGCAGTTCCCGGATGAAAAATACAATGAAAAGATTTTTTTTCTTTTAAAAAAGCAAGATCCACTTGATGGTGAAACTTGAAATGGGAATGATCTGAACTACGGATTTCAAAAACGACACTAATCTTGGATGTATTAAAAATTCACCACAACTTGGTATTGGATGGATTTGAAATGTATTTCAATTTTGTCAATCGAAACAAGGTAAAAAAAAAGTAAAATCCATCAATCCAAGCATACTTTTAAGGAGTATTAAAAATTTAATTTGAAAAATTATATTAATTTTTGTAATTTTGTTCATCGAAAGAAGGTAAAAAAAAATTGAAATCCATCGATCCAAATATATTTTTAAGCAGTATAAAAAAATTTACGATGAAAAATTATATTAATTTTTGTAGGTAGTGAAGCTGTGGAGAGATAGACAAAAGGAAAACCATCTGGAGAATTTTTTTTCCTGATTTTAGATATGGTCATAGAATCAGAAGTACGTACGATGTTAAATGAATCTCTAAGCCACTGACATGTAAAAAAGAATTGAAGAAAAAGTTTGCAAGAAATTAATTACCAAGTCTGAAAGTGTTTGGAGTTTTCATTTTTATTTCAAATAAAGAGTAATGATAGTCGAAGAAAAAAATCACGAGTGTCTTAATCTGCTTCTTCTGTCTCTCTTTATCTCTAGCTCTCTTGTTTCATTTGCACCCAAATTCTAAACCAAATCAATACCTGTTTCAAAAAATGTTATTAAATTCCCTTAAAATAAATTAATAATCAATTTAATTCGTTGAAAGTAATTAAATAAAATTTAAAAAGTTTCTCCTAATGCAGCTCGAAAAAATTTCGTTAAAAAAATTTAAAAAAAAATGCAAGGGACCCATTTAAAATTTATTTGGAGAGGGATCTAATTAATTAGCAGCTCTGAGTTATATATTTCGTACATGTTTGGTGGGGGAAGTTAATTATAACCATGCATGATATAAATTTCATGACAAAAAATCCATCCTACAAATAATTCTCTTGTTGAAAATCCATTCTACTATTTGTAATAACAATTTTTTTTAAAAAAAATAAAGACATCAAATTATATGATATTTCTAACCAAAATATCCTCAAATTATATGGCCAAAATTATTGAAGGCGGAAATTTACCAATTTCTGTGATTAGCGCGGTTGATCACAACGAGCCTCGACGACCATAATTTCCTTCTTGCAGTTGCATTTCTTTATCAATCTAGAATTTCAAACAAACATTTATAGAATAATATTATTTAAGTCCCACAAGTCGAACAATTCAGATATCTCATTTCATTTTATACTTCTTGGTGTCCTTGAAATAAAATAGGGAAAATTTCATAGAAAAATTAGAGAAATTTTAGGTATCTATAAATATTTTTGCTCTAAGGACTCATCCTATATATAATTTTCAAAAAATTATCGAATTTTAAAATATAAAAATGAATTAATCAATAAGTTTGTTAAAAAATGATTTATGTCGTAATAAAATTTAATCAAGAGCATTTGGGTACAAAAACAAAAAAAAATGGGATTTTTAGATGTGAAAGGATGTTAGATGGGATTTTAACTTTCCCAGAAAAATAAAATAATAGGCGTCATTCATCAGCATGTATGATCATGAACACAATTGTGGAAATAATAGATTTTTGTTAGACAGTATCACGAATCTATATCAATGAGACGGATCGATCGAGTCCATATTTAGAACAAAAAGTATTACTTTTGACATAAAAAGTAATACTATTTCATGGATCGAGTTAGATAGTAGTTCGTCTCACAAAATTGACCTGTGAAATAGTCGTTTTTTATTGTGGAAAATAGTTCAATTTAAAATGGAAAATTAAAGTGATGAAAAGTCAAATCAAAATATATGGATAACCTTCTCTTTAAGCTCTTTATTTTGTTGTTCAAGTTCAGTGTCCTGATAACACAGTAAAAACACAAAGATGAGTGCTAATATTGTCCCATTAATATATGTGTGTAATATGAAAGTATGTGCATAGAGATGTCAAAGTAGATCGACTCTGTCCGTCATATAAAATAGACGGATTGAGTTGACAATTTCTCATCTCGCCAAAATGACGGACAATCCCCCCAACAATTGATTATGTATGCAGGGCGACCCATCTCGCCACCTAAAACCCATCAAAAATACGGGCCGCCCCATCACGATAACCTGTTTTGACATCTCTTTGTGTGATAGTGAATGCATGTGTTACCAATTTTCGTAAAGCTTCCACCCGTTCCAGCATCTTCTTGGTCTGCATTTAATGTTAAAATTTTCATTTGCCAAACAATACAGAGTTATAAATGAATGGCATGAATATAACTCATATATAGATATATATTTTCATTTTTATATACTTCGGGACCTTTTTTTTTTTTTTTTTTTTTAATATTTAGAAAAATCTCAAGTTGTTTAAATCATATATTAATGCTACATCAATACGAGATAATGACACAAATGACATTCTAAGTTTCTAACTAATAATTTTGACAAAATACTTCAAAAAAAATTGAGTTATATGTTAAAAAAATACTAATTGTGCAAATTAAAGTAAAATAAAAAATACTTGTACTTCCAACAGGTTATACAAAAACGATTTATGATCACTAAATTGGTACCTTACATTTCCTTGCTTTTGATAGGGTTCCCTCGATTTGTTTCTCGAGGTTTCTCAATTTCTTCAAACTAAGGGATCCTAGATCTTCTCCAAGTAAGTGCCTTACATAAATTGCGGGTGGGTAATATGTTAGAAATACGATATTGAAAATTAAATTTCACATAAAATAACATTTTTTCGAAGCGATATATATAATAACTACTTTGGCGTCATAGTGCAACTTTTAATAAACAAAAAAATCCTTATAAGATTACAAAAATATTTAATCTTCATTTGATAAAAAAAATATGATAAAAAATTATTTTAGTGCTGTTTATTTGTAATTAAAATTATCTCAATAATATTTTATTTTAATTTATCTCTATTTTTGAATTTTTTTTTTCAAAAAAAATCATATCGCCACTAACATAAAATATTATTGCAAAAAACATTTTAAATTTTAACATAATCTCTAAATATTTCATACGAACATTATTCTACATAAACAAATTTTAATATGTACATGCATATCATGTGCTAGTATGTATAGTGGTTGAACTGATACAATATAAGAGAACAAAAGTAGGGTGAAATTAAATAAGAAAGTTTTGGAAGGGGTAAAACACGGTTAATCCTAAAAGTTAACAATGCTAAGTTTGATGGCGAAAGATATATACTGAACTGACCTATTCAGAAGTTGAAGGGATTGATATTTGGCGTTTAACTTCGTCACAGCTTGGCAAATAGACTGCACTTGACATGAACAATTTAAGAAATTAAACCCTGATGAGATTAACCGAATATATCGGTCATGGGGTATTAGGTGCAATCACAACTAGATGGATTAGATCGAACATGTGCATCACAAGGATATGTAGATTTTGCAAATAATTAAGTGCAATCAAAACAAGTATATCATGATCGGATGATCATATATATTAGAAGGGGTGTATCATAAAGAAACAGACATTTGGTTAGCAATGTCAAATGTGCTAGCGGGACGGGCTGGCTGGCTGGCTCATAACCCGTTGCTGCAAGGAGGGGTGGGTCTGGTCTGACAGGACTAGTCAATTTTGTATTAGATTTGACGATATTGTCAACCTAATCTATTTATTTATATTATTATGTGGCGGGTGGGGAGGACCTTACTCGTTTTGACAGAATTTTCGATATCGTTTAATTAATCTTGGTAGGGTATTAAGATTATCCAGATTCATGTGGTGCTTTTCCTATATTTATATATGCTTTATGATTTTATTAGTAGATTGACTTTTATTATTTAGCTCTGTCTGCTTCTTATTTTTAATACTGCGACAATTTGGATTAATGTGATGTGTTTGTATAATGGGTAGGCCCTTAGCTTAAAGGTGTTCAAGGAGCAGACATAGCTTGTATGGTATAAATGTATACCTGCCTATTTATATTTTTTTTAAAGTCATTATTATTATATATACTTTGTAATTAGAGTAAAATAAGATCTAGTGTAGTTAGGTGAGGACAATGCCACGAAACATTTGCAAAACGCAGGTTTAGCAAAGTAAGACATTAGATGAAACAAATTAAACCTGGCTTTCATGTTCACCATCTTCTCCTTCGATTGCATTCTTGGAATGGAACTGCCTGTACCTGTCTATGGTATTTTTTGTTCTGGTACAAGAAAGGAAATATAAAAATAAAAAACCAAGTGTACTTAATTGAAAGGAAAATATTTACATAATTCTATCAGTAAACACAAGATTTAGGCACTTCAAATGAATGCTTTGTTCTGGTTCCTAGGTGTGGGCACGCAAAAAATATACTGTTATGATGGAATAGCAATTACAACATAGTGCTATGTCACTATACAATTTTCGAATCAACTATAACTTTCATACAAATGTGTTGAGATTAATATTTGAGTCTAACTTCACATCAAAAAGATAATTCAAGAAAGAAGATTGCGCAAGTCTATATATACAAACTCTCAAGGAGTTAATCTAACCGATATTGGATATCTAATAGACTCACTCACGATGTGAAATTTACAAGAAATTATCGTGTGACTCGTAGAACAGTTCAACATATAACATTAGTTTAATACTCTAATATCATGTTAAGAAACGTACTTTGGCAAGTCAGCAAGCTACCTTTCTGCAATTTTCCATAGAAAAATAAATTTAATATCGTGTGAGCCATTGGCCCACGTATCAAGAACAGATGGATCCAGATATGACCAAACTGTGTATATTCAATCACACAACAAACACGTACACAGCCAATCTTTGAGGCATGTGATCTTCTACATTTTGAAAATCACCAGAAACATTTAGACTCTGATCTCTTTATTGTTTCAAACACACAAAAAAAGTTGATTACCTTCGAGGAATTTAATACAAAACGAAAAAATATTTACCTGCAAAAACAGACCAAGAAATAGATATACGTTTATTTGCCCCTATATTGGTGGCATGGGCTAACTCATTATCGAGGATTTTGGAAATACGATAAACTTTCGATAATCTGTTTTTCTGGACCCCTCTTGACCATAACACAAAAACTACAGTACTCGTGTGTGTCACACTCAAACCCACAAAACTTTTTGTGCTTTTCCAAAATTGTTTGCAACTGTTTTCTTCTCGATTGGGCTGGGTTTTGATTATAAGTTAATTTTTTCCCCTCAAATTCAAATGCATCTTCCAAAAAAAAAAAAAAACACACACACACACAGAGAAAACACACATGTTTACATATTTAAAATTCAATGCTTATACCCAGTACTCCCGAAGTGAAAAAGCTTGCCCTCATTGGAGAAGAGGATCAAAGCAACCTCTGCATCGCACAACACAGACAACTCCGAAGCTTTCTTCAACAAACCCTTCTTTCTTTTACCAAACGTGACTTGTCTATTCACCTTGTTGCTTATTCTCTCCAACACAACTTTCCCTCTCCCCATCTGATCTTGTTCTTTTTCTAGATACCAAAAACCCCAAAAATGAAAGTTCTGTAAGTAGAACAAGCCTCGTTTCTAGTCTAGCATATTTATACAGATGGCATATTCAGCTTTTTTTTTTTTTTTTTTTTTTTTTACCTTTTTACCGTGGGCAACTGAAAGTTAACTAATTTAATTGGATGAATGGATGGGTTTTCCTTGTGTGTGATAATGGAAACATGTTGGAAGCCAAGTTTTTGTGTGGTACAAGGTCATCCGTCTTCTGAAACAAAAATTAATTGATTTGGGTGGAAATTAATTTTGTGGGCTATTTCTTCAATAATGTTTCGATAATACTAAAGTAATAGGGAGGGCTAAAGCTTCATACAAATCTATTCATTAAATGAAACAAACGCGAAACATCTATCCCTTCATTAATCTGATGCCCTGCTCTTATATATATTACTAAAATTTTCTGACATTTTTAATCTGACCAAAATTTATTTAAGTATTGATTTCTTATGTTTTTATGGTACATGTTATAACCAAGCGGTATTCAAACAGATCAGTACTGCACATCAATACATTAGAAATTAATTAGCTGAAACATAAATAATATAATTTTTATATATTAATACACGAGAAAATTACATTTTTTGCCTGTGATTTACAATTGTTAATGGTGGAATTGCATTTTTAGTCATGTAACTTTCATTTTTTCTTTCATTTTTGATTCTGTTGTTGCTGTGAATTTCATTTTTAGACGTGTCAATTCTGCTCATATTTATAATAAAAATAATATTATTTGGAATAAAAATTAATACTTTTTCATGAGTGACTCAAAATAGAATATGTGTATCACAAAATTGACTTGTGAGATCGTCTCATATTAGTTTTTGTGTAAACTATAAAACGACCTATTCAAATATCATGTTTCGTTTTCTCTCTTAACGGATACAATAATCGCTCTCAACAATCAAAATAATTTTATTTTTTTTAAAAAAAGAAGAAATTAATCACTATAAATTTGTATTTACTCGTATTTTCCAACAAAAAAAACTATCCACTCGTCATCAATATATACATCTAACGAATCCGTATGTTCAGTCTTATAAATACTATCATTTATTACCAATAAGGATGGTCCAACATGTTGGACCGCTAGTTAGCCACGGGGCTCGGACTATTAATTTGCACCTACCTTCTCCAAATTAATTTTAACATGATTTTTATTTTTATTTTACGTTCAATAATAATAAAAGTTATACTATGTGTAACATAAAACTTAAATTTTCTTATAAATAAACAAAAAAAAATTACTTTTAACTATAGAATAAAAATATTTATTACTTGGAATCTAGTAATAAACTTTACTAAAAAAATATTTTTTTAAATGTTTTTTATTATATGATTTTGAATTTTATCATATTTAATCCGCATGTGCAGTAATATTAATATTGTATATAATATAATATACACAAGCAGCGACTAATGAATGCTGCAATATATAATTTTGGACCACTGGCTGGTAACTCTCACAATCAATTTGCGCCCACACATCTTTTATTTCTCAAATATTGTTCATGCACCAAGTTTAAATTATTTTATTCATGATATATTAATTTGTGGCATTTAAATGAAATCTTCAAGCCCTGCATGAGTTTGTTATATTTCATACTTTTCTTCTATTTTATAAAATAAAAAACTTTATCTTAAAATTTGGATTTCAAAATATAACCATCCATATTAACAACATTAGAAAAAACCAGCTACAATTCTTAATAAAAAAACTAAAGTTTAATTTAATAACTTGAAAAGTAAATTCAATAATTTAAGTTACAGTAATTGTTAGTATCGTAACACTGATTAAAGGGATTAATAAACAATCTACAAAAAATCTCCCGGAGGCACCTAAACGCCTCTTGTTGCATAGGAGGGGCGTGAGAGAGGTGGCTACGCGCCCGAAAAGTGGCGTCTGGGTGTCTGTAATATTGTTTGACAACATACACTAGTTTTTTTTCGTGGAATAATACATTCTAAGTTGTGTCTCTTGATGTAAATCATCAAACTTTTGAATTGGAAGACACCCCAATGTTGAAAAAACATGTCCTTGCATATTGATATTTTTAAATAGATGATCAAATGTCTTTCATATTATTTGAATTTTGAATATACATGCTCACATTCATCTTGTCTACATTTCTTTTATTGTGTTATAATTACAAGATAAGTTGTATTTTGAGAGAAGATTGTTATTCACTGAAGCACCAGAGTGGAACAAATTCTTTTTAAGGACACAATGTTCAACACTGACCTCAACTATCGTTGCTGCAAGTTTCTGTCATTTTCAAGATTTCAGGTATATATTTTTGTAATTAACTCTTGTTCTAAAATCCAAGATTTTTATTTAATCGTGATAATATCTTTTGGTAATCTAATTGTACTAGGATTATGAAATCTGGGATATTTATCTGATATAAGATTTTTCAAAGTTAGCTAAGTTGTGTAGATAATTTTATCGTGTGCAGAATTATGGAGCTCGAAATTAAGATGATATTATCTTGGGGATGAATATATCTATCATAATCCAAGAAATTAAATAAGAAATTTTGGATATAAGCATGTAAAGTTGGAGATATAAATTCAAAATTTGGAATAATTACACCAGATAAAGACCTAAGATTTGATATATGGATTCACCTGGATAAAGATTAAGCAAGAGGATAAATTCATCTAGGAATTTCGAAATTTTGGTAAGGTTATTTGGGATTTTCGAAATTCTAGATATAGAAAGAGTCTACACAGAAAAAAAATACAGGCATAGGAAAATTTAAAAGTTTCTCTACCAGAATTTTCGGAAAAATCAAAAGTCCTATTTTTAGGAAAAGTTACCATTAAATTCGAATTACTAAAAAGAAGTTTTGGGATTCAAGAAAAATAATTTACTTATACAGGAAAATAAAAGATATACCGAATATTGAAAATTAGACGCAAAATTCGAAATTTTGCAGGCTAGGACAAGGTATAAATTTCGAAATATCCAAAAGATGGATAGTTAGATTTCGAAATATTATTCAGAATCAGAGATACATAAGGATTTTTATCCTAAATTTAAGTTTGATTCAAAAAAATTCAAACGCAAGGATAATACACGATCAGGATAGCAGTCAACTCCTGTAAATAGGAGGGCCCTATAACTCGAAATTCACACCTCTAAACTCATCAAAATTTTGAGTTTCTCCCTCTCAAGTCTCCCTAGGATTTTCAAGAGCTTGCTCTTTTAGTGTGCCGAGTAGCGAAGCGCTGCTGCATTCTAGCCGCCGAAGCAGGAATTCGAAATTCCAGTGCAAGAAACCCCTCTTTTCACGTTTTTCTTCAAGGATTAAGGTAAGTGGGCTTGTTTTAAATATTAAAATTCATTATGCATGTTCCTTCGTTTTTATGAAAATAAGGTCGAGTACACTTTCTTCTTCTACTCCGTTCTTGTGTTGGTTGTCATGTGGTTTTAGGCATTGTGAGGATTCGACTGTATATGGGTGAGAATCTCAACCATGATATAACCCTTACACGGTGGAGATATAACAGATATATGGCTTCGCCCCCTTAGAGGAGTAAAAATTAGGGACTGATATCAGTAAACCATAGAAAGTTGAGGAATCTCAGTGTCTGGTAAATGTTATACATGCGATATGAATGATGTTGTGCAAGTCATGTGATTTCGAAATTTTATGCATGTTGTTACATTGTGCTCGAACGGCCCCTACTAGCTGAGTATTTCCCGAAATACTCACCCCTTACTCTTCTCTCCCAAGATTTATCCAAAGAACAGGTTGAGGAAGAGGAGTCCGAGAAATTTTGAGGCTGGTGATTCACAAGATTATTAGTAGCCATGTTTAGTTATTCGAATTTTTGTATTATCTATTCCTTGTAGACGTTTTCGCATTAATTATTTAATTATTTCAGTTGTAAAGACATTGGTATCTTTTTTGAGGATTTATGAAATAAACTGGTTTCGGTTTATATTGTGCTACGAGACTGGTTGTTTTTCGATTGTGTGATTGATGAACAACGCCGATGTCGACTAACACTGGTCGCGGGGCGTAACACTTGTATATTTATAAAATCTCAATATAATATTATGTAATTTGAATTGTATGCTATAAAACCCAACCCAGATTCAACACACATATATACACATATGTTTGTATGTATTTATAAATATATCAGATTATGTTTCATTTTGCACAAAGACTAAGAATCAATTAAAGCATATTTGAAGTCGGAGATGTGTTGTATAATGGAAATCACATATTTCCACAATGGTATGATGTTGTTCACTTTGAGCCAAATCCCTAATTGCTTTTCTTTTGGACTTTACACAAAAGACTTCATACCAATGGAGATATTATTTCATCTTATTAACCCACGATCTTCCTCGATCTTCCTCATGCATTTTAAATTTGGGACTTTGGTTGAATTCACAACAATCCTTCCCTCATATGAAAGACCACAATTCTTCTCATGGTCCAGGAATCCTCTCAATCTCATCTGTCCATCCTTGAGACAACTCATCTCCGCTGCGATGTGAGCGCATGCTTTACATGAAATATTTGAAGCATCTCCTGCCTCGATCTCATCGTGGATTTACTAGAAGCCCTCATCTCCTTCATTAAGTATTTGAGAATTCCACCAACATGGCTCGATCTCGACCATGGCTTTGATACCACTTTTTTGAGATAAAAACATATTAACCAATAAAGCATCGGAATAAATAACTCATCTTTTGTGTGAAACTAGCAAGAAACAATATCAAATAGAGCAACTAAAATCAGTACACACAATCAAAGCATAATAAATGACGAGCGATTTTTAACATAAAAAACCTCTATGGTGTAAGATGGAAAAACTACAAGACTGGAGTCCACTAAAATAATATCCACTATAATGAATAACGAGATTACAACTAGTCCATATCCAAAGCCAAATAATCACTAATAACTGTCAAGATATCACAACATTGAAACATCAAAAAAATTAAAAAGATCTACACAAAAAAATCTATTATCTAGAACCTATTCTTGTCGATACAAAGCTCCAATTCCTAAGTCCATTGTCTAGAATGTATCTCACCATGTTTTGAATATTTTGTCCAAATTTTAGCTCAATCCGACAATTAGATTTTCGCAAACGGGCTTTGAGAAATCCACAAGCCTCTATTCGTCATCCAAAAACTGATCCAAATTAACGACCATAAAATTCGATCTCAATTGTTCACAATTTATTTACATCTTTTGAACGTGCTTACCAAATTTTAGCTAGATCCAATGGATCAATAAGTCTAAATGCTTCTGCAAATTGATTGATTTGCACGGATGTGTACTCAAACGACATACTTTAAGCTTCTCTCTTAGAAATATTTTTGTCATCATAAAAGCACAATTATCATCCGTGTGAATCTTTTTAAGCTCAAGCAATTTATCATTCATGATAACATTTCTCATCCAGTGGTATTTAACGTCAACATGATTTGGCATTGAATGAAAGTAGAATGCTTGCTAAGGTGTATAGCACTTTGTTATCACAAAATACTTTGTATTGTTCCTGCTGACCAAGTTCCTCCACAAACTTTTTCATCCAAAGCAGCTCTTTACAAGCTTCGTTTGCTACAATATACTCTGCTCCTGTTGTAGAAAGTACAACACATTTTTGTAATCTTGATTGCCATGATACAACACAACCTAAAAAAGTTAATAAGTATCCAGAAATATATTTTCTAATATCCACATCATTTGCCATGTTCGAATCTGTGTAGCCAAATAACATTGTTCTCCATTTCTAAATCTAAGTCTCAAACTATAAAGATCTCACAGATATCTTAGTATATCCACTTCACTGCATCCCAATGCTCTCTTCCTGGATTGGATAAATAACGACTCACAACACCAACTACATGAGTTATACCTGGCCATGTGCACACCATTGTGTACATCAAACTTCATACTGTTGAAACATATAGAACTTTTCTCATATTTTATTTTTCTTTATAAGTAATGGGACACTGATGAACATCGAGCCTAAAGTGTGCATCATATGGGGAAATATTCATTTTAGCTTCGCTCATATTGAATCTTTTCAGCACTTTCTCAATGTATTGCTCATGTGATATGTATAAATTTTTATTAGTCCTGTCTCGACAAATTATGATGACAAGAACTTGTTGTTCGACTCAAATCTTTCACGGCAAACGATTTAACAATTGCTTCTTCAGCCCATTAATTCTTAAAGATTTTTTAGCAACAATTAACATGTCATCGACATAGAAAAATAATATAATATAATCATCATCGGAAAATCTTTGCACAAAGACACAATGATCAGAACTTTTTTTCTGGTATTCTTGCTTACCCATAAGTGAGTCATTTTTTTATATCATAATCTGAGTGTCTGCTTCAAGCCATACAAACTCTTTTTTTCGATTTGCATAAAAAATAATTTTTTTCTTTTACCTTGAAACCTTCTGGTTGATCCATTTATATTTCTCTATCCAACTCACTGTGAAGAAAAACAGTTTTAACATCCATATGCTCAACCTCCAAGTCCAATTTGGCTGCAAAACCAATCACAACACCGATAGAGGACATTATAATTATGGGAGAAAATATTCCATCAAAATCATGATAAAAGTTAAACGTGTGATTTGAAGAGACATTTTGGTTGGAATGCTTGAAGAATTAATATCAGTCAAAAGTTCATTTTCCAATTATTAATTAGTATGCATTTAATTTTTTTGTAGTTGTAATTTTTTATAAATTCTGAAATGTAATCAGTTTAAGGGGTGTGATCAAATATATCTTGTCTCTATTCTCCAACAAAGTGGTATCAGAGCTTTTTTTTATTGGAGTGAGTCAATTATATTTGAAGACACCGCCATGAATTCTCTTCCTGTACACTTTCCGAAACTATCAAAGGAAAACTACAGCAACTGGAGTATTAAGATGAAGACTCTGTTGCGTTCTCAAGGTGTGTGGGATGCTGTAGAAAAAGGTGTGGAAGCTCCCGAAGATGAATCAACCTTGAGTCAAGCCCAAAGAACAGCATGGCAAAAATCTGAACAGAAGGATCAGCAGGCACTGTCCACCATTCAACTTTATGTAGATGATGAAGTTTTTGAAAAAATATCCACGGCATCAACGTCGAAGGAGGCATGGGATTTGCTTCAAAAGTCATTCAATGGAGGTGACAAAGTTGTACGTATTCGTCTTCAAACTTTGAGAAGAGAGTTTGAATCATTAAATATGAAAGAGTCGGAATCAATTTCGGAGTATATTTCACGCGTTCTTGCCACCGTCAACCAATTGAAAAGACACGGAGAGAAAATAGAGGATGTTCGTGTGATTGAAAAAATTCTTCGATCACTTGATGCGAGATTTGACTATATTGTTGTGGCTATAGAAGAATCAAAAGATTTAGATTCCATGACGATTGATCAATTGATGGGATCGTTGCAAGCTCACGAAGAGAGAATTAAAAGAAAGGAAGAACCACCTTCACAATCTTTGCAATCCAAACTTTATTTGGGAGAAAAGAATGAAGATTTTAAATTTTTTAATCGTGGAAGAGGAAGGGGTAGAAACTATGAAAGAGGTCGTGGACGAAGAAATTCTCGAGGCAGAGGAGGAAGATGGAATGGATACAACTGTGATTCAAATAATAATCACCAACGATACTCGAAAGGATACCATGATGAATCGAATAATCAACAGCAATACTCGAGAGGTCGTTGAAGATCTCATTTTCAGCAAAGATGAGGAAGAAATAAAGCAGAAATAAGATGTTACTCCTGTCAAAAACTTGGCCACTACGCAAGTGAGTGCCCAGATTCAGAAAAGAAAGAAGAAAAGAATTATTATCTTGAAGCCGAAAATGAAGAATCAACACTGTTAATGACATGCAAGAGTGAGGATGAACAAAGCACTGGGGAAACTTGGTATCTTGACACTGGTGCAAGCAATCACATGACAGGTAACAAAGATCTGTTCACCATTTTTGATAAATCATTTGGAGGAAACATTTTTTTTGTAGACAAGACTAAAGTTTCGATTGATGGAAGAGGTGATGTTTTGATTAAACTAAAGAACGGAGATCATCAATTTATTTCCGATGTTTACTATGTTCCTGCTTTGAAGTCAAATATTTTGAGCATTGGACAATTGCTAGAAAAAAGATATGCAGTTGATATGATGAACTGTGGACTAGTACTCAAAAGTCACAAAGGGAAGATGATTGCTAAAGTGCCTATGACGAAAAACAGAATGTTTCCTCTCAACATTGAAACAGGTATTTGGAAGTTTTTCAAGAATAGCATTTCCGATTCATCATGGCTATGGCATTTGAGAATGGGGCATTTAAATTTTGAAAGTTTAAATATTTTGAGTAAAGAAAGGATGGTTGCTGGTTTGCCATTATTTTGTCATCCTAATCAACTTTGTGAGAATTGCATATTTGGCAAACAAACAAGGAAAAGTTTTCCGAAGGAATCCTTGACGAAAGCATCAAAACTTTTGGAATTAATACATGCTGATATTTGCGGACCTATCAAGCCAACTTCATTTGGTAAGAACAATTATTTCTTATTGTTCATCGATGATTTTTCCAGGAAAACATGGGTCTATTTTCTTAAGCAAAAATCTGAAGCTTTTGAATCATTTAAAAAATTCAAAACATTCGTAGAAAATCAAAGTGGGTTTGTGATTAAAGCCTTGAGAACCGATCGTGGAGGAGAATTCACATCACTATATTTCAACAACTTTTGTGAATCACATGAAATTAGAAGGCCACTAATTGTTCCAAGATCTCCGCAACAAAATGGAGTTGTAGAGCGGAAGAATCGAACTATTTTAAATATGGTTCGCAGCATGCTGAAAAGTATGAATATGCCAAAGATTTTCTGGGCAGAAGCAGTAGCATGTGCTGTATATTTATCAAACCGTTGTCCAACCAAAAGTTTGGAGAAAATGACACCAATTGAAACTTGGAGTGGGCGAAAGCCAAGTGTTTCTCATCTCAAAATATTTGGAAGTGTGGCTTACTCACATGTCTCTAATGAGTTGAGAAGTAAACTCGATGACAAAAGTGAGAAACTTGTTTTCCTTGGCTATGCGGAAAATTCTAAAGGATACAAGTTGTATAATCCAAACACAAAAAAGCTTATCATTAGTAGAGATGTTGTCTTCGATGAAAGCAAGTCATTTGATTGGAAAAATCAAAGTGATGAATATGATTTCTCGTATTCTCTAGAAATCAGTTTTGATAATATAGAATCTGAAATCACAGAACCTGAAAATTCAGAAAGCATGGATGCAGATTCTCCGTCTGAAAATTCGAATGAAAGACCTCATCGGTTCAGAAATCTAACCGAGATATACGAAGATTCTGAAATTACCAATGATCCTACTTTCTTTTGCCTATTTGCAGATATTGAGCCATTAGATTTTGAGAAGGCAGAAAAACAAATTGAATGGAAAAATGCTATGGATGAGGAGATTGCATCCATCAACAAAAATCATACTTGGGAGTTGACTCGGTTGCCACCCGGAAAGAAAGCAATTGGTGTGAAATGGATATTCAAAATAAAGAAAAATGCTGATGGAGACGTGGAAAAATATAAGGCTCGATTGGTAGCTCGGGGATTCACACAGAAAAAGGGGATTGATTATGAAGAAGTTTTTTCTCCTGCTGCAAGGATTGAAACAATTAGATTGATTTTGGCAATTTCAGCTCAACTAAAGTGGAAAGTGCACCAAATGGATGTGAAATCTGTTTTTTTTTTTGCATGGAGAACTTTCAGAAGAGGTTTATGTTACTCAACCTCAAGGATATATTGCAGTAGGAAATGAAGATAAAGTCTTGAAACTAAGAAAGACACTATACGGACTTAAACAAGCTCCAAGAGCTTGGTATAGTTGCATTAATTCTTATTTTGAGCAAACCGGTTTCCAGAAATCACCACATGAGCATGGATTATATGTGAAGAAAGAAAAAGCTGGAGGTGTTTTGATTGTATGTTTGTATGTCGATGATCTTATTTTTACCGGAAATAACTCTAGCATGATTGAAAATTTCCGAAAATCCATGCGACAAAGATTTGAGATCACAGATTTGGGTCTTATGTCATATTATTTAGGTATTGAAGTCAAACAAGAAGATGGTGGAATTCGGTTAAATCAGAAGACATATGCAGAAAAAATTTTGAATGAATTTGGAATTAGGAATTGCAGCATTGCGGCTTCACCTATGGATCCAGGTGTTAAATTATCTAAAGATGATGGATCAAGTAGAACAAATGCAACTCTTTTCAGAAGCATGATTGGAAGCTTGAGGTTTCTAACTTACACCAGACCGGATATTCAATTTGCAGTAGGTGTGTTGAGCAGATTCATGACAGCACCTACTCAAACTCACATGAAAGCACTCAAACGGATTTTGAGTTATGTAAAGGGAACAATCAGTTTTGGTTTAGTTTACTCAAGTAATGAAGACTTTAAGCTGACTGGTTTTTGTGATAGTGATTGGGGAGGAAATTTAGACGATCGAAAGAGTACTACGGGTTTTGTTTTCTTTCTAGGAAATGCAGCGGTAGCTTGGAGTTCGAAAAAGCAGCAGATTGTGACGTTATCTTCTTGTGAAGCTGAGTATGTGGCTGCCACCGCTTGTGTTTGTCATGCTATATGGATAAAGAATGTAATGAAAATGCTACAACTTGAGCAACAAGAGGCAATTCGCATTCATATTGATAATATTTCTGCAATTGCATTGGCTAAAAATCCGGTATTTCATGAAAGAAGTAAGCACATCGACACTCGATATCATTTTCTTCGTGACCGTGTTAACAAAGGAGAAGTTCTGCTGAAGCATGTGAAAACTCGAGAACAAATAGCTGATATTCTTACAAAGGCGTTGAAGATTTTAGACTTCCAAAGGCTCAGAGATAAACTTGGAGTTATAAAATCACATGTTTAAGGAAGGGTGATAAAAGTTAAACGTGTGGTTTGAAGAGACATTTTGGTTGGAATGCTTGAAGAATTAATATCAGTCAAAAGTTCATTTTCCAATTATTAATTAGTATGCATTTAATTTTTTTGTAGTTGTAATTTTTTATAAATTCTGAAATGTAATCAGTTTAAGGGGTGTGATCAAATATATCTTGTCTCTATTCTCCAACAAATCAACACCTTTATTTTGACTGAAACCTTGAACAACCGATCTAGCTTAGAATCGCGGCAGAGAAGTGTACTCATTCAGCTTTATTTTATATACTTGTTTATTTTTCAAAGCTTCTTTTTCCCACGGGCAGTTTCACCTGCCCAAAGGTATCATTTTCATATAAAGATTTCATCTCATCTTGTATGTCATCAATCCACTCATTTTTGTGCACATCTTCCATTGCTTTTTCATAATATCAGGTTCTCTCCCATTAGTCAATAACACAGACTCACTCGCAGGATCTGTGTTCCGAGTATAAGAATTATGAAAGACCTTTAACTAGAACCTGAGTTTCTGATTCTAGATCTGCCTCAACCTCTACATGACCATCAATATCATCAATAATAGAAAAGTCAGTCTGAATAGTGCGCCCTCATCTTGTACCGACACTTGGTTATGAGGTACTGTGTCCAAATCAATCAAATTGTCACTAGACTTGCTTGATGTCTTGTCTATCTTCTCAATATCCTTTAGAGATTTTGATTTTCAAAAAATACGACATCTCGACTTCTGATGGGTTTCTTTTCTCGTGGATCATAAAACCTGTAATCAAGCACATTCTGGTCGTAGCTAAGAAATACACACTCCCGGGTCTTAACGTCGAGCTTGGACCTTTCATCTTTGGGAATATGGATAAAAGCCTTGCATCCAAAAACGCTTAAGTGTTTATAAGAAATATTCTTTTGGGACCAAACCCTATCTGGAATGTCAAAAATTTAAAGGAACACATGGTGTAAGATTTAAAACATGTGTAACTGTACCTAAGGTCTCACCCCAAAACGACCTTGGAAAACCTAATTCTGAAAAGCAAACATCTCACCTCTTCAAAACTGCTATTTCATTTGATTATGTAGTTAATAAAAGGTACACTTTTTTTTCATGCAAATGTGCCAAATACAGAAAATATGATATCTGAGCTGGTTCAGCAACACCACATAAGTATTTCAATTGTTGTCAAATCTGATCATGCTCCATGCATCTATCCAATGAAATATGCATGTGTTAACTATACTTATAGGCAAATTAACACAAATCAATCTAATTATGCAAACATGAAGAAAATATGAAAAAGAAAAACCTAAAACATGCAAATGTGAATAGAGTGAACATGATTAACGTACCTTAAATATGTTCATGGATCAATATCCTAAAGAAGTCTCTACTTTGTCTGATGAAACTAAGAGAAAACCAAGCTAGGTAATGGATCATATGAAAAACGATATATAAAATTGAACGACCGTATTTATGGTATCATCTTGGCGTATTTCATATGGCTCGGTAATCCATCCGAGCAACCTTGGCCTACCATCCACTGAAGTAATTCTTGTTTCTTCTCATAGTCGTCTACGTACCGAACTAATTGTTTATGACATATATCAGTCTTTCTTGCAAAACAGATGGATCAATGTATGTCGCGTGGCTCGACTGAAAATATATGAGCATTAGATTAACTGAAAGTTATGAATGATAAAGGCAAAGGTAACTAGGTAACACCAGCCCATTACCAGAAAAGAGCTTAACTACTGAAAGAAATCTTTTATGCATGTGATAAGAGTTAAAGGGAAAAAAAGAAGAAGAAGAAGAAGAATTACCAACTGGCTAATTATTTTTGAATTCAATCAATTATCCTATACTTGACCAGGGGTAATTAAATTTTTTTAGGAAAAAACTGAAATGGCCAGCAATAATCAAAGTATTTTTTCGAGGGAAAACAACTTAAGTTAGCAGTATAGTTACCAATTTAAGAAATGAAAGCTTGCTGAAGTTCTGAAAAGAGATCATACTGAATCGAGGTAAGAAAACTTCATAGAGAACAAATAATTCCATCAAAATATTAGTATTTCTTGGCATTTGACTGATGTCATTAAAAATTAGATTGAGAAAGAAAAGAAGGATAGACAAAACCCTAATACTCGCATAACACATACTTCAATTCTTGCTGATTTTTAACTTAGTACCTCTGCCTGAATTTTGTGAAAGAACTTCCCGTTGACTGTTGTGGTGACCCAAGCAACCACATCGAGACCCCTTTCCATTATTTCTACAAACACTGTTGAGATTCGAAAGCTTCGATTTCCCAAGCAAGAATGGATCAGGATCTCCACCCCTCTCGTTTCAACATTCACCGTGACAGAATGCTTCGAATTCTCTGATATATCTGACAGTTCCTTAGCTGGTCTCGTCTTATTTTCAAGTCTTGGATATTCTTTTTCTTGTGTTTTAAGTAATTTACTGCCTCGTGCATGTGGTCGGATATTGAACGTTTCCCCTGAAAACAATTTCTATTTAGCAAACATATTGGAGGGGAACTACAAGCACAGCCTGGCAAGGACTTGAGATATATAAAATATATTCAGACCGGTTTAGATCTTCTGCACCTCCACCATTTTACATATTAATGATGCATGATTCGCCGCATGTAATCATATTTGACTTGATTTTCACCCACGATTCATATCAACTGATCAGTATAGTTAAAGGATGTAGCAAGTGCAGCAAAAGATTTGATAGGTTCAGCTAAAACTAGAAACAATACTCATTGAGAATTCGAGGCTTCCATCACTTCAATTTGAATATTATAAAGACAAGGGCTTCAGGTTTTGAGAAAAAAACATAGCCTCCCGATAGAGCTAAAACAAAGTCAAATTTAGAGAAAATGCGTGCCAATTGAAAAAGGAATTAAATTCTTTAGCTAGCTTTTTACCTTGATGCATTCGAATGGAATAAGGGTTTGAAGAGATGCATAAAGATTAGCCATCTCATTCCTTCTTCGTTTTTCAAGATCTCTACACTCGTTTTTCCTGATACGTATACCGAGTTCATTTTTCTTCTCTGTTATACTTTCTTCAACCCCAAACTCTATGAATCTTTGTTTTTGGGTGCCGATTGTGGTGCTGGAGGTGGCCGTGGCGGTGGTGGAATGTACGTTTGCATCCAAGAGAAGCTTGATCCGAAATCAAATCGTCAAAATATAATTTATCTTCTTGTCCAGAAATTGATTTGGTTACAAAAGACAGCTCATCTCCTGATCGTAAATCAAACATCTTTAATTTATCCAAGATTCTGATCAAAGCTAGCTAGATTGATTATTTTTTTGGATATGAAAATGGAGAAGAAGATACGGTGGTTGAGGTGTTGAGATCTTCCATGGCTCACTAATAATGGAATATTATTATCTTCATTAAACAAGGCGAGGGCCTCCAACAAGCGACCCACCGGCCATTCTTTAACTTACTTTAGGGTTTATTATAAGAATACACGCTCTATATATATAACTTCTGTTTTGGTTAAAAAAATATTTGGAGATTACAATTTAGAGTCATGTATTTTAAGACATGCTCTCGAGTATAGAAAACAAAATATGTTTTCTTTAGGGAAAATTACAATTTTAATCCCGTAATTTAATATGTTTTTTATTTTAGTCACTTAATTTTTCAAAGTTTGGTTTTCATATAATTCAGATTTTTTGTCTTTTTTTGGGTTCAAAACAAATAAATACATGACATTGATTCCATCTTACATGATACATGTAGAGAGAATAAATCTCATATTACTCAAATTAAATTAGATTTGAAAAAAAAAAACATGGAAAAATAAAGCAATACGATAGAATCGGTGTCAAATAAACCATAAAATAAAGCTTTTTTATTTTTGTTTATGTATATTTTAATGTATGTGATATAAACTTTATTTTTGTTACATATGCCAAGTAGGATAGAATCAGTACAAATAAATCATATCCGATGAATTTAGCGGTTTCAGACAAAAAAATGACCAAAAATAAAAAAAAAATCAAATTACCGTATGAAAACCAAATTTTAACAAGTTTCAGGAGTAAAACAAAAAATTGTCCGACTTGCAGGACTAAAATTGTAATTTTTCTTTTTCTTTAATACAAATATATATAGATAGATGATAGTAGTAAGAATTTCATTTTTAATCGGAAAATCAAAACTCTGTTACTCTAAAATAAAAATACTAATATATATACTCTATATACCAAAAAAATATAGTCAAATATCAAATGACTCATACAACTACCTATATCACCGATGAATGGTACAATTGACAACTTAGACGATAGGGTGGTTGATTAGAAGACAAATCTGTTAAGGTAGTCAACACTGACCATTACTATCTCCACGTATGCGAGCATGGTTCAAATTACATTTATTTATTCGATACGATGAAAATATATATCATTTTATATTTTTTATTTATTTCAAACTTTTAAGCTTTAGAAATTAAAAAACATTTTTTATTTTTATTTTTTTACGTAAATAGCACAAATATTAAATCAAATGTGTTTTTTACTCTATAGGGAACTTATTTAAACAGTAAAATGTGTGTATAGTTTTTACAATTTTATGAATTGTTTACAAGGTTACTTCGTATCGTATATAGTATTGATTGTTTACATAGTATATATGTATATATATAATAGTTCGTCGACCTCAAGCTTGAATTGTATTACTAACTGAACATAAAATGTAGACGCGCGGCTTCTCTCGGCGGCAGAGATATTCATCTTTCTGAATCAATTCGAGGTGTTTATAATAAGATTTTATAACTGCATCGATTATTTCTCAGTTGCTGATTGATATCCCGGGATGTCCCGGGACATGAATAGTGCCCGAGATGTCCTGGTGACCCGGGTCTCAGAGCCGAGATATGGATAGTGCCAGGAATGGATTGCTCCTGAGTCAATAAGGTGACAACCTGAAGGCAGATCCAAGTCTCTGGATGGTTGGGACATTGAGAGTGACTTGACAGGAAGTGTATAAGAAGAGGCCAGTCAAGAGGCCGGGCCATCGGAGCAGCTGAGATATAATTTCCCGGGCTATTGGATGCCCGAGCCCTCTTGTAATTTTCTGAGAGGCATTCTGCCCAAGCCACTTCGATATAAATGCTGCATTTAATGACGTCGACTACGTAGGGTGTGCAAAGCCGACCTATCTCTGACAATAATATAAATGGTTGACAGAATTAAGTGGGCTGGATGTGGCTAATATACGATTTGACATGTCAGAATATAGGGTATAATCAGCCGTCCTACTATAATTAATGATCAGCACAAAGAACGAGATCATCATTACATCCTCTACTATAAATACCGGGTTTTATATTTGCATTTACTATCTATTGACACATTAAATACTCTTATTTATTGTTCATTTACTCTCCACTCCCTACACCAATTACACAGCCATCACTTGGTTACATTGGTTTTCTTGCTTGAGTTCCCTACTGACTTAAGCATCGGAGTGGTCACGCCGGATACCCCTCCGACGTCCATTCACGTGGTTACTTTCTTGTTTACAGATCTCTCAAGCCAAGCAAGGGAGGAGAAAAGTTTTTAGTCTAGACGTCCAACTCATATTTCCCTCGATATATTGATAACAAACCCGGTAGAGTACCCGACCCAACTCACCCCTTTCACCCGGTTTACATCACTGATATCTCAAAGTGTGAGTGGTGTTACGATTGCCAAATTTGGACTGATCACTGTCCATGATCGATTTGCCTATATCCTTTTCGGTTGCGTTACAATTTTGATTTGCAAGTTTTTAACAGTATGTCTGGACTTTGACAGATTTGTGTGGCGGGTTTCGAACTTCTGTGTTTAGTCCAATTATGTTTTGCAACTTCAATACAAATTTAGATGGGCTCTTTACTTGCAACTCGATCGAACTTTCTAGATCTATAGTATAAGAGACGCATCTGAGATTGACCAAGTATACCGGGCAGCGCCAAACTTGTAGTTTTAGAACATATCAAGATTTTCTCTTCTGAGCAGGATGTGTGCCACTTTATTTGCCATGTCCTCGGCTGGTTCCATCCCCTGGTTCGAACCTTAAAGCTAACTCAGCTTCCATGAATTTCTTTTCTCAATGTAAATTTCATTGAATTCAGTAAAAACATTTCATGCAACAAAAAAGATACAGCTTGGGATCTCAAACAACAAAAGAAAAATCTCCTTATTGAAGCACCACCTAGTTCCACTTTGAGCTGATTATAATGGTGTGATCCATGTTATCACTATCGGGCTTCTTACGCTATGCACACCATCTTTCCATATGAGAGCTCCAAACTCAGGACCTGATTGTGAAGATTTTGCAGTGAATGTGATCTTGTATGACAATTTCTTTATTTTGCTCGTAAAATTCAGTGTCACGGGCTCAACCCTCACGAGTACGCCTCTAAAAGGAGACACCACAACATGGTAACTGGAAACGGGAGGACCGACGTTCGTGACTGTTCTGTGAAGTGTCAAAACAGTAGTGTTTCCGCTATCAGAAAGTACTGCTGATATCGCGGGGTAGTTCAAATCCCCTGGGCTGGCAAGAGAATGTCTGCAAGTTCTTTTCGAGAATCTCGCAAAAAGCAGCAACTGGGAGGAGGTCAAGCCTTGAGTACAAAGAAAGTCGAAGTATTCTTGGGGTAAAATATCGTAAACCAAGCCGGGATTCAGGGCTTTCATTGGATGTATGTGTCCTGCCCCATGGTCGTATGCTGTGGAAGGCTCATCCGTCGAGGCGTCTTTTAGGGGATTATAGTTATTATCATGAGTATAAGCAGTGGTCATTAGTGCAGATTTGATTGCTGCCTGGCTCCAATCCTGATGCCTCGATTTTAGTAATGCAGCTACTCCACTTACATGAGGGCACGACATTGAAGTGCCAGATAAGATGTTGAATCTTGTTCTTCTAGGGTCGGAAGGGAGACTTGACGGCCCCAAAACTCCGGTCCACGCAGCAAGAATGTTTACTCCTGGTGCCACCATATCAGGTTTTAGCACCTCTAGGGATAGAAGATTCGGTCCTCTGGATGAAAAGGCAGCCACGACAGGAGACGGCCTGATGCCCAACTTGGTACCAAGAAATGCAAGGGTCGCAGTGGCATAGCGGTTTGTTAAAGCATAATGCTTAATCGATTTTCCCGCCATTTCCC
The DNA here is from genome assembly GCF_012295235.1 of Primulina huaijiensis. NCBI lineage: Eukaryota > Viridiplantae > Streptophyta > Magnoliopsida > Lamiales > Gesneriaceae > Primulina > Primulina huaijiensis. Next base: position 2,927,068 of record NC_133317.1, on the reverse strand, counting down.
CAACTGCCACTGCAGGGAGAAGATGACAATCTGCGATCAATTCCTCTCCGTTTGCCGCAGTATTTGACAAGATCATGCCTATACCTCCAGCATCTTTCACCACTTGACCCTTTTGGACTCGGGGGCTGATGCCGCGGTCACATATCACGATTTTGCCGGCCACAGAGTGAGGATTCAGGGTCCCTTCCAAGCACATTGAGCTTGGTGAAAGATTGCTGGAATTACTCCCATGGTATATGAGAGGATACTGCCTTTCCGAAAAAAGGCTTTTTTGTCCTTTGTAGAGCGATGCTCCAGTGAAAAATTTACCGGACCCAAGCTTAACATTGGCCGGAAAATCTCTATCCATTGTGCTGGCTCCAACTGTTGTAACCCATGGCGACACATTGGTGAGGCTAATCGGATCAGGGCCACCATTTCCAGCCGAACAAGAAACAAAGACTCCCCTCTCCATCGCCCCGAATGCTGCAATCGACAAACTATCACGATAATACGACGAAACGCCGCCACCCAACGAGATTGACAGAACATTGACTCCATCGGCCACAGCTTGATCAACCGCCGACAGAATGTCCGAGCTAAAGCACCCTCCAGTCCAGCAAACTTTGTAGGCTGCAATTCTTGCTCCCGGGGCCATTCCTCTCGCAGTCCCGTAAGCGTAACCCAAAAGATTGGCACCCCGAACTGGAGCTCCCGCAACTGTTGCTGCAGTGTGGGTGCCATGTCCATCTTGATCCCTTGCGGATTTGTACTCCTTTTGATAATTGATTCTGCCTGAAGCAGCCTCATATCCTTTGTAAAACACTCCAGCACCAACTATCTTTTTATTGCAGTTGCTCTTCGTAAATCCACGACCCGTTTCACATGTGCCTTTCCAATGTGCAGGAATTTTTGTCATCCCGGAATCGTTGAAGCTTTGGCTCTCCGGCCATATCCCGGTATCCAAAACACCTACCACGACATCGTGGTCGGATAATACATCGGACCAAATGCCGGTGCTATCTTCGTGTTCGAGCCCAAGGAACACAGGACTTCTGGTGGTGTGTAGCTGGTATACAGCTTCAGGGAACACAGTCATAACTCCATCTTGTTCTTGGAGTTTCTTTACTTCTTCTTCACTAAGCTGAGCAGCGACACCATGAAATGCAGTCTGGTAATTGTAAATTATCCTGTTTTCGAGTTGTAAATTTCCATCACCTGTTTCAGAGGTTCTTGATGCTACTGAATCGATCAATGATGAATACCACTGGTTATGGTCAGTAAATTTTTCTGGTTTTGCCCATTTGTCGATGTAAACTATGTATGTTTTCTTTGTTGACGTTTGGCTGGTGCCGGTACAAGTAACAAGAATGGTAGCCAGACAGCTTGATAGAAGAAGAAAGGCCCTCCATTTCACTGGCATTTTTTGTGGGCGAAAATGTGAGAAATGGATGAAGAAGGGTGCAGTGACAATTAGGGTAAAATGGAAGTGTTCGAAAATATCAAAGTGGGAGGGGCCATTAGGACTGTCCTTTGGCGCAGATAATAAAATTGGTGGTTGCCTCATGAATGATGGTTGTATGGAGTTCGGTGAAAACATTGAAATGTGAGAGGGATGGGATGGGATGGGATAGCTGCTGAATTCAACATACTTTCTTTTATTTTTCTCATAAAGTGGTCTCTCATTATTAATGGCATCTTGCAAACGGGGAAATCAAACATCATGTGAGATTTGACGTCATTCATTAAACAAAAATTTGAAATTAAACAAAAATTTGATGACAAGAATGAAAAGAACAATGAAATCTGATGCGATCCGGGTGAATCATATGAATAGGATCGGAGCAATCCGCCGAATCGGATAAGAGTTGTGCTCAAGGGAAATGAGCAAAAGATATGGCTTCAAACGTAACCTGCAAATAAGAAAATGAACTCGTGAATGGACGTCGGAGGGGTGTCCGAGATAGCCACTCCGATGCTTAAGTCAACAGGTAAAGGATAAAGAAGAAAAACTGTATATGTGAGTGAATATACGTGAATGTTCCAAAGTTCAGAATCTTTCAAATGAAATACATATCTGCTATTTATATGAGGAAATCCTATTATTATCTTGTTTTCAGTGTCAACTTACTATTTGGGGTGATATGGCTGTCCATACCATGTGGTTCTGACAGTAATGATTGTCAAGTATAAGGTGATCCATACTGATGCACTCGAGTGGGGTGCTACTTTCGAGATAACCCGAGTAGAAAGCTTCTCGAGAGTTTGTATGAGATCCCGAGCGGCTGGTAGCCCGGAGAGAAGATGTCTTAGGCATTCATCTGCCCGGTTTCTAACGAACTTCTCCTGTAGGCTTATCTTGAATGAGGCTATCTATATAAAATCACGGGTCATCCATAACCCGGACTCTTACGAGTTAACAAAACCATCCGCCAAGAGTTGGTTTCTGTTGTGTCTTAAAATTATTGATATTGGTGGGTTCCACCACTGGGTGCAGTTTTTTGTTGAGTACATGTAAATGATACTCGTCGTCTGATTAATCGTATTATTACTTCACAAAAAGTATGGAAGAGAGCCAAGTTTTGAGTCGGATTGGAATGAAATCAAACACGAAAAGATAAGATATTTATGGAGACATAATATTTGATTAATATGCAAATGATTTTGTTGGTATGAGATGTGACGGTGGATCACTGGTGACTTTAATGACAAGTGGTCGTGTATATATAATATATAATTGTCAAGACATCACTAATTCCACTAATATTGATGCATAAAAATTTATTGGTGGATGCATCTTTTTATATAAAGATACGTGGTCCCTTTAAATATTTCACAAGATTCTTGGTACGAAAAAAGGAGGGAAAAAAAATCAAAGGTTTTGTGGTGATCGACATGGGGAATGAAGCTGGCAAGGCTCACGAGGCATGATAATCTTGCTCCCCTGTGATTTTTTTATATCGCTAGCTTTGTCCATGGTATTTCAAGTTAAATCGGATGATTGATTATATTCTTGTTGGATTCGACAAAAGGCTAAAAATTTGGGATTTTTTTTTTCAGCAATTGAAGAAATTAAAGAAAAAAAAGGTTTTATTTGTAGGTTTTAGGAAAGGCAATTTGGGGATTGTATTAGTATAATGTGGCATAATATTTGATGCGGTTACTGAAATGGTTTAATAAATGCACACAAATAATGAAGAATCGTTATTAATTCCTCATTTAAAAAAAAATTAATAATGAATCATTAATGCCACTTTATAATTTGATTTCAATTAATGGTGTTAGGGGGTGATCACAGTGCCGTTTGATGGTCGATGCCATTTTACCTTCAAATTGTCACCAAGCCATTGCATGTGGATAGTGCGGTTTTTATATATATAAAAAATTGATCAGCCTAATTAGTGTGCATTTCAACGTAGCTGTACCACACAATTATCATCTACGTCGTATACTAATAATAAATCAATTATTATTTGAGTTTTTTGACTTTTTACTTTTCTTTTCAAAATTTTTGAGGGCCCATTATTGGTCGGGACAGATTGTATATTCAGCATCTATGTCAGTCTTTTTTTCTTTTGGTATAATTCGATGACTAATAAAGCTTGTGAAAGTAGCAGTGATATGCTAAATGTTACACATACACCATTAAGTTACATGCAAAAGTTGCTTAAATAATTAATAGTTTGTGCGTTTAAAAGTAAATGCACTACTTGCTTTTTATTTGTTACCTATAGTCCGTAAACTAGGATGGTAGGATTTATTCCACCAAGAAGCGGCCTATTTTCTCTATCAGATAAATGATTAAATGATGTTGCTAAAATAATAGGTCTCATCCATTGAACTCCCCCTTCTGAGACGGGGAAAGTGGTGAAAATAGCATATATGCCCTTCAAGAAACCTTGATCTGCACTATCCTCCCTTCTCAAATCAAAATAATGTCAAACTTCATATGCAAATTTAGCTACAAAATCGCCTCAGCTTTGCAAGAATACCTTTCTAACTTCATCTCATTGCTTAATACCATAAGTAAACTGTTTAGGACTTCCATTTGTATCCCTGGTGATCCTTTGACAGAGAATTCATAGACAATACCATCAACTTCAATCATGCTGCATCCAGGAACCGTCTTCCGTACTTCTTGTTCCTTCATCAAACTCCTTATTCTCTTCAAATCATCAAATCTACCAGCCCTGGAATACACATCACACAAATTCTCATAAAAGGCGTGGTTTTCGGGTTCCAACTCAATCAAGTGTCGAGAAACTACTTCTCCCAACTTCATATTTCCATGCAGTTGGCATCCTCCAAGAAGTGCACCCCAAACAAAAACATCTGGCTTCTTTGGCATGCTTCTAATAATCTCTTCCGCCTCAGAAAACAGCCCGGCTCGGCCAAGAATACCAACCATGCAAGCATAGTGTTGGACCTCTGGCTCAATACAATAATCTTCCCTCATCACATCAAAACACAGGCGACCTTTATCTACTAGCCCAGAGTGAGCACATGCAGTTAACAATGCAACAAATGTTACAGCATTAGGTCGAACTCCAATTGCTACCATTTCTTCGAAAATTGCGAAAGCCTCATTCTCATACCCATGAAGTGCTAATGTAGATATCATGGCCGTACACGCCAAAACATCCCTCTTCGGCATTGCCTTGAAAACATCAAAGGCTCTTTCAATGCATCCACATTTGCCATACATGTCCACCAAAGCCGTCCCAATTACCATATCACATTCAATACCACTTCTTTCCAAATAACCATGCAGCCACCTCCCATGATCTATGGCACCAAGAGAAGCACAGGCCGAAAGCAAACTTGTCACTGTAATTCTATCAGGCAAAACCAAATCTTTATCGTCTTCCAAAACTTGCATTTGGTGAAAAATTTCCAACGCCTCCTTCGCTCTTCCTCCTTGAACCAAACCTGTGATCATAGAATTCCAAGTAATGATGTTTTTCCTGTCCATCTGTCTAAACAAAACCAACGCTTTGTCAAGTTCACCACCTCTCAAAAACCCAACAATAATCGTGTTCCATGAAACCACATCCCTGTTAGACATTTCATCAAACACCCTTCCTGCATCCTCTAAAACCCCACATTCTGCGTACAGATTCATCAAAGAGTTTTGCGCATAAACATCAGAGCCACACCCAAACTTCACGACGTGCGCATGAATGCTTCGGCCAATTGTTACATCAACCCTTTTCTCACATTCCTTCAGCACAAAAGGGAACGTAATACAATCAGGCAATAAATTATCGTGCAGCACCGCTTTATACAGAATCAAGGATTCACACCATAAAGGGTCCTTTATTTTCACCGAATTCGCTCTGATAATCGCATTATACATAAAAAGACTCGGTTTTGGCACGAGATTGAAGATTTTATTAGCATAGTGTAGAGAGTGTGGTTCGTTGGAGACGGTGCAGAGGAAGAAGAGGAGGCGAGAGACGAGGAAAGATCGATCGATTGGAGATAAATTCGGCGATGTTACGATCTGGGAATGGATTTGACTGATTTCCTTGATGGTCTTGCTGTAGTGTAATAAGCGTGCAAGAATGTTCTTGAGATTCAGCAGTTGGGATTCAATCATTTGGCGCCAATCATTTTGTGGCGGTTTACTTTAATTAAGAGAGCTGAGAGGCCAAACTTGAGTAAAATCATGTTCAACTTTTTTTTTTTTTTTTTTAACCATCGGATATTACTTGTGCAGGTTGGTTTCAACTTCACCTGGTAGTTTGTATAGATCATTTTATGTTAATTTAAGTGGACAATAACACTTATCCCGATGCTCCAAATTTGGTCGAAAGTCATCAAGCCACGACCCTACCTTTTGAGGAAGTACCAATGGGTTGATTGATCATGCAAAGATATCACATCATATTTTCACACGGTCGACCCTTAACCAGTAACACTAGCGCCTGAAAGTTCTACCAACAAAGTTAAAGATCTGTGGCAAAATTTAGAAATTTTTTATGGTAATAAATGGTCTTGCCAATCTGATAGTGTTAGTTTCTTATCACGGTTGGAAAATGATCGAGTCTTTGAATTCTTGGCCGGTTTGAATAGAAATCTGGATGAAGTCGGGGTCAAAATTCTTGGAAAAGTTCCACTGCCATCTATTCACGCTGTATTTGCTGAAACAAGGCGTGAAGGAAGGACATGATGAGCGAGAAGGGTCCACATCAACCTGAAAGTCGTGCATTAATTTCAAAAAACAGTAGAATACTTCTCAGCTGAAAGGCCGGCAGAAAAAGAAGGGAGAAAGAGTGTGGTGTGAACATATGCGACATACAATAGAAACTTACTGGGAGTTACATGGAAAACCACCTTATTCAAAGCCAAGGTCATTCAACCAATCAAACCGTGATCAGAAGGCGTACACGGCAAACACCGAGGGAATCCAGTGAGAGTGAAACCTCAGGAAGGAACAACCCCCTCTTTCACTCAGGAACAATTGTATAGCCTTTCTCAGTCCACACAGAAGGCGACCAACTATGCTAATTAACGAAACGATAAATGGAAAAATACAGCCCTAAATCTGTTCCGATTAAACGACTTGATCCAACAATAAAACGCCNACAAAATACGACCCATGAGACCGTCTCACACAAGTTTTTGCCTTTTTTTGTCAGGTGATTTTTATTTTTACTTGTAAATGTTTAATTTTTTTATAATATATATGCGATGTGTGTATAAAATAATAACTAATATGTATATAAATCATAAAAGTTTATTATATTTTAGAATTATTAGATAAAGATAATGAAATTATATTAAATATATAATTTATATGGATAATAATCATCATATAAATTATCTCTACAGAATCCAATCTTCGAGTTTATCCGACGCACCGAAACAATTTGTAAACTATCACACAAGAAATTTCAAAACCATCCCCTCTCTGTGGTGCATTATTTTGTCATCGTCTCTCGTTTGTATTACATGATTCTGATAGACAAAATTAAGTTACTCGTTATATTGAATTCACCCTCGCGATGGTTTTACTTTTAATGTTGAGATATGTTTATTTTGATAAATGAATATAATTAAATATCTTATTATACGCTCTTGTATCATGGCAGCGGCCACCACCGTACAGAGAAGGGCCAAACTCAAACTTTTGTCTCAAATTTTGCAAAGCAGGTACTTGTGCATTTTCAGGCTGGCCACCATAATAAAATTCTAAAAAGATGAGCCGCGATTGATAAAATATAAATAAAATACGTGACAACTGGATCTTTTGGGCAATGAAATTATAATATTATTAACAGAAACCTGATCTGAGTGACACACCTACAAAATAAATTAAATAATCAGGCTTGATGGATCAAAAATTTTACTGACGTGAATAAATTGGCGTCTTTGAATTACAGGTCTTCCTTTTCTTTTATGACATATGATCCATTCCTGCGTGTGTTATATAATTATTATTTTGTAACTTCGTACAGTACAAATCTTGCAAAAACTGAGACACCTGATGTATGCCCATCAGAATATTTTCATGTGGAAACGTGGTTTTAACCCGTGGAATGTACAAAAATTACATCACAATATGCAGATCAGGGATTAGAATGAAGACCATCCTCACAGATCTGGAACAGGATTAAAAGTACAGAATCCGTTGATGTAACACGATCGATCGAATTTAAATCGAATGCCGAATTTGAAAGCACTATAAAAATACTTCAAAAAGTTAACAAGAACATTGGGAAATTAAGAATCCATTACAGTTCAGAAACATGGATTTAGCATGCATCTCCCTTTCAAACCTCCAAATGTAATTCAGACCAACCAACAGTTCAGTTATGGCAGCTTCAGTCTTTTCTTGATTTGCAAAATACAGAGTTTGCAGCAAAAGAACATTAGTTTTCAGAATTAAATTCTGCTGCTCAAAGCTCCTTTCACTCTGCCATTTGATCATGTTGTGTGCCAATGGTGATAGCCATTTCAATACCTTCTGCAATGCTTCTCGCCACTCGGCAGCAAGAACAGGATCACTAGCCGAAAATCCCATCCCTTTTAGTCTAGCCCTTAACAAAAATCGAATGCTATCAGGCAGCATCGAATAGAGATCATCTCGAGCATCGGCACCTACTAGTTGTGGTGACTTGATCATCTTTTCCATCACTATGATCACGTTTGCATAGTGCAGAGCGAGTGCAGCTGCCCCTAACGTGGTGGATGGTGGTTTCAAAATCATGGAATTGGACCCGAAAAATCCGTGAGCTTCGCGAGTATTTGGTGGGTTTTTTGCTAAAGGTCCAGATACATGCAAAAACGAATTGGAATTTTCGAAAGGGTGTACTAACGCTGAGGCAGAAAGACTAAGAGGTAACGAAGAAGGATTGTACCCATGGCCATGGCCAACTCCAAAAACAAGCTTGATTCTTGCAAGAACAGCGAAAATTGATCTTGCCAGCAATTTAGTAAGAGTGTCAAAGCTTCTGCACCATAAAGATTTTTCCTTTAGGTACTTAACTTCCTGCCTTTGCCACAGAATCTTTTGCCGTAAATCAATGATTTTCTGCTCTTTGATTCCCGCATCATGATCTTTACTGTGCAATGATTTCTTCAACTCATTTTCAAGAAGCAAAAGTTCATCAATTTCTCTAAGCAAAGATGCAGTAATTGTAACAAAACGTTCCATTTCCTTAATCTTGGACGTCAATTCTTTCGAGCCCATAAGCCAGCTGTGAGGATCATGACCCGAGTTTGCAAACTCGTCGAATAAGCGATCGAAACATCTGAGGCTCGAGTCCTGGCACTTCTTACTCACACTCGAGATAGAATTCGCAATAACCCTCAGGTTTTCAACCAGCTCCGCACATACAAGGCCCAATAAGAACACATCGTCGTTCGACACAATTTTACGAACACCTTCAAGCCATATTGATTCACTGCGGAATCTAGCCATACTCTCATCCGACAGACACTCCCATAAATGGAGGATCTTTGACATGAGACCCGCAATCTCAAAGGCCAAAACCCCAACACCAGATTTCTTTATCACGAGTTTGTTTTTCAACGGTGGGGAGACGCGCGCTGAATCAAGGCTATATGAAAGTGTCTTCTTCACCTTGATCAACCATGTTTCAAGAGCCATGAAACCTATCCTGAGCGATACGAAAAACGAAATAAAGAGAGAAAAAAATATTACAATTTGCAGTTCTTCAAATTTGATGATTGATTTTGGAAGAAGAAGCAAAAAAAAAAAATATGTGGATATGAATTTGGAAGGTGCAGAGGAAAAGATAAAATAATGGAGGAGGACTTTGGTGAGGTGCATGCAGTGTAAAGCATCATGGGATGTTTGCAATTAAAAGAAATCTATTAGTCTGCGCGCACACATTATTGTCACCTTCGCTCGGGGAATTATTACACTTAAAATATTCTATTAAATTAATCAATTTTTCAAAATATAAAAAGAGAAAGAAAAGCCATGAGAAAGTCCTTTTATTAAATGAATTATGAGTTCACATTTATAAAAATAGCATTGACAGAAGACCACATTCATGCTAATGCAATTTCAAGAAATGGGAAATTTTGTCTGATTATTATGTTTATGCTCGAATCTGTGTGCAAACTTAATTATTTAAGACAAAAACTTGTGTGAGACGGTTTCACGGGTCGTATTTTGTGAGATAGATTTCTTATTTAGGTCATCTATGAAAAAGTATTACTTTTTATTTATGCTAAGATTGTTATTTTTTATTGTAAATATCGGTAGGGTTGACCCGTCTCACAAATAAAGATTCGTGATACCGTCCCACAAGCAACCTACGCATTATTTTATCATATTAGATAGATAGATAGATTGATTGATGCATTAAATTATTTAGTTGAATAAGTTATCCTGATAATTAGTCAATTTTTAAAAGTATGGTGGTATTTTGATGCATGCATTGTATTCATTTACATCTAATATTTATATAGAGAAATACTTTATAAATATTAAATCAACACGACATAATGATCTAATAATAAAGAAAAAGCATAGTTAGTGTTTTACTTATTTTTTTGGTGAAATATATATATATGTATATATTTTTAAAAAAGAAAAGTTAGTGTTGATAATAAATAAGAGACATGTTTTGAGCTCAGGAGAGTGTTTATTTAGGCATTAATTGCGAGAAAAAAGCGGAAACATTGGGACCTGGGTACACGACTTTCTTTTAATTGAAAGTTTCTGTATATTTTCGCTTTTCTTTGCATGTAACTTAGGAAATATACGATAATAAAAAAAATTAGGAAATGTATTTTGTTGAAATAAATTTGGATATTCTAACAAAGATAAAACCGTGGTGGTGGTGTAAATTTAGACTATATTTAAGTATATATATAGATGCAATTATATAATTGATTTAAAATGAAGATTTAATTTTGTATCAAAACTCATGACATATATCATCTACAAAATCTTTTATGAAAAAACTAAATTTTGAGAAATTTCATTTTATATGAACTTATTATATACAAAAATTAGAAGAAGAAATTACTAGTGGAATCCGTCGATCTGAAGGAAAGATGAAATACAAATTTAATGCATCAAAATTGGCCACGTTTTCTCATTAATTTGATGGTCAATTTGAAACCAAATGGCAATCTTCCAAAAGGAAACCACTAAAAAAATACACATGCAATGTTATGCAATTACAAAAATAGTCCAGAAACATCCATCTCGCCGAACCCAATAAAATCGTACCTCTTTCAAAAGAGGACCGAACACATCCATTTACATGTGATTTGTGCTGCATTAAAGGTCAATGACTATTGATGAAGTTTTGGTAAATTGGTTGAGCCGCGTAGGTAATTTATCGGGTTGGGTCGGACTCTTTTCCTGGGAATGCTGGCAACCAGGCAAAGCAATATCGGGTTTAGTGATATGCACACTTGGAGAGCAAATAATGTTAGTGGGACGCCGAAAGCGTTTCCGTCGAAGTCACTTCGACGCTTAAGTTAGTCGAGTATTCACACAAAAGAAAAAAAAATGCTATGTAGTGAATATATGTGAAAAATGTCAAGTGAATATATAATGATCGAACAAACTTGGGTATTTATAGGGGAGAACGTGATGATGACATTATTTTCAGTGATCGATCACTTCTTCATGATTGGACGATTGCTCATGCCCTGTCTTCTGACACTGTTACGACTGACAATACATATTGTCTCTAGTATTGTCACATTACCACTATGTACACTTGATTGACATACTAATGCTTTCGATGCATGATGACCTATATCAGTGGGCCCATAATAGGCACTTGTCCCGAGATGCTCGGGCACTGGTCATGATGTGACATAGAGGAGATTCTGGTCCGTTGAATGCCCATAGACAGGGTCCTTGATCCATTATCTTGGCTTTCTTATCCTGCTCGGGCTACACTAAGAGCCCAAGCTTGTATGAATATATAGTAGTCTGATTGGTTTCACTGGATGTTATATACCTAGAGATGGTTTAAATGAGGTACTATTTCTTTATCCAATCTGATTTTCAACTTTTCTTATCTTAGTCTCCCAGGAGAAGCTCTGAGTTCACAGTCCTTCTTTCTCTGCTTGAGTCATCTAACTCTAACTGAGTCCAAAGATGACCGGAACTCTTTCCGAGATATAAACGATTGACATTACATGAAATAGAAAGAAGACATAAAATTATTTAAAAAAAATTGGTATACCAACGTCTACAAGAATGAGAATAATTCATTATGTTATATTGAGGATTCATTTTGGATTGAAAGATTTGAAATTCCTAATATAAATGCATCATATTTGTTTTTGGGTGTTTTTAAAATTCAACATATATGAATACTATTCCATCCTATTTTGAACATATATATATACTAGAAATAATGCACGTGTGTTGCACGTGAGAAATATATGTTAAAATAGTTAGAATTTGAAATAAAATTAGTTAACTCAACAAAAGACAATGATAATAGTATTGTAAATTTTGAAAATTCGTGTTAATTAGCATATGTAACTAATTTTTTTAAAAAATATTTTTAAAATTTTAAAAAAATATTTGGACTACTAAAATTTTTCTCATATCTTTTTTATAATATTGTTTTCTTTTGTTATTTGTCATATTCTCTCAATAATGCATATATTTTATTATTATAATCTTTTTGTCGATCAATTATATGCAATTTTTTATTTACAATGTTGTTTGATTATTATTCTCTTTCATGTAAATTGACAACAATTTCTACTGGATGCTTTTACTTTCATAGTAACCTTTAATTTATTAAACACTTATACTTGATAACATATAAACTACACATTATTATTAGAGTGAACAAAATTTTGGTTAAATCGAATTAACCGACCGAGCCGAGTCAATTCGAAAATTTGGTTCGGTTATTTCAGAAATTCGATTTTCAAATTAAAAAAAATTGGTTGTATCGGTTAATTCGGTTCGGTTACGATTGTCAAAATTTTGAAATCGGCTAACCGAATTAACCGATATAATAAATACTATTATTTAATAAATTTTTATTATTTATCAATTTTAATATATTTTTTAATTTTTAATTTTAAAATCAGCCCTAATTCTAAAGAAAAATTTGTGATGTGTGTGATTTTATGTTTTTATGCATTTGTATAGATTGTAGTGTTCAAAAAAATTAAATATATAATTAAAGTTAAATCACAAATTTTTTTAAAAAAAACTAATCGGTTAATTCGGTCACCAACCGAATTAACCGATTAGTTTTTTTTAAAAAAATTTTTTATTTAACTTTAATTATATATTTAATTTTTTTAATTGTTTAAATATCTTAACCGGAACATTTGAGAACCCTTATATTGAGAAAAATTCATTGCATTTATAAAGTTTGAACGGTAAATATAACTTTATAGTGTACATTTAATTTAGAAACTGAATTCATTGTATGACAAACACTTCTTTCATTTCTATTTTTTTGTGTATCCCGAAACAATTAATATTTTTGCTCTTTTATCTTCTCCAACTCACTGTAAAAAGTTATAAAAAAATATTTATATCTAGAAAAATATTTTTATTTATTGTTTTTCTTGTCTATATATTTTGTTATATGTGAGCAAATATTATACTTCATTCTCTTAATTGTCATATATCTTTACTATATAATTTGTGTACATTGAAGATGAACAAGTTCATTTTGTAGTTTTTAGTACCTAGACTTAGGTTGATATATTAATATGTGATATACATATATATAAGAATTTTCAAATTCAATTTATTCACAATGATTGTTCATAACAAAGGCCAACTCAAATTAATAAAAATTAGGATTCATAATTATTTTGAATATGATATAAAAATAATACGTGGAAACTTTTTTTGATATTTTAGTTGCAAAAATACAGTGATAAATGCATGTAAGTGCATTATTTAATTGTAGCAATTATAACTTTATTTAAATATCTTATTTCTCACTCAAGGATCAAAATTTGTTTATTTCTTATTTTGATTATCTACAAATCCAATATTTCATTTAAATGTTTTTGTTAATAAAATTTACGTGAGTTTTATTGTATATTTATCCAATTTGAAAGGGATAAATTATAATTCAATATATAATAATATTTGAAAATTGTAGAATGGTTCTAAATTTAAAAATTGAGTAACATGTAAGTTATCAATTCAAAACTAAAAGTTGATTCAACATGTTTCTTCTAGCTTTACAATCAAATAATATATGATCGAGCGTTTGTTGCTTTATCAAAAGCTATAACTGATAGTAACTGTGCAAGTCAAATCTTTAAATCATACAACAGCTCAAGCGCCTACCCATCGTGGACAATTATTGTACCAAACACTCTATCTCCTAATAATTGCATCAATTGCAATAATTGAAAATCAAAATCGCGATCTTGGCTCTGATACCAATTGTACACTCAAGCGTTTACTGTTTTATCAAAATCTATAGATTATGGTAACAGTGCAAATCAAATATTTTAAATAGTACAACAGCTCAAACACAACATTTCAATTACTCTACCCTACATGATCAATTATTGTACCCAACAAATAAGTTTCNCAAATTGAAATTTGAATTAATACATTCATATTCATCATTAAATTTTACTATTTAATTTTAATAGATTTAACATATTTATCCACTAAAAATATTGAAAGAATTGTTTATACAATTTAATAAAAAAGACAAAGTACATCATTTTCTGTTTCCAAATAACGATCGCATTATTATTACGTTACAATGATAAATAAATTATTATTTTTAGTTTATAATCATAGTCTTTATCTCAATAAACACAATTTCGAACGTAGGATATTAAATTTAATATTGACATTAGATAATTATAGTATTAATTCTAACATTCTTTTTTTATTCTTCTCAATACATTACTTTTTATATTTTCAAATATATTAATCTATTTATTATTGTATACAAAATATAATAATTATTTGGTTAATTGATCACATTTAAGATTAGATGTTTAGAAAAAAGTCTAATATATCTTCAAAGACCAATAGATGATGAAAAATTAAGAAAATGTAGAACACTACGGTACGTAAACTTTCGCTTTGTACAGTGACAAAAGATAAGGTGAGACCAAGTGAGATACTTATATATACGAGTCCCGTTCAACTTAGCCCATTATAATATTTTTATTAACCGACTTTGTCCTTCGTTTTTACTTCACTAACTTTGCAGTGTGACTCATTCAAGCATTAACTTTTTATGTTTTTAGTACATAGTGGCCTCCACTCTCTCACCGACTTCAATCTTTAGAAGTCGATATTAGTAGTTTATAGGTAATAGACAATTATTTAATTTTTATTTTCTGTCTTTTGATTAATTGTGTAATTTTTTATGTTCTACCTAATTCATTTTTAGAATTTTTATTGAATTTTTATAATCATGATTATAAGTGGTGCACCTATACAATATAAATTAATATATTTTAAAATGTTAATATTGAAGTGTCGAATAAATGTATTAAATTATTATTTAAGAACTTTTAGAAAAACAATATACATTATAATTCAGATTTAAAGATTAATATATAAATAAAGAATTGCGATTGCGATGAATATCTTATAAAATAAATGGTGTTAGTCCAAAAAGATTAAATATGATTATTGTAAATGAATTTTTCTTAATTAATTAGAAAATTTCCAGCAAATGCGCTGAATTAATTAGAATGTTTTTAATATAGTATGTCGATAAATGTTTTTCCATATGAGTTAGTGATTGAGTCCTTATGAACATTTTAAAAAAATATGTCTTTAGTTATAGTAACGTTGTCTTATAATTTAAAATATTAAATGAAACAAATTATCAAGATAAAAAATTAATTAGGAAATT
The DNA here is from genome assembly GCF_012295235.1 of Primulina huaijiensis. Taxonomy (NCBI): domain Eukaryota; kingdom Viridiplantae; phylum Streptophyta; class Magnoliopsida; order Lamiales; family Gesneriaceae; genus Primulina; species Primulina huaijiensis. Next base: position 2,911,763 of record NC_133317.1, on the reverse strand, counting down.
CAAGAATATGTGATTACTCAATTAGTTTAATTGACACACTCTTTAGTTTGCTGATTTAATATATATTAAATCCGCAATCACTGAGTTTGACAAGAATTCTTATAGAATAAAATACAATTATAATAAATTACTTGATTGTATATGTAATAAAATTTTGTATATTTCATATATGTTTGATTTATTTCATTTATAATGTTGAAATTTTATATATTATGATATAAGATTTGTTATACGTCTTAACATCGATAAATTCACTAAAAATTTATATATTAATTTTCGCTACCATATAATTCTTGTTTCGCCCCAGAATTTTGTGTATTCATTTGTTTGAATTTATTATTCTTCATTTTACCAAGACCCAAATATGTCAAACATGAAAGTGAATATTAATTTAAAGAGATGATAATATTTATATATTGTTATAAACATATTTATCCCTCACAATACTGATAAAACTAACTTAAAAATAATATGTTAACGAACATATTGTCAGGAATCCAAAAATACAACTCAAATGTCAACTTTGACACTCAATTTTGAGTGACTGTCAAAATGTCTCAAAAACCCACAACTTTTGGACAAGATAGTAACATCACAAATTTGAAATCAAACTGATATTTTTCATTTTATATCAAGAATTCATGATTGAAAATTGATAACATTATATATAGATATTTAATATAAACTTGTGCGAGCTCATTCAAGTTCACCTTTAAATGAGTTGACAAAATTTCAACCCAACTCACTTAAATTGTTTGGCGGTGTAGGCCAAACCGCACCGCCAAACCGACAGACCACATAAATTCTAGCAAACTGTCAGATGAGGACATGAAAAAAAATTAATAAGATAACAAAAAAAATTCACAATTCGATAATGAGTTATTTCTAAACTTTAATTAACTCTATTTATATAATGAAAAGATAAATAAAATATCTAAATCATTAGATTAAAAATAACATATTATAATATGTGTATGCATAAAAAAACCAAATACTAATTTACATAATGAAAATATATCATTGGATAAAAATAACATATTATAATGTGAATAGTCATAAAAAATTAAATATTAATAATCACATTTTCAACCGGAAAGGGTATATGGACCAAACCCCATTTTACCTTAGTGTCTATCCATATATGCCAATCACAAGTGGAAGTGACAGAAAATGTAGCAGTACTTAGCATGTGGCATTGGAATAAAATGAGATCATATCTTGACTTAGCAAGGTATTTGAAGAGATGTGAGGCTCAATTTAATGTCGAAATCACCATCAATTTCCCATGGGAATCTTCTTAACTCGCACTCATTGTGCTTCAGACTCTTGGCTTTGATGGAAAGCCATGTAAGGTAAGTGTTCATTACTAGGATCCCACTTCAAAAGGCACTATCTTGAAAGAAATTTGCAACTCCAAAGTCAAAGATGTGCTTTGGTATGAGATATCATCATTTTCTTTCTTCCCTTTTTTAAGTGGAAAATGTATAAGAAAGAACTAATGGATATGAAGATTGGCGCTGGAATCAGAAAAATTACGCGAGTCCGATGATCTAATAATATTTTTTAAGATGAATTATATTTTTTTTAACAAAGAAATATTATATATATATTTTTTTTACTTGAGAGGCGATTTGGATCCACCCTGGGGATGATGATTCATGTGCCTCTGTACATGTCTCACCACAAGTCATGAAGGTTGGTTGTGTTTGCATTATAAGATAACTTGTCCCCCTTATTCAGAATTGGAGTTGGAGATATGTAAAGGTGAGAAGGTGCGTTGAACTCTTTGCTGTCACCTGTTGATTAATTGTCCGCACCTGTCAACATTTTGGTACAAGGTACAATTATTTGGTGATTCGAACGTGAGCAGCAATTCCATTTCAAGATAAAAATGCATTAAATCGGTTCTTTTTTTTATTAAAAATAATAATAATAATAATAATAAAAATTTATCCAATATCCAGAATCAGGACATCATGATATGGAGAAATGACTTAAAAGAGAAAATTGTTTTTTCTTTCATGTTTTTCATTTTGATCATTTACCTCGTTAAATTACATCTTTGTTTTTTTTAAAAAAACTTGACGCTGATGTGACATCAATAAAATATTGTTGTGGTATTAAATTTAGTTGGCATTTGTAATATCATATAATGTTCTTGATTTCTTACCGTGATAATTAAAATGATGTTTCATATAACTAAATGAAAATAAGTATATAATAGCTAAAATGCAAGTATTTTTTTATTTAAAAGATTAGTTGGTCAACTGATTTACTTATAAACTCTTATTTATGTGTGTACATTGTCATCTTCTCAAAACACAAGGAAGCGATTGATCTATCATAATTGAAAAGATTAGATCTTCCAACTATTCACATGGAAACACTCTTCAAATCTTTTCTGTATTTTTCTCGTAATATCTAAGAAAAACTCCATAATGCTGAAAAGCCTTGAATCATGCTATCAATAATTAGAGTAGGTCTCTTGTGAGACGGTCTAATGAATCTTTATATGTGAGACGGGTCAACCCTATCGATATTTACAATAAAATGTAATATTCTTAGCATAAAAAGTAATATTTTTTCATGTATGACCCAAATAAAAGATTTGTCTCACAAAATATGACCCGTGAGACCGTCTCACACAACTTTTTGCTCAATAATTATTTCCGACGCCGAATTGAAAAGAATTTAGCATAAATTCAACTACATGATATACTCATGATTAAGATAGTTTGCAGATTACTATGTTAGTCGACGAGGGGGAAAATGTCATTAACTCATATTACCATTTCTAAGTTGTAACAGTCACCTGGCCAAGGTCAACCGACGATTATTAATTTTCCTTCTAAATCACTTTTGCCCTTGGCTTGAAATTTTTGAAAATCTCCTTTCCACCTCACTATAATTAACAACCACCGCCCTCTCTGTCTCATCTATAACGGTCAGATTTCTCGATATTCCAGCTCCCTAATTCTCTCCCTCTCGCTTCACCTCAAAACGCAAATTCGTGGATCCATTTTCCAGAACTGCGGTAATTCAAGAATTTTAATCGGTCCTCTAGTTTATATCTAAGGTATGCTGTTGAATCTATGTTTAGTTTCTCTTTGTTTGTTTTTTTAGTGTTATTTTTATTATGCTGGGAACGAAAAAAATTGGCGAATCTGTGAACACATTTTCGTATAATTTGGAAATTGTATTCAGTTTTTGTGTGGTAATAATTCAGACGAGGGTTGTTTTGGGTGCGGAGAAGGCCAAAAGTTCATGGTTCGTTTTCTAATTCAATTTTGAAGTAGGACGGTTTTTTGACCTGGAAAAATCTGAGCTTTAGTTTTTTGAGTGATCAAATTTCACCAGATGATTTACTGTAGTTAAGTTGAGATGAACGGGGGATAAATGATATTTGATACCTGACGTTTTTCTATTGGTGAAATCATTTAGTGCTTTTAATTTAGCTTCTAAGCATATACAATATATGCTTTTGAGTCAAGCCAGACAGGGTCTACCTTTTTATTTATTTTTACTCGAGTAATGCAAGTTGAGCAATTGTCACATCGAACTTTAGTTCTTGTTTTCATTTTTCTGTTAACTGTCCGGATGAAGAGAACTGGAAGATTATGAAAATAAATAAATAAACTAACAATATGCATTTTTTGGTTTCACAACATGGTGCATATGATTTAACACAATTTCAGTTTGCTACGTACATCACATGGCTTAGCAAGGAAATCATCAAAGGATAGTAAGCATTTGGAAATTCATTGCATCAATAAACTTTGATGCTCATTCAAGAGTCTGTGACGCTAATTGATAGAAACTGCTACGTTTCTACCGCTTTCAATTATTGTATCTTTTCTGTAAGACATCGAGTCCTTGGTATCAAATTGATGGATTAAAGATTACGTGATTCAAATGCATATAAAAATCCTCCCGACCCAAAAAGCACTGTTGTATATTCGATAGTTATATAGTATGATATCTATTGTGCTTATGACCTTACTAATGTATGGCTTCTGTAGCAGGTATAACCACTTTAAAATTTCGATGGGTCAAAGGAATCTACTTTCGCATCTGGAAACATCATGCGGAACTCTACTAAAAGAATTGCAGGTTTTCTCACCGTTAATTTGTCACTTGCTTATGGCGTCTACCCCTCCTAATTTCCTTTATCTACGCAAAATACTGAAGTGCCTGCATTTGACTGTTATTATCCAATGTGTTGCTGGTAAACTATTCAGATAATATGGGATGAGGTTGGTGAATCTGCTTCCGAAAGGGACAGAATGTTGCTTCAACTTGAACAAGAATGTATGGAGGTGTACCGAAGAAAAGTAGACCAGGCTAACAAAGATAGAGCTCAGCTGAGGTTGGCAATTGCTGATGCTGAAGCTGAGCTTGCTGCAATCTGCTCTGCAATGGGAGAGATGCCAGTGCACATTAGGCAGGTAAGGCTTAAAAAGTTAAAAGCTCTGAGTCATTCATGTATTATTTTATAATGAAATTGTGAGATGCATTTTTGTTCCTTCGGTTGTGAATGTTCGAACATAATAACTTAGATGTGTGTGTTAAAATTATTCAGTTTCAACTGCTGATCAGTATTATAGTCCTATACGGTTTTTTATGGGCAGAGGTGTAGAGTCTTATAGCATGAGCTCATATTAACCTTAACTATGAGATATCGCGACTTAAAAGTCATTTCCTGAAAACTAGCTCTCAAGATCGACATGAGTTTGATATGTTTTGATAAACATTGCCCCTCATTAAAATTTTGACCATGGATATTATCTTACCATTATCGCTGGTCTTTTGTGCAGGCTGATCAAAACCCTAGAAGCCTGAAAGCTGAGCTCCGAGCTATCCTTCCACAGATAGAGGAGATGCAGAACAGGAAATGTGACAGGAAGAATCAAATTATAACTGCCTTAGAGGAGCTACATACGATAAAAAATGAGATCTCTTCAGGAGGGTATACTTTTAGTAATACAGATGTAGATGAAGCAGATTTGTCTTCTAGAAAGCTCGAAGAAGTGCACAGAGAGCTTAAAGCACTTCAAGAAGAAAAGGTTGTCCTTCATAAATACCTTCATCAATTTGACATTGTTTTCTTGTTCTCCTCTGATACTCTTTTGTATGTGTGATATTTCTATTTCTGACCTTTGGTTTCAGAGTGCACGTTTGAATCAGATTTTGGACTATTTGAACCTTGTTTATACCTTGTGCTCAGTCCTTGGTTTAGATTTTAAACAAACTGTGAGTGAGATTCACCCAAGTTTAGGAGAATCGGAAGGCTCAAAAAATATTAGCGATCATACCTTGCAACAGTTGGAAACTGCTATACAGAGACTGCAAGAACTTAAAATACAGAGAATTCAGCAGGTCAATATTTTAGATTAGCGATATCCCTTTGAGTTGTAATCTATACAGTTTGACTCTGAAATTTAATAGTTACGGGATCTCACTACTTCATTACTGGAGCTCTGGAAATTGATGGACATGCCTGTTGAAGAGCAACAGATAGTTCAACAGGTCACTTGTAACATAGTTGCTGCAGAAGAGGAGATAACAGAACCTGAGATGCTTTCTGTCAACTTCATAGATCATGTGAGTCTAGGTCTTTTATTTGGGGTCGATGATTGTATAAATTTGTCTTACTTTGACGGTTCACTTTATTTTTCAATTGAGGGTTGAAATGTATGTTGGTTCTGAAAGTAATTAAATCATGTTTGTGGCAGGTCAAGGCGGAAGTTTCCCGGTTGGAAGAGTTGAAAACAAGAAAATTGAAGGAGCTTGTTTTGAAAAAGAAAGCAGAGATAGAGGATATTCATAGAAAAACACATCTTATTCCAGAAACAGATGAAGCAATGGATACTGTAATTGAGCCTGGTATTTTCTTTTATGTGAAACACAGTTGTTGATCTTTCCTTCAGAAGTTCGTTTGCTTCCTCATTTTTTAGTTCCTTGATCAATTGAAGGAGCAGTTGATGCCGCTTGTGTACTAGAGAAAATTGAGCTTCAAATGTCTAGGGCCAAGGAGGAAGCTCTCAGCAGGAAAGAGATCCTAGAAAAGGTTGAGAAGTGGATTGCTGCATGTGAGGAGGAGAGCTGGCTCGAGGAGTATAGTAGGGTTTGTTTCTACAATTTGCTGTTGATTACAAGATGATATTTGACCAGTAGATTACTAAAAATAACTTTTAGTTTTATTCAACATAGGATGATAACCGCTATAATGCTGGGAGGGGTGCTCATCTTACTCTAAGACGTGCTGAAAAAGCTCGTGTGTTGGTCAATAAACTTCCAGGTATATTAACACCATGCATTAGTAGAAGAGCCTTCTGTTCTTAGTACCACCCCCTACAGTGAAAAATGTGGCTAATGCATTTTTGAATTTGATAATGTATTTATCATCATAATGGTGGAATAGCAATGGTGGATACATTGGCCTCAAAGATCGTAGCATGGGAAAATGAGAAAGGATTATATTTTATTTACGATGGTGTAAGTGTTACCCTTTTATCACAAGTAATTTTTCTATCAATCCTTAAAATTTTTGTGGGTAAAATTTACCTTTGGTTGTCATTTGCTGTCTAGGTTCGCCTTCTTTCTATGCTGGAAAGATATATGGTTCTACGGCAGGAAAAAGAATTGGAGCAAAAAAGACAGAGGGTATGCATGCGGCATGTACCTTTTAAATTTTAATTTCTAGCTAAACACCAAAACTCATGACTTCTCAAGAAAAAGGACATTATTACCCGTTCACCATCTCTTTTCATCTCCATTACTAAATCTCTCTCACACTGTATTGGTGTCTATCATTTTTTTCACATCAGGACGAGAAGAAACTTCAAGGGCAGTTACTGACAGAGCAGGAGGTTCTTTATGGTTCAAAACCAAGCCCCATGAAGAACCCAAGTGCAAAAAAAGGATCTAGATTGTCATATGGCGGCCAAAGCAATAGAAGACTTTCTCTTGGAGGGCCTATGCTACAGACACATAAACCTGATCTGCCCCCTGCAAAAGCTACTCCTAATGCACGCACTGCCAAAAAGAATGAATGTATAAACCTGGACCGTTTTAGAGACGATGGCTTTGCCGCTGCTCTGTCTTCCGGTAAAGTTTTTCCTCTGTTTTCTGGTTAAAGCTCCTTTTAGTTCCATGGACATCACTGGTATTGTCTTAAAACATCAAGATGTGGGAATAAGGTTTTTGAAACTTGGCGAAAAGGTCTTGAAGAATAAGGTTTCCAAAAATGGCATGTAGCTCGTGTATGGATGGGATGAATGGTGTTTTGTCGTAGACAAAATTCTCCCGGAGTGTAAATATTTTTTTATTTTTTGATCTCAGGGGGTAGAGGTTTGGACATAGTTGGCCTTCCCTTGAAGCTTCAGCCTTTCGATGTATCAAATGCTTGTGGTCTTGAGTCGCCCATTATACGGAAACCATTCTCTCCCATTTCTTCCTCGGATTCATCAAACTCCAATGCAACAAATATGTTGGAAGATCTACACAAAAAACATAGTGAAATGTTGCAGAAGACTCTTCTCACAACAAGCAACAACACACAGTTCGGTACTCCTCCCAAGATTCTCCCCACAACCCAGGGAGAAAATAGGACGCCCCAAACAATGCCAGTCCCGGTACCTTCCACACCCTCAACAGTGTCCATTCCAATGCAGACCGGTTTAACACCAGCTCCTACAGACAAGTCAATTGAAGAAGAGATTGAATATTCGTTTGAGGAGAGGAGAGCGGGATTTGTACTTCCCAGATCATTACATTCTACGATTGTGACATGAGCATAAATTGTTGAATGTGATGATATCGTAAACTGATGAGATCACGCTCATTCTGCGTTGGGTTGTGTGAATCATGGGGTGTTTAGTGAATTCAAATGTCTTTAAGCCCCTGCAATAGTCTATGTACAAATGAGCATGGACTAACACATTGAATTTGCTCTAGTTCTATATCCAACGAGAGTTCTATCAAAAGTTACTAGTCGGTCTTTTGGTTTTCGGAGAATGCATGCATGTTATTTATCTTGTGCTCCAATTTTTTATTTTAACTGTGCACCATATTATTAGTCCTATACTACTATTGTTGTGACACAAGCCAATGGGCAAACTCGATCCATTCATCTTAATGTTGAGTGATATTGTTTGTTATTTGTCAAAATAAAATTCCATTTTTTCCTTTTTGGAATATGCATTTTTTTATGTGTGTATATAAAAAAATTGAGCTCCCTAGCTTGAAATAATATTAAATTGTACAGTAAAAATTATTATCTTTGTGAACTCATAAAATCTTCTTGTCTGCTGATGCAAATTGGATAACTACTTGCAGATATTTATTCACAACAAAGCAAAGATAAGCTATGCTTCTTCTGCTTGTGATCTGGACTAAAGAAAAAACAAAAACAGAAAGTTGAAAATAATTTAATATTAAACTTTCCAAAATACTCGAAATCTATTCCTCAAATTAGTAATTATATGCTACTCTAACCAAAGCATTTAATATATAAAATCATAATTAACTTTCAAACTTCATTCCATTTACCCTTCTATGGTTGATCGAGCAAACATCAATAGATTGGAAGTTTGTAATCATAGATTTTTGGAGAGTGAAATGTGTGTTGCTCGCGTGTGATGACTGACATTATTTTGAATTTAAATAGCTACCCAAAATATCATATCAGACTAATGAATACTCCAATATTCTAAATCGAGATTGTCGGGATATTTGGAAAAATAGACCTGATTTTCGATACTTTGATTTAAGATCAGTCAGTTTTATTTCTTGATGGAGACAAGAAAGAGATATAACTCAACGATAGAGTTTCATCTTAAATATTTTTTGAAAAAATAAAATCAAGATTATATTTGAAATACATTACCAAATGTCGTATTTTAAAATAATAAACGATCTTCTTTGTTCACGCACTGAATAAACCATAAAGTCCAAAAGTGTACAAATCAAGAAAATGTTTTGAGTTTTTCATCCCTCCATCCCCTGTTTATTTTCGCAATAAATTCCTCGATTCTCTCTCTCAATTCATCATCTTCTTCTTTGTCAGCATCGCTTTCTTCTTCGATGATAATATCATCCATGGCTATGCTGACAGACCACAACTTTTCGTCATCGTGGTTAGATTTCATCGATTCGTTAGCCTTTTCAGACGAAGAAACTACGTTTTTCTCGAAAATTTCGTCATTACGAGTGATCAGAAAAGGCCTGCTTTCGTCGGCCATGCCGACAGATGATAATCGATCTTCTTTGTTCACTTTGATGGAATCATCCGATGAAGAAGCATCATCTTTCTTGAGATTTTCATCGCTGAGAAAAGGGCTGCTTTCGTTGGGTTTTGAGCTACCACTCACCAGTATAATGCCAATGATGAGGTTGCAGAAACAGAAAACAGCAAAGGAATTTGATGCAGCTAAGGTGAACAATTCAAGTGTGGAATCCAGCATTTTCTTGGGATTTGATGGAAATTGGTGAGTGAATATTCAAGATTTTGGGTATTAATAGGAATTGGGTAGAGACTTTTTGAATGGAAATGTTTGTAAATGGTAATGGATCAAGCATTTTTTATAGGGTTTTGTTTGGATGAGAAAAAAATGTGTCTCAGAAGCTTTAAAAGTCAAAGGTGTATGGTGTAAGCTAATATTAAATAAATTGGGATTCTAAAATAAAATAAATTGAGCGTCTATATATGGATCTAATATAAAATAAATGATTAAGTTTCTTGTGAGACGATATTACGAGTCTTTATTTATGAGAAGAGTCAACTCGAATCATGCATATCATAAAAATAATAATATTTTTGACATAAAAACTAATATGTTTTCATGAATTAGATCAGATTGGATATTCATCTCATAAAATTAACATAGTTGAAACGATGTCAAGAGAGTTTTTTTTAGAAATAATTAATGAATTGTGAACAATAAGTTGGCTGATGAAAGGTTTTGGAACCACCCTTTATGCCCACATCATTTTTTATGGTTTTCTAACAGATAAGTTATTTAATCACATGTATATCTTCAAATGTTTTAATTTTAAATAATGATGATGATATTTTCACACAGAATAGAGTAAAATGATGAACCTTAAAAAATTCCAATATGTAGTAAAAAAAAAAAATTGTTTCTGGATTGACTAATTTGATTTGGAAAGATAGATTTAACTCGATAAATGGTTTGAACGATTTCAAATTACATAAAAGCTGAGTGTTGAATTTTCATGGCTCGGATTTAACAATCATATTGATTGTATCTTTCTCTGAAAAATTAGAGAATAAATAGGCTTTGAATCATTTAATGGAGTTAAGACCTTCACAATGTTACAATTGAAATGATTTTGCTTCCCAATGAAGTTAATTTGTGGATGAATAAGAGTTAAGACTAAGACACAAAGCTAACCACCTAATCCACAATAAAAGAGGGGATCGAGTTAATAAAATTTTCACCACCAAATGGAGTAATTAATTTGGTGGGGCTTTTAGTGGATATTTCATATGAAATACTTGATTTATTCCTGCTATATTTTGTTCAAACAAGTCTCGTTTGTACATATTATAAAACATTAAAAGTAACAAACATGATATATAAACAAAATACAGTAAATTACAGACAAAACATTTGATTTATATATTTGTTCTTTGAAAAAAAAATCTCAAGCACGAGATTTGTTAAAAAAATGAATAAAATGTTCTGTATGTGATTTTTTATATTTTATTTATGTTTAATATTTGGTGTTTTTATTTTGTTTATAGTTCGTACAAACGAGATTTATTTGAGTAAAATATAATACGGTTCAAAGCACAAAATATAACAAAGAAACTCCGATTTTTCCCTATCTTTTCCTCTCAAATTGGCAACACCTCTAATCAAATTTCACTTGTCGTTCCAAAAAACTTAAGTTGTAGTTGTCAAAATTTTAGTCCGCTAAATGAAATGCTAGGTAATGTTTGTGGCCATTTCCCAAAAGACAAAAATTTATGTGAGATGGTCTTACGGGTCGTATTTTGTGAGACAGGTCTCTTATTTAGATCATACATGAAAAAATATTACTTTTTATGCTAAGAGTATTACTTTGTATTGTGAATATTGATAGGGTTGACCCCTCTCACAGATAAAGATTTGTGAGACCGTCTCACAAGATACCTACTCTTTCCGAAAATATCAAATTATCTCAAAGTTAAAATAAATAAATTCGTATTATTTAACATTATCTTTCAAATCCATATATTTTATTTTATTTTATTTTTATATCTTGAATATGATCATTACTTTTGATTTAATTAATTTGATCCACAAAAGTAGTTTCCTATTATATTATATTTGAATCCATGGTAATTTCCAAAATATGGTATATAGATTAAAAATAATTCATCAAAATTACTGATGAATATCTCAACATCATAAAATTTTTATATGGAATTATATTTTCGATAAATAATATCTTATAAATATATAAGAATAAAACAAAATATACATCACAATGTCCAATACATCCTCTCCAAAAATGGATCAAAATTGGACCTGCGAGTCACAAAGCCCACAAGGCCAAATTGCAAATCTTATCTCAAATTGAACTGGGCTGGCCCATTTTCTAAGCAGCAAAATTAATCCCTAGCGGGGCCAGCGGCTTCTCACTTTCAGCCACCCCAAGGCCTCCCACTTTCCTCGGTGATCGCCGAGCTCCCCCACCGTGGGTCGTACGCACAGCCGCGGGTACTCGTTCATTCTCCTCAATCCACGAATTTGCTATTTTCTCTTTATTTAATTTTCTTGTATCTTCAAATTTATTGTTTGCTTTACGTTTTGTTTGATTTCGGCAAAGGTATTTCTGCTTCAGCACTTCCCTACAAGAGAACTCCCCCCCAACAGGCTCAAAATCTTGTCTCCAGATGTAACCTGTCCAATTCGAAATAAATTTTTGTGTTGAAAACAGGAAGGACGAGGACTCCAAATTTAGGCTGGTTCTGGCGGAGAGCAGGATCCATCGTCTTGCTACAAGAAGACCAAGAAGCTTCCACCAGTTTGGAAATAGTACGTAATACCCTTTCTCTTCTCATCGTCCAGCCCATTTTTTCTTTAATATTTTTAAACCGTCGCTATTTATGAAAATCGTCGCAAAATGTCTATAAATATCCACTGGCTGAGTTCATTTTGTAAGTTTCAGTTCGATTTCTTGTTTCGCTTCCAGCTGTATATCGGCGTGCTGCTGTGGACTGTAGCGACTAGATTATATTCCGTTCTTGAGGTGTTAAAAGCTCGAAATTCCAGATTTCGAATATGATTATATCTTGTTTATATTAGAATTTTTTATATCATATATTAATTAATTAAGTGTTGGAACGTGTTTCAGATTTACAGATTATGATATATAGTTTAATTTGTTTTATTGCATGTATTAAACTTTTTAACGAATGAGTAAATAATAACAAATTTAATAATTGTATAAAATATTGAATAAAATATATGTGTGATTTATTTTTATTTTTTAAGTAAAATGGATAACGATAGAAATTTGATGTATCATCAGTTGGAGAATGGATTTCTAACGAGTGAATATTGTGTTGGTGTAGAGTCGTTTGTAATATTTGCAATTATTTATGATTGAATTGTAATTGGATAAAATATATTTTATTTTGTGCACGTAATTACTAAATCAGTTGCATATATAGATTCTGTACGTATATATGGCGAAGCAGCTACACGGATCCTTTCCGGTTGATGGTCGTACTCTAATATGGGTCGCAGACGGCATGTAAGTTATAAAATCATTTTTTGTTTCTTCATTATCATTTTATTGATAAATCAATTTATATAATTGTTGTCGTTAATTTTAAAAACTTTGATAACAGATTTATGCCGGAGCACAACAAGGTTATGCGGTTCCTTACTGCACAGTTTTCGTTTCAGACATGCGACGAAGGCTATTCATGGAAGTATGTTACTAAAGAACAACGACAGTGGTATTGAGAGGAGTTCACTGTAAGTATTGTTATATAGATTACAAATTTATTAATTGCTTTACGTTATAATTTTTTTTTCTAAACTTAATTTTAAGTCATAATAACAATTAATCCAAATTATTGTTGTCTTACATTTCATTTGCAGAAAAAATATAAATGGCCAGATCATCTCGACGCTACCATCAGACATCTATGGTACAAGAACATAGCTACACAGTATCGTCGCACTGTTCACTCGTGGAGGAGTGCTGGTCATCATCCGCAAACAGTCAGCAACGAACGATGGGCTTCATGGATGTTGGCATGGAATGAGGAGAGGTGGCTGGATAGGGCAGCCAAAAACAAGAAAAACAGGAATAGTGAGCCAGCAGGACCTGGCACTGGGACTACAAAGCACGTTGGTGGCTCAAAGACTTACAGCGGACATAGCCAGAAATTGGTAAGTATGTTAATATTTTATTATTAAACATTGTGGTTATTATGAAAATATATGATTTTATCATCTCTAATTACATAAAATCGATTTAATAATGAAGCGAGAACAACATGGTAGAGATCCTACGTCGTGGGAGTTATATGTTCACACACATCGACACGACGACGGATCGTTTGTGGACGAGCGTTCACGACTTGTCGATGTAAGTATTATGTTTTATTATAATTATATAAATTTAAAATGTGTTACGAAATATTGTTTTTAAATAACATATTTTTTTCTGAAACAGCAAGCTATGCAGGCTTACATGAACGAGTCTTTGACACCTCTTGACGATGGGACGATTCCTAGTCAGCCTAGTTCAGAAGAGGTGAACAACATGTTTAGCATGGTCGTCGGTGGACCGAAAAAGAGACGAATGTATGGATGCGGTTCCATGGCCTCCACATTCTATCCGGATCAGATGGCTCAACGTCCACGTGGTGGTTCGAGCCGTTCGAGCAGAGGGTCGCAGGATATGGAGAGGATGCGAGAGGAGTGGGAGACACAGAAAAGAGTTAATGAACATCTCCGTATCGACCTGGAGGCGACGCATACCACTCTGGAGGCGACCCAACATGAGAATGCCTCGTTGAAGGATAGGATGACGATTCTGGAGGACCAGGTACGTCAACTCGTCGCTGGATTACCGCAGCCACAGCACGCATCCTAACCCACGTACATCCCGACGAGTTCTGTATGGTCGAGGCTCATCTAGCAGAGGACGCGCTTTAGCAGGGTCATCACATTTGTATAATCCATACGCAATTGGATCATCACATCGTCGACGTTCGGACAAGGGCCTGATGTACTCGCCTGAGTACATCCCACCATCACAGGACTTTGGTCACGACGACGGTGATGGCAATAGCGAGGACGCATATGATGATGATGAGACAGTCTCCTTAGTTCTTTTATTACATTTACATATGTATTTATTGATACTTATGAATTTTGTTTTTTCTATTTTATGGCATAATTTAATATTGTTGTTCGTTTATTTTATCGAATGGTTTATAATATTTACAAATGTGTACAGATAATAAAAAAAATATTTTTATTAAATAAATTATAAAAAGTAATAATTTTTTTTTATAGAATTAACCGTCGCTAAGTAGACTGTCGTTAATTAGTGATGGGTTGGCTCATTAGAGACGATTTTTGAAAAACTGTCGTAAATAGCTCGCGACGATGACTTTCCGGACGGTTTTCCTAAAACCGTCGCTAAAAACGGTTCAATAGCGACGGTTTAGTTTTTTTTTTTTTTTTTAGTGTGTATGTCTCATTTTTATTAAATTATCAATTTGCATTTTGAAAGGCTGTATGTGATGCTCCTCAACTCTGAGCAATTGCTGTTTTCTTAGATTGTCATCTTATGAAGAAATTAGGGGATAGCAGTTCAAGGGTTGGTCTAAATTCAAACTTTTTTCAATAAATTTATAGACTGAGTTTGGCCTGAATGAAGCTTATATTACCATAAATAATAACAAAACACAAACAACATATTACAAAACAAATAGAGATTTTTCACCATAATCCTCCATAAAGCATCAACAAAATAGCGTTACAAGTTATCATTTAGGCCAACTCACTCTTTAAATTTATTGAAAAAAGTTTGAATTTAGACCAACCCTTGAACTGCTATTCCCTAATTTCTTCATAATATGACAATCTAAGATGATGTACCTGTCTTATCATTACTTGGGGCAAATTTTTTTTGGCAAAAAACAGTTAGTGTAGAAGTTCATTAACAAATTTTGATGTATCAATGCTGCTTTCAAAGATGTAAAACTCCCCGCTCTGACCTCCCGCCATCGCCGCCCTTTCTCTCGACCTTCGATAGCATTTGAGCATACATTTCTCTCTGTGGCAATTGGTAAATATACTTTTCAGCAATTTCATTCCCATGAGGTCATGGAGAACAATTTGAGGTACTTTTGTTGTACAGGAACTAATTTTCTTTATTCGTTTTTTTGATGAATCCAAACGATGCAAGTATAACTCTCTAAACTGTTGAATTTGCGGCATTGGTATTTATTCTTAGAGTGATTGACCATTTCAGCTCCCCAGACGTTGTTAAGCAGATCACTTCAATCAGTATAGAACCTGGTGTAGGGGTTGAGGTTACAATCGCTGATTCATAGTCATTCATTCACATGTGCTGTATTTCTGTTCTCCCTGGTTATAAAATTCAAGACTAGAAGCTTTCATCACAATCCAGGATTAAAGTTTCAACAGGAGTTTTTGTGTTATTTTACATGAACGTGGTATCAGGTATGCAAGGAAAAAAGTTTAAATGTTCGTTTTTTCAAAAAATTATTTAATGTTGAGGAGCCAATGAAATTAGTTATGTTTATCAAATCAAAGGTTATCTTTCATTTTAATTAGATTTATGTTTTATTTTGGGAAAATTGACATTTTAGTTTTGTAAGTTGTCATCGTTTTGATTTAATCATGTAACGTGTTAAAATTTACTTTTGATCCAATAATTTGAATGTTTTTATCTTTTTTTTAACAGGAAAACATTAAACCAATATTGCTTATATGGTACCAATTCTCTCTTACATGACTCTTATGGTGCAAATAAAAATCATGTTACACAAATTAAACTTCATCGTCTAAGCAAAAATTAATTGAAAAATAAATTGTTCGACACCCAATATTTCAAAATTAAATAAGAGGAAAAAAATTTCAATTTGCTTATATAGATTTTTTAAAGAGAGATTTTGTTATATGTAATATAGTTTTATTATAGCTACATGAGCTAGTTAGGAGAATATTGATGTCGAATTAATAATATTAGTTGGATTTAATGATTTTGACAAAAAAAAAATGACAAAAACCAAAACAATCTAAGTTACTGAATGAAAACTAAATTTTTTAAAAAATATATAATAAAATCCAAAACAAAATAACTTACCTGACCAAAATCCCAATTTTTCATTTTATATTTTGATGTTTTCAACAACTAATTTGATGAATGAATTCTACTGAGAAATAAACAAAATATGAGAAAAAAGCAAAATCCTTCGTCATGCCACACGTTGCTCGAGCTCGATCCGATATTAATAATTAATTTGTTATTAATTAATTTAAGAAGCTTTGAATGTCAATTATCTTAACACAAAAACTCTTGTGAGACGATCTCACGAATCAATTTCGTGGGTCGAATATCTTATTTGGGTCATCTGTGAAAAAGTATTTTATGACGTACGCATATAAAAGTGAATATGAACCGTAATATCATAACACTAACATGAAGTCATTTAGTGCAAAATAGACTAACAAATGATGAAATTAACTTTCGAATATAACCAATCAAAGCACGGATATATCGCCAAATATATGATAAACAGTGGGAAAATAAGAAAAAAGAGACTAAAAGAGCAATCTTATGTTGTTTTGTGTATGACAAACTTTAAAGCATCTTTAAGAAATAAAACTTGTATAAAAGTAATTCATTAAAATTAAATATCGGATTTATTAGTTGTGAATAGGAGATTTCCGATGCGGTGGCTCATAGTCCGTCACTATTAAATTTTCTTCACTGAAAATTGATGAATTCAGTGATTTTACTCTTCCCTTGAGTTGTGGCTGTGACACCCTTTCACCCTACATACACATTATATATATATATTGTCACAAATTTTTTTAAATGAATACTTTTTAAAAAATAATAAAATTTTATAAAAAAATCTATTTTTTTATGTAAAAAAAATAGATTGTTTAGAAATTACCTCTAATTTTGTTGTATTCATCATGGCACTGTGAACCCAAGACTCCCATTCTTCATCACTTCCTGCATTATGCCCAAGAATTGGTCAAAGATGAAATACTTTATTTTGGGGATTATATAAAACCTCAAAGAAAATTTATGCGATAAACTCTATGCTACACCGAGAGAACTTTTCCCTGAATAGAAAAACCATTAAGGTTTAGTAAGGTCCACATCAATCCAATGACTTTCCTATGTACATAGAGAGAAGTTCTTCCGATGTAAGATAGATGAAACATCCGTACGTTTAAGTTTTGAATTGAATTTTTTATGCATGTCATATTAATAAATGAATACAACACACGCACACACATTGCTCGAGATTAGTGATCCAAAATTTAAGCATGCCAAATATTTTATTGCTACATTTCTTGATTATTAGTTTTTATATATAGATTGATAGGCTTGAGTGTAGCTAGTACACCTGAATTGTTCCTTGTGCCTTCATTTTTCTTGTGAAGGATATCTTCTTCTTCCTTTGCTTTTGAGTTCTCCAAATCTTTCGAGTTGCGACTTAGTTCAAACTTTTCTTGAATCTGCAGAGCAGTTAAAGGAACAAATGAATATCTAATTTATCAATGAGGATCAACAATTAATGTTACTACCAAGAAAACGATAATAACTCGACGATGTGTTGTTGTGTTGGTCAAAAGATTTGAGTTGCATATATAATTATGACAACAAATATGTTCAAAAATATGAAAATGGGGCAATGTTTCTTCACATCTTCTCCCAAGCCAAATCAATACTCATATAAATTGAATTAAACATTTAAAATCTATCGATTAATTTATGTAGAAAATTCAGAAATAAACTTACCTCGTGAGGTGGACGAATATTCAGAATTGGCCGAGCACTGCATTTGCATGCATGCATGAATAAAATAAAATACAAAATAAAGAAATAAGATCTAGCCATCATTATTATATAATTTATTGACGGCAGAGAAAATATATATATGTTCTCTGAAAATAATAATACAAATTCCAGTAGAAAATATCAGAAATATAAAAGCGACTCGAGTGACTGATTTGAGGTGACTCGGTTTTATAGTGAAAGGGAGAATTTTACGGGGATTGGAGCCCAATATATTATTACTTCAGTTGTACTACTGCTTTTTCTATAACTTTAGATTTTCTACGGACAACAATTTATATATTTTTCAGTCTAAGGGTCTTGGAAACGAGAAATTGGCCTTCAGTCTTTGGGTATTTTTTTAGTATCACATTTTCACATGAAGTGTATCACATTTTCACATGAAGTGTACCACAATTTGTATGACATAGTACCACAATTTTGTGGGTAGGGATTGAACCCAAAGAAATGTTTTTGATTGGGGATTTTTCACCAACTTCTCCTCTTGGAAATCTAATTTTTAATATAGATTTTAAATATTGTTCAAATTTTATGATATGTTTGATCATGTAATTATAAAAATCAAATATATTATCAGACGAGAATAAACTAAAATTAATTGTTGAATTAAAAGATTATAACTGATTCAACAAAAAAATATACGACTAAAACGATCACACTATCTTTAGTACTACTAAAATCAATATTTTGCATCACTTAAAATTTGAAATTAAAATGTTGGCTAAAAATAAAAAGTGGGCAATATGAAAGACAAAATCGACTGCCGTGATGGATAAGACACAAGCTTCGTATGAGCTGCTGCCTGCCTGCCTGCATGCCTTGTCTTGTGCACATTTTTCAACAGTGCTGTTCGGTCCCATTTTCATTCCAAGGCAAAAAGACAACTCAAATTTAGCACTTCAATTGATATTTTTCTTTTTTTGGGTCATGAAAAATATGATCTTTGTGAAGTTAGATCGTCTCCAAGTAAATTCACCTGATTTTCGGATTTCACCTATTACCTATATTAATTAAATTAATTAATTAATTGATTAGTTTTGAACTTGCAGGAATATGTAATAATATATTCCTTAAATCATGTTTGTAATTGGATCAAACATCAATGAATTGGTCTGGTTTGCTTGTGCAGTTCTTTACTATTTATTTGTCTTCTCCTGCTTGAACCTCTTCAACCTACGTCTGACTCTTCTGCATGTCCGTTTGCCTTTCATATGTATCAGTTTCCATGGATGTGTGACTTTTCTGATTAATTATGAAGTAAGCCCTACTTGGTTCCACCATTTATTTATGTATTATCCTTGTTAGTTTATGTAATATAGGCACAAATTTTGATTAAAGATAGAAACTTGAAGCATCTATAGTACACGTTCCTGTTCTCCGACAGCTACACTTACAAGGAAATAAAACTTCACTTTTGGAAATTCTCCGTGCCTTCCTTCTCTACCTATATCAGGAGGGTTAGCTACCGTACCTCCTCTCCCTCCAAGTCTCAAACGATATATAATCGAATCTTTTGGAAAAAAGTTTTTAAAAATAAACTTGACATAATGCGAGATCGGAAATTATTCGTTAATGACTTATAGCCGGAAGCTCTATCTTAAGTGAATTGCTTACAACCCCATTTGACATAATTGTAGAAAGGTCTTAATTATATTATGTTCGAGGCCCAATTCATGTTGTAACAAACCTCTTCCCAAATTTAAAATAAAAATAAAAATCGAGCTCTTTTGACTAGTTCAAAACCATAGGTGCATGAGGAAATCCCTTGATTACTTGCAATTTAAATTTAATATTGAGGATTCAAGAAACATGATGACAACATTTAGCAAAAAGTGTCGATGGCCTCATCTTCTTGTCTAGTTATATTTCTCCAAATTTCAGCCGTGTTTGCTGCTAATTTGCACCTTAATTCAATGTAAAAAGGTGAAAATGGATATATAATGACTTATATTGTAATGGGATTATATATATATATATATAGAAGAATAATTTAGCCCTTATCTTGGAATGCTACTCAGATCTAATAATTAATTTTAGAGAAGAAAAAATTTAAAAATTTCAGAAAAAGTTACCCCTTCTAAAAAATGGTGTAAATGTAGGGGGAAAAAACACTTTTAAAAAAATGAAGAAATAAATGGAAGTTTATCTAGTGATTAACACCGTTAAGGTTAAAAACTAAAATCATAACATAGACAATTTATCTTCTATGTTTGAGTCTGTATGCAGTTTTCTACAGTTTTACGTGATTTACATGTTAACTATACATATATTCGGGATTTACCAAATACATGTTAAAAATTTACATCAGTTTCGAATTACTTTATTCTCAAATTGATTTTTAGAAATGTCATTATATTATTTTTATTTAAAAACAATATTGTTTGAAACTTTATCCCCTACTTTATACATTCTTTGTAAACATAAACTCTAATGAGATATAGAGAGTCTAGTTTGAGATATAATTATATCTGACCAGTTGTAGAATTTAATTTATCATATAACATATTAATGTACGAATATAATCCTCGTATTACTGACATACTATTAATTTATCATATAACATATTAATGTACGAATAGATTTGGAGTTATGTTTTGATTATCGTTCACGAGGCTTCAATTTTTCTCCCCACATGTTATCTGATTTGTAATATTAATAAACATCATAATCTGATTTTTTTTTAAAATATATAAAAAAAAAAATTGCTTATAAAATCTTTCTCATTCCTCAATTTCGATGCCACTTGCTTCACTTGATCATACTGAGTGTAATTTTTTACTTTGATATATTATTTTTTAAAAAATTTAAAAATCTAAAACGAAATTAACGACTTGGATATATTATATTTGAATAAATTTATTTATCAAATTTTAAAATAAGAATGAAGTTTAATAAAAATAATCATTAAGGGATATTTATGATTAAAGCAGAGTGTGAAGAAATCATTGAAGTGTTTGTATTTATTTTTTTGTTTTAAGTTAATTGTTAGTTAAAGAAAGTATATTAAATTAAAATAAAAACAAAAAAGAGAACCGCTGGCCCATCAGGCGGAGAACGAATTTTCCCGAAATCGCGAGCTATTTTCTGGCTCCCCGTCCGAGCACTTCAGCAACCCCCGCCGTCGGCGAGAGGCGATCCCGTGTCGCTGCTCGAATATCTCGAAAAGTCTTCCCGTCGAGAAGCACACAACACGTTAGTTCTGTCTGTTTTTTCATTTAATTTTTAGTGGCGAAGAGTGATGGGTATCATAAGGAGGAGCTTCTTCTTCATAGCTGGAACTGCTTGCGGAATCTACCTTGCCCAGAATTACGACGTTCCCAATATCAAGAAGGTCGTCAATGATACCCTTTTTACTGCTAAGAAAGTCGAGGAAAAGTACCGGAAGCCCGAGAAATCCGGCAACGACGCCGTTTGAACAACCACTATATGGGTGTACATGGGGTTGAGAGATTTGATTACATATTACATCCACTGTATGATTCTTTTTCCCTTTTAAGAGAAAAAAAATAGTCTTGTTTTGTGATTCGGATCTATGAATTTGATCGACTTGTAGGAAATAGGAATGGTAACTGAAGGGAAACTGCTTGAGTTATTGTTCAAACTTCAAATTAGTTAGCCAACGAATTTACCATGTTTTAGATTCTACTAGCACGGTAATCAACCGAAGGTTGGTGCCATAAATTTTTATCAGCCATAAATGTAGATGGAAGAAATTCACGTGTAATACGCTAATTTGATCTTTTGCATACTATGTTGATCAAATGGCACTGTGATTTGCAATTCTGTGATGCAAGTAAAAATTGATCACCATTTTCTGGATTTGTTGGGATAGTCTCTGGTCTTATTGACATTTAGAATTCGTGTATACTTCACTATATATATCCTGTGGATTAAATGGCCATGTGATCTTCATTTGCATTATTCTTGATTTGTATGCTTGTTGGTTTTATAGGCAATATTTTTTGTATAATACACTTGTACTCTATGTATTGTGTTGATCAAATGGGCATATGATTTGAATTCTGCTTAATGCAATTGCCATTTCTTCATTAATTTGGATGGTGACCGGTTTTATTGGCTCACTGATTCTAAGTCATCCGCCTTCATTAATTAGCACCGCTGCAGGTTTCTATGCAACTAAACTCTATGAATTTAGTTGTTGTTTATTAGTTTTGATGTGCCTTCTAGGCTCTATGTTTTCTTGGATACATAGAAATGGGAGTCTATTTGA
Organism: Primulina huaijiensis; assembly: GCF_012295235.1. Taxonomy (NCBI): domain Eukaryota; kingdom Viridiplantae; phylum Streptophyta; class Magnoliopsida; order Lamiales; family Gesneriaceae; genus Primulina; species Primulina huaijiensis. The sequence continues at coordinate 2,889,430 of NC_133317.1, read as the reverse complement.
TTTGACAAAATGCATTCTGATTAATATGCATAAGTTGGCTTACATAGAATAATAGAGGATATGATTTCATGTTGAAGATTTTGTTCCCTTTCATCTTCTTCTTTTGCTTGTGTATATTAGTATATGGTGGGATCTATTGTATGAAGGATGTGTTTGACATATTAAGGTTCATTTGGTGAGAGCAAGGGAAGTTAAAAGTGGTGGACATAGTTTTTGAGGTTTTCATTCACCTTAAAAAAACAGAGTAGTTAGAAATCCACTGGGTGTACATCCGGACTCAAGGCCCAAGGAGGCTCGGTCTTTGTCTTGTTTAAAGCGCGGATGCCTTGGCCATGAAATACAAAAGTTGCTGCTCTGATCCAACAAAAAACATATTAAATTGTCAGCCAAGTTCAATGACGGAAAAAAATAAGTTCCTGGGATCTTCCCAGAAGGCAGAAGCTGATCTTAGACGATCAACTCGTGTGTTTCGAATGCCAACTTGAATGCATGTGACAATGTCCATAGAGGAGCCAGAAACCCTATTGAATCAAGATGGAAAACCGTTTCATGTTTTAAATTGAAGTTTGTGAATAAATTCTGTGTTTTAAATCAATTAGCACTGGATATTCCGGAGTTCTTTCTCCAAAATAGCCGCCTGTTTTGCTGCCATATTTAGTTTAGTCTGAGTATCTTGACGGTCTTGGTTACATCTAGGCATGGTAAAGAAATAGCTATTGCGAGAATTCGATAGTGGTATTTTTCCCCTGAACGATATCACAACCCTCTAATAATGTCATGAAACGTTGAAAAAATATATAAATATTAGTGTATTAACTTTCTCGTGTATTTTTTATTTCTTTAAATACTATTTATTTAACATAAAAACTCATATGAGACCGTCTCGCAGAGCAATTTTGGTGAGACGAATCCCCAACCCGAACCGACTAATGAAAAAAATTAATTTTTATATCAAAATTTTTAAAAATTTTAATTGTTGTAAGAGCAAAAATGAAATATCAAAATTTTATTATTATTCCACTTAATATATAATTAATTAGTTGTCTAATTATTCCACATAATATATAATTAATAGTCTTACAAATGTTAATAAATTATCACTACAATATACGTTGATTGTAGTGATTTATATCACTTCAAGAATAAAATATAACTCTTATATTAATTCTCTCAAATAATTCATCTTCATATTACCTTTAAATATTTTATCTTTTTAATTTTATTTCTACATGTTATTTTATGATTTTAATGAAATTTTGTAATTATATTTTTAGTGTAGTTTCTTATAAAGTAATAAATTATAATATCACAAGAAGATATTCGAAAAAAATAATGATGTATTAAATAGTAGAATAGCATGATAAGTATATAATAATATGAAGTTTAACACCAACATATTTTATAGTTTTTCATTAGTTTATTCCCACTAATTTTGATAATAAATAAAATAAATTGAATGATTAATTGTTTTAATTACACTTATAGATTCTATTTTATATAAGTCTCCTCATTATTATATATTATCAAATAGTACTCAATTATAACAATAAGACAATTTATTTGCATTTGTAGAATTATTTACATATTCATATATAATGACAATTATATTGACAAAAATAAAATCAAACATTAACTAAAAAAATTCAATAAACACTTAATTTGAACAAAAAATATTATATATTTTGAGTCCATTCACATCTGTTATCTTTCTTTAATTAGCTTTAGTTGTATAATTATGGAAATCTCAAATCATCTACATAAATCGAAAGACTTCTTAGAGACATATTTAAAATTCTAATATCATAAGATATATATAGAAATTGTATTCTATATTATTTTTATTAACTTTAATTTTTTAACATAATTTAGTATTAGATTAATAGGTCAATGACAATGAATGTCAAATTAAATGCTAATGTCAATCACGATTTAAATTCTATAATCATTATTTCTCTCTTTAATTTATTTGAAACTCACAAAGGATCCATCTTATTGCAATTGTTGTTTGGAGTATTCGTCAATTGTTAAGGTCTTAATATTGAAAATTCTAATATTTTTTTAAATTGCATTTGAGATCATAGTTTTGGCCTCATTTTTTCTCAAAGAATTGCATATAAGTAGGTGCAAAAGAATGATAGAACACAGTTCATTTAATTTATTTGTTTGATTGTCATTTTCTTTTTATTTTCAAATTAAAGTGTTATGTTATTTATTTTTTTTATTTATTGTACTTACTATTTATTTATATGATATATATTTAGTCATGAGATGTTACAATGATATAAGATGAGTGGTTAAACTATAAATTTGAATTGACATATGTTGTATTATCTATATATTCTGCATCATTTCATCTCCATCTAATTTTTTTTTGTTACTCTCTCTAATTAAAATGTGTGGATGAATAAACAATTTTTTTGAGTTTGTTTCAATTCATATTTTTTTCTATGTGTTATGTTTATTATCACTTACAAATAATATAAGTTTTGAGATATAATTTTCAACTTTCAATGTGCATCGCACGTACTTCTTACTAGTATAATAAATGTGTAAATGTGGTGCATCTCTTTTGTTCCGTGGCGCCAAATTTCCTATCTTCGAATAAATTAATAGATTAAATCATCGTCTTCATTTATGTTAAATCATCAAGAAATCATAATAAACATTATTTATAATTTATATATAATGTTTGAATAATAAGTAAAAATCGCTAATATTACATCATTTAAAATTTGTTGAAGCAGTGGGAAAGTGGGAAAAAAATAGACCCATAAACGGAAAATAGAACAGATATATATACTACCAGAATATATAGTTTATGTGATTTTAAATTATAAAGAAATCTAAGATATTGTGAGTTTTGTTTTAATCTCGTTTGTCTTGTTCATGACGGTGCTTGGAAAAGCCTCATACTCTTATTCTTTTAATTAATAATTAGTTGAGGAAACATGAGAAAAATTGAAAAAAGAAAATTAAAATTATTATAAACCATGTATTTTAGTTTTTTTTACACATTTTTTTTTAGTGGCAAAGGCTCAAACTCTTAAAAAGTCGATAACCAAATCCTAATTTTTTTTCTTTTTTGGGTTGAGAAGGCTAAAACGGTTGATTGTATTGAAGCAAATTAACAATTAAGTATATTTTCTATATTTCTTATTTTAGGGAAATTAATGGACATGAATTAATGCATGGGAATAAAATGAAGATCACAGAAATCTTGTCACAATCAAGTTGATTCCTTTTCAAACTCAAATATGTTTCCATGCAGAAACCTAAAAGGACTCGAACACATGAAATTGTTGATTACTATAAAAACAACATCATGTTATTCTAATTTTCTAGAAATTCTTGTTCTTATTTCCTCCTGAGTACACTCCCATCTCACAAGATTAAAGCAATACCAAAAGAAAAGCAATAAAAGTTAACGTGGAAAGCTAAAAAAAAAAAAAAGGAATAATTTGAAGCCTGCAGCCATGCCAAGAATTACGAGGAGACCCAGACAATATTTCGGGAAAATTCAACCTATCGTTTCAAGATTTGAAATACTTCCGAATGAATTGGTCGGCGAAGTTTTGGCTCCAGTAGCAGCATCTTCGGTTATTGATATAATCAACGCCAAGTCGAGGTATGTATCTATGTGAATGATTCTAAGGTGGTGTGATTTGATCCAAGAAATCCGAATCAGGATTTTAAAGATAATGTGTTTTTCTTAATCTAAATGATTCATATCAAATTCAAGTTTTGCTTAAAAAACGGATCAAAGAATCCACATTATGTAGTTTTCAAAAGTTTTAGGGTATTCTAGTTTCTAGATGTTGTTTGTTTTATAAGTGATATATGTTAATGATTAACATTATGATGTTTCTTACACAGTTGTAAAACTTTCAAAGAAATCGGTGAGGATTCGCATGTGTACCATCATATGTCCCTGGACAAAAAGTTCATAGATTCTTGGACACCTTTGAGCGAAGAGCAACAAGTTTTCTTGAACAAATGCTGGAAGTCGGAAAATCCCGAGTTGTTGTATCGACAAGCGATTGTAAGTTCATTTAATATTTTGTATTTGATCTGCGTTTGAATTATTGTTGGTCTCTTTTGTCTATATATCATGTAATTGAGCCAAAATTATACCCAGACATGCATTAATTTTCAAAAAAAATTCTTTCTTTGATTCAGTCGGACTTCTTCAAACGGGCAGATATTGAATCAGCTTGCAAATATCTACTCAAGGCGTAGATGCAAGGCATGTAGGTGCAGTTTATCTCACTTGTATCATGCTGATTCTAAGTGATGATAACAAGTTTAAAGACAAGGGTATTGAAATGATTAGTAACATGCAAAAGTCAACATGGCTGAGACGAAAATTAGCATTGTATCGTGAAAGTTTGATGCAATCTTTGAGGCGAATGTGGGTGAAAAATCCCATTTTGAATCGGATGCTCGTCTTTTGCCAAATACGACATCAAAACCACTGGAGATCTGGGTGGAGGGATATGGATGCAGAGTTGCAATGTCAAGCTTGTTGTGTGGACAGGGAGATTAGCGCTATTTGTGGGTTTCCATAATTGTAATACAGAGATTATCAGTTTGGTGATTATTCTGTAACATATGTTGGATAAAAAATGACTATTTTTTTCTTGAAGACATTGTAATGGAGAGAGTAAATAGATATATAATATATGATTTCGAGTTGACTATTTTGTTGCCTCTTATCTTTGTTCTTTTTCGATGAGTTCCACATATTAAGGTGAGAGTCGAGCAAAATTACAAGTGGTAAAGACATAGTTTTTAAGCTAATCTTTCACCTTAACATCACTGTCTGTCTTCATGTACTGTAATGATATGCAAACTGATGAATTATCAATAGACAAATAAACAAGTTGATAAAAGAAATTGATTCTAGGGTGAAATGATTTTCAACTAGAAAGCCCATTTATCACTTCTGTCCTCTTCCTTGATTTTGGGTAGGAAAATCTTGAGAACCCCATTCTTCATCTCGGCTTTGATCTCATTAGTCTTGTACAGTTTCTCAGGAAGATCGATTCTGCTACTGTACCTCTGCACAGTCTCTTCGTCTTCGGGCTCTTTAATGATCAGAGTGCTCTGCTCCATCGAGACTTTGACTTCCTCCTTGCTCAGACCAGGCATGTCCAGATGCAGATGAAGACCGTCAGCTGTTTCTTTAGCGTCCCAGTTTCTTCTTAAGCTTGAAGTTACAGGGGATTCCACAAGTTGATCCATCATGTTCAGGATTTGGCTCAGGCTGCTGCGTGATGAGAATGGGCTGAGAAAGTCAACAGTCATAGATACTTGCTGTCATTATTCGATTTTTCACGAACACAAGCAACTAAACAGCACCTTGCTCGCAATCAAAAAATTTAAACTATCTTCATCACATGCAGTTCGAAAGCTTACTTGTGTTGTAAAATGAACAGAGGATAACATAAGTTTCGCGACCAAAAAGAGGAGAATACGCGAGCAGAAATACCTCCTACTAATTAAAATTTACAACCTAATACCTAGAAAGTAGAAATGCTGAAAAATAGAAGTCAATTCCAACCCAGATCAACTAAATACGGCAATAATAAACCAAACCATCCACAAAAACAGCAACACGAAACAGAGCTCCTCAAAACACAGTAGAAGGTTTATCAAGCAAAAAAATTACCTGAAAAATGTAAGAACACGCGGCGATCCGGTCTACAACTTTCAATATCAAAGTCACGTTCATCGCATCGTACTCACGGAATGCGTTGGAGTTGAAGAGCCGTCAGTAGTCGGGGTGAGCCACAGCGCGTAGTGGACGGAGGGTCCTTGAGAGGACACCGGAGGAAACGAGCTTCTTCAAGGCCAGTGAAAACGCCATTGCCGATGCGGTGGAAAGCTTGGGGGAGAAGAAAACTCGAGAAATGAGGGTGGTTATTTGGGAATTCTGCAGAAGTTACTAGAGTGTCGTCGAGATGGAGTGAATCATTCCCATCGACGTTTAGTTGGGCCTATACCTTACGAAAGCCTATTGGGTTTAATCGTACGATATCCGCTACAGTTGGGCTTTACCCATATTTTAGGTTTCGAATATTTCCGGTTGGCCACAAACCCGAACCCAATCCAAAGATGTTGGACAACATTCGAATTATTTGATTCTATATTTTGGAAAGACCTTTTGCTTTACAAATAATATTTGTTCTATTGTTTGTATATACAGTAATAAGGAAGTTTAATAGAATAGACGGATGCCTAAAGCAATATTCTTTTCATTACTTAACTTACGTTACTGAAGAGACCTCTTATCAAATAAATGATGTTCTGTTAAAAATGTGAGCTTTTATTCTATATATAATTCGGAAGAGGTTTAATTTGCCATATTCAATTAACCACTTCATATTCATTATTTTTCATTTTGCGCTGCAAACATAATTTACTCTCAACTTCAAGCTAATATGATTACCTCCGGATATGAAAAGGAATTGAATTGGATAAAGGGATGGTAACTTTAATGAATGAAAAACATGTTGAGGTATACAGTATGAGATTAATAAGGGTAAAACAACATGGAAAACGAAAACGAGATCTTAATACACATTCATTTCTTTGTGTTCATCAAGAACCAGCTTTCTAGAGTGCTTTTACACGGATTATCTACCGAGACGGTACCGTGCTGATAACACGTTAACTGTTATATCCAATCCAACGTGATTGAAACGAATCAACAACAAAAGACAACTGAAATCGAATTCGATGCTTGAATGGAGGGAGTATCACAACTTTTTGTAGAGAGCACAGATGGCTCGAGACAAGCAGATGTAGCGCCGTCTAGTATAAAAGAATCGGTTCTATATATCAAACAAACAATCATTATAGAAGTTATTCCTACAGAACCCTACTTTTCGACCACAAGAAAACAGATGTTACCGACTGCAGTCCTCTCACAATCCTTGTTCCATAAAAAAAGGTCATGAGTAGAAAACAGATTGTCCGTTTTCTAACAATCTTAAATAGGAGCATGCTCAAAAGGTGGCCTGAATGTAACTGCTATGAAGAACCCAGGTCTAAAAAACCTTGTAAATTTTTAGATTGCCACACTGGAGGTGCAGAAAATGAATTATGAGGGGAATACGAATTGTCCTTGATCGCCACCTGTTGAGTGTTCACCTCAGATCACACTAGAAGGAAATCATTTGACTTTTTAAATCCAGTATATCTCATAGAATTCTAAATCAATCCAAGCAGTTACTTGAAATCGTCGACTAATATTTTCATTAATGTTAGGCCATGTATCAGCACAGCTGAACTAATTAAGTCCTTGTCCAACAGGTGAAAAACAAATCAGGTAAGAAAAGTTTACCACGGCTGTCCGAGTAAGCAACTATCACAAGCAAGTGTTTTGGTTGAATAACCAGAGTTACCGAATAGATCGGACTCGAATTTGCACCAGAGCATCTAAATAAACAAAAGAGAGAAAACCAAAATCGTGATAATTGGCATATATTTAACAGGGTAAATAAACCGGCAGGTTACCTCACTTTTGTAAAAACAATTGTTCTCCATCAGCAGCAGTACTATGAATGAACACATGTTATCTGTTCTTTAACTACTTGAGATGAGTTGATCCCATTCAAACCAGACAATACAAGCTGTGGGTTTGAGAGGAAACCATGTAAAATACATGGATCAATCAACCCAAAGTGCGACAAAAAGATTCATGACGATAAGGTTATACCTACCTCAAATTTTCTCCTCTAATTATATTGATGAAAGGGACATGGTATAGTCTCAATAGAGCTGTGAGAACAAAAAACAAGTTCACTCATAGTGACAACCAGAATTTGAGACTCCAAATCACGCATACATTAAACTTGGGGGACATAAAAATGGCTACCTCTTCAGCATTCAGATTCAGAAAATTATCCATACAATCATTTAACGCGGGTGAACAGGACTCCTGGATGACCTCCTGTTACCATGCCTGATGGGGGAATGAGACATGCTTCTGTCACGGTCTCTATATCTATCTCTACTTCCTTCCCTTCCATTCCTCGAACTATTGTACTTAAAATCGGATACTCTTCCCCCATCTCGGCTTCCTCTGCCGTTTCTATCACGAGATCTCTCATGATATCGATCCCGTTCACGTAGTCGATCCCTCTCCCTGTCTCGGTACTTGTCCCTGTCAGTTGATTCACTTTTGTGCCTGCTCTCATGTTCTCTCTCTCGTTTCTTCCTCCGTTCTTCAATTTCTTTCTCCCTTGACAATCTTTCTTCTCTTGCCTTTTCCTTGGCTTCCTGGTGATTGTATGAATTAACAAATGGGGTATAAAGATATGGTTATGTACTTATGTCTATGTAACTTTGTGTAATTACATTACTCTCAATTGAGACATGAGTTGTATCACACGTACCTTATGCTCGGCCAGAAATTCACGAACCATTCCGTAGCCCATATGCTGCTTACCAGTAACATGTGACTGAGTTCTCTCCGCGGCATCATTTGCCACCAGAAAGGAACCACATATTTCACATAGAGCCATTTTTTTCTCCTGCGCTGCCAGTAACAGTTTATCCTGCTGTGGTTGCTGAGTCAAAACTGTCTTCTCGATATTCAGTATCTCAACCTGAAAAGCATGACAATCAAAGTCCGCAAGTTTAGACCAGAAAATTTTTTAAAATTGAAGAGGAAATAGCACGTAATAAATGAATAAACTTAAAAGCACCTTTCTCATTAGCGCCTCAGCTTCATCCACCTTCCCTTCCTCACCAAGAGACTCGACTTGTTCAAGTAGGTTTTTTATCTTCTCTTCCAGTACAGACAACTGCTCAGATTTTTCAGCAGAAATTGGAGGTGGAGGGGGGACTTCAACATCTTGTTCAAGGCGTTCACGGCCACGTCTAACTCTTCTATCTAAGTCCGAAACCTAATATTAATATAGAATACGGTCACATCTCGTGAATCTATTGGGACATTGAATTTCACAAGTGTTAAAATGGAAACCTACCAGTCTTTCACAGAAGTGGGCTAGTTCAGCTTCAAATTTGGGCACATGTGAATCATGTCTTGGGGAGTTCTCAAAACTAAATAAGAGAAACAAATCTCATCACAATTGTGGAAAAGACAATATGCATGATACTGGTAAAAAAATATAAAAGGAATCACATCAATGCCCCCATGAATCCAAATTTTCGGAGTCCTCGAGCTCATAGATTAAAGTTGTATCAAAGCATCCATGGACCATTGAATTGCCTCGATAAGTAGTTTGAACTGGGAGTGCTGGCACAATTATGGATACAAGCACAGAGAAACAACATAGATGCAGTGACAAATGCAAAAATAAATATATGATGTCTCAAGAAATCATCCACGCATTTTTTGCAAATAATCCTTAAGTTCAGATTTGTGAAGATAGTAAAATAATTAATGCCAACAAGTAGCTAATACTATTCTTCTTGAATATGCCAGCAGTTTGTGAAATAATTATCAATTAACATAACAACAATAAAAAATAAAAGAGAGACGTGAGGCAAGAACCGCACAAGGATGCCCAGAGAGACGCGAGACAAGAACTGCACGCAAGTTCCTAGGTTTATGGTATAACCAGTTGACATGCATGAATCATCTACAATTAAAAAAAAAATCTAATGGACCTTTAATTTGTTTGAAATGAAAATACGAGGAAGTTCAATATCTTAACTATTTTCAAGGTTACCCCAACTTCCTCGAATAAATCTTAGAACTAACAAAGAGCATCGTTGGAAAATCATCGTGACAAAAAATTCTAGATCAATAACCATTCACTACCTTTCCTTCAATTTTGGATCATGAATCTTTGGGCACACTCCTGTTGCAACAGACACAAAACTTGTAAGCATAATATGGAACAGAAAATAAACACAAGAGTTAAATAGTTGCAAAAATAAAAGGAAAAACTTTGGTTTATTCACCAAGAAATTATAAACCATTCAAATAAAAAAAATAAAGTATTTCGTTAACATCTTCAATTGAATTTCCAAATAAAAATTGACATAAGGGGCATCAAGAATGAAATGTTAGAAACTGCACCTAGATCACTACGAGTGTTGACGAACAAATCATGAGGGCAAAATCGAACCATATAGAATCCACAAACTTCCTTGTCATCCCAGTTAATTTCTCTGTAACCTTTTCTCTCCTCAGCGGTCAAATTACGTGCTGCAAGAACCATGGAAAATTGTTGAACTATCAAAAACCACTCAATTAAACAACCAAAAGTTTGGATAAATTGAAATGGGGGAGTCTTGAAAAAAAATGCGCAGACAATGTTACAATTCTGAAAATACATGGAATATGTTTAATGAAGATAAATCGGCTAAAAACAAAACTGCGAACCAGAAAATCAAGATTCAAATATTTCTACTCAATCAGGTAAATATCAATTCATATTCAGGAAAATTACAAACGTAACGCTCCAATTTGGTTCCGTCATAAGCAACCTATGTTCCAAAAATTAATTTAACAAAAAATGATTTTTTCAACAAAGAAAAAAACAGATACTAAAAGCGAAAACTAGAAAGGGAAAGGCACATCGAATCGAGATTAGAAACACTAGGGTTTTAATAGAAGTTGCATCTAACTAACCTGCACCCATGAGTTCATCAAGCAAAGCTCTTTGAGCATCCATCGTTGAGATTGGAGAAGGTGAGGCTTGAAGTACCAACAGCAGCAGCAACAATAAAAAACGCAATCTGAAAACCTAAGATCTTCGGAGATGTGGTGACGAAAGGAGTGTGTTGCGAAATAGGGTTTCTCCACACGATATTTTAACTTAGCTTCTGTTTGGTTCCTCCTACTCCGTACAGAAATTATATTCTCTCTTTTGTTAAGAAAATTATGTTATTTTTCCCCGTTGTATTTATATTCTAATTACTTTCTTTTAATTTTCTAGAATTTTAGTTTTTTTAGCCCGAGAATGTGTCATATGTGTTTTTTTTTTTTTTATTACAAAATGATATAACGTTTTACAAGAATTATAAAAAAAAAATGAAAAATACACAAATTAAACTAAAATATATTAATATATACAATCAAAATACAAATAAATAAATATATCAGATCAAAATTATAATTTTTTATTCTAAAAATATAATAAACAACTACTGTCCTTTTCATGCAACACATTTGGATAATGTACTAAACATGATAATTGTTTATTTTCAAATTAATATTTTTCCATATTTTTAATTAAAATCAATATAATAATCTAATTTTTTTTAAAAATATAGATAAAGATATGATATGATTTAGAAATATAGAAAATATAAGATTGGAATATTTTTTTTAAAAAAAATCAACAAAATTATATAATGAAGATATAATTGTAATTTTAAATAAAATTTCATTAAATCAATTAAAAATCAGTTAACATAAGATTCTCAACTTTAATTAATAATAAGTATAGATAGTGGCAAGTCACCTCTAATCTAAAACATAGCTACACCTAGTGAGTTTCTTTTAGTTAGATCAGAATAAATATGATAGATTTCAATAGCTTATGTTGTGTTAATAAGAGTAAAACCTAGTTTGGGTATTGAAAAAAAGGTAAAAAAATTGTATAAGACGATCTCAAAGGTCGTATTTTGTGAGATTGATATCTTATTTGGGTCATGCACGAAAAAGTATTACTTTTTATGCTAAGATTATTATTTTTTATTGTGAATATCGGTATGATTGATCTGTCTCACAGATAAAGATTCGTGAGACCGTTTCACAAGAGACTTACTGTTGAAAAAATGAAAGATAAAATTATTGGAGAAAATAGAAGCGACCAGTACGTTTAACGTTATAATCGGTTAATTAGATGCTACTTTTAGGCTACTCAAACACATGAAGAGTAATATTAATGTTGATAGTATGACAAAATATGAGTAATTAGATAAATTAACAAACTGCGTGCATGAAATATGATTCTTGAATTAAAATAAACAAATAAAAATATTTAGCCAAAAATATGCTTGTATTATTAGATATAGGCGACTTATACTTTCGTTAAAACGCGTAAGAAAGTGTTTCAGAAATCAAGATTTAATAATTTCAGACCTATACAAGAAGTAAGCAACATAAATCCTAACAAAGTCCGGAGTAAAACAGACACGAACTCCTTGCGCATGCACAACTCCAAATATCCAAAATTCTTCAGCATTGATCTATATAAATATATAACCCTCAACTCCATATATATATTTCTCGAGACATCAAAAATTCAAAACAAAATAAGAGGGTAGATGGATTCGAGAAAATACGATATCTGCCAAGTAGGGCCGTGCCTATGTAGAGGCATGAGAATCTATTGACTCAGGCCAATTTATTTTATGAGGCCTATAATTTTTTGAAAATTTTATTATATATTAGTATATGTTTTTCCAAAATAAACATATTATTTTGGGTTTTTTCATAACAAAGTCATTGTCTTCCTACTTTATTCCACACATTCCAATATTCAATATTTCTTACAATTATATTATAAAAAATATGAATATTATAATAACTACCAAAGGTAGGTTGATATCTCCATATTTTTATTACAAAAATAATAATCATCCTTTTTGTTAATTTCAATTTAATATTTTATGTATCTATTTTATTTTATTAAAGTTGAGGACATGATAGTAACCACCTAAGGACACCAACTTTTTTTCTAACTTTACTCTTATATGATAATAATATTACACTTTTGTTTTTTGTTTTTTGTTTTAAATTTCAACACACACTTTTATTTTTATTTTTTTATTTCAACAATTCAAATATCAATTTAGTCCCTCCATAATTTGTCAAATTTCACTTTAGTCTATCGATAATGATAAAAAAGATTGTACACACACATCGCGTGTGCAGAGTAACTAGTATTTCTTAAGTCTTAACCCGCATAAAAGAAAAAAATGCTCTGCCTACTCAATGTTTAATTAGTGGACGAAATATTTTTGACTCTATTTTTTAACTCGCGCAATCCTCATGCCCAAACAATACTAGTTCGTATGAAATATTTGACTACAGAGAACCTATTGAAAAAAATGTTCGCTACCGTTTCTTGTCGCCAGCAACTGACACAACCGCGCCTAGAATCGAGATTCATTTGGTGTTATTCGATTAATAGTGAATTCCCTACAAAATCTAAACCATGAAGTTTCTCGATCTTTCTAGATAATCACGAATCTTCCGCTATATTCTTTACCGTATCTGACTATTTTTGGCGGTTGGTTTTCCTTTTTTATTTTCTCGTACAAGATTGTTTTGCTTAATCGAGCACTAAAATTTTGTATCATAGCACTTGACCAGTAGTATTGCTGTAGTATACGACAATTCCATCTGTTGTCTACAATCTGTTCGACGAAATGTATAAATATGCTCT
>NC_133317.1:2870877-2870990 GCF_012295235.1 Primulina huaijiensis | reverse complement strand
CTCACTGTAAAAAGTTATAAAAAAATATTTATATCTAGAAAATATTTTTATTTATTTTTTTTCTTGTCTATATATTTTGTTATATGTGAGCAAATATTCTACTTCATTGTCAT
>NC_133317.1:2868126-2869029 GCF_012295235.1 Primulina huaijiensis | reverse complement strand
AAATTTTCAAATTCAATTTATTCACAATGATTTTTCATAATTAAGGCCAACTCAAAATAATAAAAATTAGGATTCATAATTATTTTAAATATGATATAAAAATAATACGTGGAAACTTTTTTTGACATTTTAGTTGCAAAATACAGTGATAAATACATGTAGGTGCATTATTTCATTGTGACAATTATAACTTTATTTAAACATCTTATTTCTCACTCAAGGATCAAAATTTGTTTATTTCTTATTTTGATTATCGACAAATCCAATATTTCTTTTAAATGTTTTTGTTAATGATATTTACATGAGTTTTATTGTATATTTATCCAATTTGAAAGGGATAAATTATAATTCAATATATAATAATATTTGAAAACTGTATAATGCTTCTAAATTTAAAAACTGAGTAACAAGTAAGGGATCAATTCAAAACTAAAAGTTGATGCAACATGTTTCTTCTAGTTTTACAATCGAATAATATAGGATCGAGCGTTTGTCGCTTTACCAAAAGCTATAACTGATGATAACTATGCAAGTCAAATCTTTAAATCATACAACAGCTCAAGCGCCTACACATAGTGGACAATTATTATACCAAACAATCTATCTCCTAATAATTACACCAATTGCAATCAATGAAAATCAAAGTCGCGATCTTAGCTCTGATACCAATTGTAGGTTCAAGCGTTTACTGTTTTATCAAAACCTATAGATTATGTTAATAATACAAATCAAATATTTTAAATAGTACAACCGCTCAAGCACAACATTTCAATTACTCTACCCAACATGATCAATTATTGTACCCAACAATAAGTTTATGCAAATAACGTTTTACTATATCATATAAATTTATAAGAGATTTGAGTAGAATATATAAATACTTAATATTCTACATAAGTAGTA
>NC_133317.1:2768665-2868026 GCF_012295235.1 Primulina huaijiensis | reverse complement strand
AACCCTCAGCAAGAACCTCATCACATCCGATTGCTTCTTCTTCCATAGTTCCGACACGTAAGTGTAGGCGCCTGCAGAAAAACCAGAAATAAACCAAATCAACCAGCGTTCCAACCGACTAGACACCTAAAATGTAACCGGCAAAACATGATCACAGTAATGGGGTTGTAGGTCCTAGGGTTTTGCATACCCATATCACGGCTGCTGAATTAAAGATGATGACGACCAGCGGATATTAGGGTTTACAGGATAGCTTTATAGTTGTCGTGGGGCTCGATAGTGGGCTTCATTTGTTAAAATGTATTGGGCCTGAGGATCGGCCCGGCCACACATGTTTCAGGAATCGCCTGTATTGGGCCTGTAAGACTGTGTTTGGTTGAATCCTTACACTAGTTCAAGTTATTATGAAATAAACGACATGTGATTGGAATAATTAAATATATTGTAACATATGAGGCAGACAAAACATTGAAAATGATAAGATGACTATTATACCCTTATTTAATAATAAAAACTAGCTACTTTGCACATGCGGTGCGTGTGTATATTTTTTTTATAATTATCGAAGGACTAAAATGAAATTTGACAAATTATCGAGGTACTAAAATGTTATGTGAGANTATATTGTGTAAAATTTTGTGTTCACGTTGTCAAATAATTTGTATGTATTATAATGGCTATTTTACCACGCAACATGTGTATATTTTCACTAGTATATGTAAAAGAAGCTTAATTGAAATACGGTGGTAAGCAATATAGCAAAGGGTCAACAAACCTTTTAAACTTTATTTACGGCTTAGATTTTTGATAGGCACTGAACTTGTCCAGAAGATCATAGATACATTTAAGTTCCGTAATTATTGTAGCATCAACTTATCCAATTGCAAGATACATTTATATCATATCATGAGATCGTTATCAAACCATGGGATGCCTCTGGGGACGAGGGTCTTACACCTCCTATAAAAAGAAGAGCGCTTTACTCTACGGACAAGTGAGTGCTCCAACATCAGCCAGCCGCTTATAGATATTGAACCTTACTAGATAAATTGCAACCCATACCTACATGTGCTATGATATAGGGCTCGATGATTAAATATTGTATAAAGAATAACACAAATTAATCATAGACTACACTTCTTACATTTGGTTGCTGGCAGCATTGGCTTTTTGCTGAAGTTGGAAACAAATGCGTAAATGACCTAAGTAAATTTTGCTGTTGTAAAAGCCTAGAGCTTATTCGTCTGGTGCAAATATAAGACGTTTAATAGAGATCACCAAACTAGAACCTACTTATTTTTTCCTACTACTCCAGTCAACAAAAAACTTTAATCAAACGACCTCAGAAAAATCGAGCTAGGCTTCACCAAGCCAGGATCCCCCCTATCAACACCTGCATTAGCCTGTACTAAATTTTTTTTTTTTAGTGTCTCCCTCGTTACCTAAAATCTCTAATTTTATCATCTTGTCCCCAGGTCCTTGGAGTAATTTGTGAATTTTCAACTTTGAAAGAAACCTTTGGTTATCAAAAAACATAGCCCTAAATTTTATTTAAACATTGACTCGATTAGGTTGTTCTTGTTCGTTCATCATCATTACAAAACAACTCAAACCAACAATCCAAGATTGGAATGAAGTACAGTAGGATAAAACTTCTGGTATATGTGCGACACCTTGTCCAACCTTCTGTACAGAAGCAACTTTCATACATCTCCATCCTGTTATCTAATCATCAAAGATCAATGAAATAATGAAAAGACCAATGAAATTGGATACTGACGGTTCCAATAAAAAATTTTAAAAACTACTAAATATGTTTGGAGTTCCAAGGAAAAATCTGAAAAGCTAGTTGGTATTTTGGTCAAGGAAAAAACACTGCTCTAACTTGGAATCCTAATAACAACGTACTTAACAAAACCCTAGACGACAATAGCTATCAATTTTCAAACATGAACGAGGAAGCCATAAAAATTCAACGACAAAAATAATGGGACATACTTTAATGGAGGGGGATCAAAATACACAAAAATTGGAGGAGGTACCTTAATGCACCTGTGCGTTAACTTGTAAGAAAAAAAGAGGCTTTACTATTTGAGTAAACAAAGAAAAAATCAACCATCATCATCACATCAACATGTATAGCTTCAACGTGTGGCCAAAAAGCTGTGTTAGGACACGATAAAAAAGACAGTTAACATGCCAGGAAACTCATTTCCCTTCTCGACTACATTCTTCGGTCCCGGATACTGTGGAATGAATCACAAAAACAGAAGTACAAACTGTGTGTGAAGTCGAGGCAACCGCATAGAACTGAAAGACGATGGTAAGCATTATGCAATTATTCAAGAAGGAAGTGACCAAGGTATCATCAGGAGTATCGGGAACGATTTCATCTGGTAATATCCAGTCAAAAGTTAGAATGGCAATATTTTCCAATTAAGTTGCAAACACATAAGCGTCCCCTCTTTGAAAAAGGCATAAAAACCTCCCACAAGCAGAGAACAGCAAAATATTAACTCTATAGCTTCTGCTTAGATGTGTTTTGGCATGTATCTAATGAATGGAAAATAATCACACTAGAGTCTAAACCCACATCCTCTAAAACAAGCACCTACAGAGAAACTATATCCATTTATTGCCATCTCATTTTGCAGCACATAGCTTCCTCCTGCAGTCAATCAGTCGATCATAACCATCAACCAAAAAACAACTAAAACAGATCCACACCTGCACTCCCATCATAAAGGGGAGAAACACAGGCTACTGTCAAGAGGCATAAACGTTCCAAGTGAAGCTAAACCGAATACTCAAATATTACATCAGCACAATCATAGCACCTGCCTCACACGAATTGGAGAAGAGATCAGAGAGTTAAAGAATGAAATCAAAAGGCGGTTGATAAGAACTTGTCAGATATTACACGTACCACCTGGGAACATATAATACAAGATTTGCTCGGTGCGCTTAGATAAGAAGAGGTAAGCATCAGCCTGCTTTCAAGTGTGTCAGGAGCTACAACCACTAGGAGCAGTCATAATAACAAGGAACAGAAGGCATGAAAACTCAAACAGAAGCATGTCTAATAAAGTGGACATGATGCAATCACATGGGTAATAGTGAGATAGACTGACACAAAAGGTCAGCAACCAGAAATTGAAGCGTTCAAACATGTAATATAAATTGAATTTTAAAAGATAGATAGTATAAAGCAGATAAAAGCGTCCACAGACAGAATAGTCCTACAAAAGGCACAACCAACAGAAGAATTTGTGAATCAGTAGTCCACCAGATGGCTGAACTGAACCTCTTACAACTCTCTGCAAATGTTAACATTACATCAAGGTTATGTGAGTCCCAAACTTCCAACAAGTAAATCATGGCAAGAGATAAGAAATCAGGATGAGAAGTGCTCCAACAAACGGCCTGTCAAAATATTGCATAATGACAAAAAAAAATGAGCTTATAATTCATTAAATAATCACTAAAGCTACTTGAAAAAGAAAAAACGCAGACATGATAAAATTACATCAAACACAAATACGATATCAGAGGGGCCAAGACTCCCAACACATGGTAGAGAAGATGCTCATGAGCAACACAGATAGTTGTATCACTCAGAATAGGCTATCTGCACAGACTCAAACATTTCACATGAGGGCAAGCAAACAATTATCCATGTATAAAATTTTATTTGGTTTTATCGTTTTCTTAGAACAAAAAATGCTAGTAAGACATCATTTCACAATTGGCCGAGCATTAATGAATGACAATGACCATCTACTGGCCAGGCATGACTCCTCTTTGCAAGCAGGATTTTGGATTTGTATGCTCGCACAAAGTAAACTTGAATTCAATCAATAAAACTAGTGTTAAAAAAAAAAGGAACGAAGGCTTGTAGGTTCACAGGCAATGTGACAAGAACTCTTGATTTAAATTTATCTACAACTGTACACTTGGGTGTCAAAACATTATCCGTTCACTAAGTGCAAGTCTAAATTCACAACTTCCATTTTACTGGCAGCCTTAATCATACAGCTATAGCATTTTTTATCGTTGTTACTTGTTACTAATTAGTACAAGGCAAAATTACCCTAGTTCAACTCATATGCCATAGATTGATTCGTAAACAACAGGACAACGCTAAACATTTTCATTTCAGCTGGCTATCTAATGAGCTATCACTACCTGATATAACCTTTTCCCAAAATTGGCTGGCAAGCTTGTGAAAAAACACAAATCAATCAGATATTGTGGCAACAAGAACAGAAGGTGCATTGTTCCAACATGGAAAAATTTATGCAGTGGTTACCTCTGATTTGGAAAGAGGTCTTCACTCTTCATTGAATTCCATGATCATTTCATTTCTGCCATGAAATTCTCAAATTCAGCATCCTTATTGTAGTTACTTTTCTCAGGGGCAGATGGAGGGGGCGGTGCTGGAGGGTTTGAGGCCCAAGGGACATTACTCAAGCTATGGGAGGGATCCACGTTCAACTGAGGCGCAGCTGGAGGAGGGGGAGGGGGGACAGCCCCATAATAAGCCGAATAGCTATAAGGAGGTGCTGGGTATGTAGCATGAGCATTTGGTGGCATGGAAGCCATGGAATGGCCATATATAAAGGTTGGGGCAGAATGAACAGGAGCAATGCTCTGTGGTTGCATTCCAGGCGGATAACTTTGATGTGTCTCACCAGCAGATGAATAACTTTGTTGGGTATCACCAGATGAAATAGTCTGTACCGGGGCACTAGAAGCAGCTGGTGGCATTGGCGGTGGAGGATATTGCATTCCGAACTGAGGAGAGGGTTGCCCTGGAACAGGATGATACACAGCTGATCCTGGAGGTGGAGGAGGATAATGAGGATAGGAAGCATAAAGAGGAGGTCCGGGTGGACCCCATGAAACTTGTGCCCCAGGATAGCTCCCAGGTGGCACACCAGGAATTGGACCACCGACATTGTATTGCTGGGATGGGTAGGTACCACCAGGATGACTAGGTGCAGGGTAAGGGGGTACTGATGAAACTGGAGGTCCTGGAGGCACTGTTGGCTGAGGTGGTTTGCCAGCTACTCTCACAGCAATAGTCCTCCCATCTAATCTGTGACCATTCATGCTTGCAATGGCATTATTAGCCTGCTGGACATCAGCATACTTAACAAATCCATAGCCTTTACTCAGACCAGAGTCCCGGTCTTTAATAACCTTAGCCATAACAATTTCACCAAAAGGAGAGAATAAATTTATCAAACCATCATCATCAAAAGTGGGCGGCAAGTACCCAATGTATAGATTTGTTTCATCGTATTCCTTCGGCTTGATTATATTAGCTCCCAAACCAGCTTGTGTGGTGTTACTAGAAGTGTTTGTACCACCTGCCCAAGGCGGATTGGCTCCCGAACTACCAGGTAAGGCGAGCATCGTGGAGCTTTGCTTGATTGCAGACTCTGGAACGGTTCCTCCCAATTCTGCCAAGAAGTTCTGATACTCATCATCCATTTTCTTGCCTGTCGTATTCTTCACTGGACAATCTATTGTAGGATGCCCACCATCACCGCATATCTTACAGAGTACATCGCTCTTAAAAGTTGAGGTTCGAGAAGGACATGCATATTGGCGGTGCCCAGGCTCACCACACAGCCTACAAAATTCTTCATCTCTTATGGTGCCATTCAGGGCCGCAAGCTCCCTGAGTTGCTGCCTCTTGTGCTCATTAAGAACCTCGTCAACAGGCTGCAAGAGCTTCTCGACCATACCAGCAGCAGCATCAAGTGACTCCTGAGTGTCAGCCTCCACCAACACGTGCAAATCTTCATTCTCTGAAGGATCAGGTTTCAAATCCCTCTTCTGTTGCAGCCTACCCTCCTTTATAGAGCCTTTACCCCTAATAACAGTCTTTGCTCCTGTCTCTCTTTCCATCCTCTTCTGGGTGTTTCCTCTCGGACCAATAATCAGTCCAATAAAATTATAACCAGGGTACTCCTTCATCGGAATATAGAGCTTCTTATAAAGCTTCGGAGGCCTATAATCCGCAGGCGGCTTAAAGGCAGGATTCTTCTTAAGAATCTGTGATATAATTTCTTGCCTCTCCCTGTTCAATTTCTCACGGGCTCGATACTCTCTCGTGTTAATCCTAATACCCAAGTTATCGTAAACAGGCTCAGGAGAGGGTGACCTAGCGCCCTCGGCTCTATCGTCCAAAAGCATACCAGATTGCAATTTACGACTGATTTCAAGTAACCTACTATTCAAAGCCTGCACTTCGGGATCGAACTCGATACCCCCAGTGAAATCTTTCATAAAATCAGGCAACTGAATCACGGGCTTCGGTTCATCATCTGCCCACCTGGATCTCCGCTTCCTCCCTCCAGTCCCGGTATTGCCATCACCGCCTCCGTCATTCGCAGTAACATCGTTGCTCGACTCGCTCGGAGGGGGGTCCCACCGCGACCTCCTCTTCCTCCGGCTGGTGGTCTCCTCCTCGCCACCGGAAAATTCCTTGTCGGTGCCGCTGTTTGTGTTCGTCAGGCCGTTTCCTGACAGCAACTGTTTCGGCAGACTCGATTTCGGAGAACCACCGTCGACCCCAGGACGTCCGTTATCCGGAACCACAATCGACGAATCGTGAGCTTTTGCTAGGGTTTCGGGTTGATTGGATAAATTTTCGTCTGTATAAGGCGATTGAAGCTGGGATTCGAGCAGTGACTGCGGCGGTGAATCCATGTAATTGGATTGAATGGTGTCCATCGCACGAATAGAGAAGGAAGGGTTTAGATCGGCGATGGGATGCGGAGACGCTAAATGAGAATCAGGAGATTTTAGGGTTAGATTCGGATCATGGGTCCACGATCCGCTAGTAAATACAAATTAATTAGAGGACATTTTAGGTATTTAATAATAATCTGGATAAGTTTTTCTTTTTTCAATAAAATTTATGCAGCGACGCGAACATCAAAATCACTCAAATGGAATACTTCATCTTCACGCAGGCCCAGTTTGCCAATTGTCCTGGATCATCGGTGGCAAGCCACTGGTATACATAGAAGATGGACTTGCTACAGCCCTTATGAGGCCCAGTGGCTGTTGACCACCAAATGTAATCATAGAACCATCTGTAATGGGTCGGCCCGTGAAGATGTCCCTCTCAAAGTATTATTGTGTGCGCCCATGATCCCCAGAGATTTTTTTTTATTTCATTACAACTCACGCGAGAAGGGGGATCGAACCCGGGGAAACCGGTTATTCCGGCAGGGGGTGAGACCACTGGGCTACAAGCCCGGTCTCATGATCCCAGAGATTTGAAATCCAAACCTATGCCAGTTCAATCACCCAAAGTGGGGGTGGGTCTCATGTGAGACCGTCTCGTGAATCTTAATTTGTTTGACTATCCATATTCATAATAAAAAGTAATACTCTTAGCATAAAAAGTAATACTTTTTCATGGATGACCCAAATGAGCTCCGTCTCACAAATACGACCCGTGAGACCGTCTCACACAAGTTTTTGCCAAATGAGAGATATTTTTGGAGTCAGTTCGACCGATCCAGTTTGAACATTCCTTCTGCAAATTGCAACACAATGAGTGCATGTGCTAGCTATATACTTGTACAATATCCAACATGAAAAAGTTAATATTTTTGTTATTCTAAAAATTATCTAACTTGATCATCATACATGTAGTTGACACAATAAAAGAGTGCTTTTAAATTCAAATGGAATAAATGGTTCACTTTTTTATATCTAATATGCATCATCATCTTCAAATGTACCAGTTGATGCATAACCAATTACTGATTATAAAACAAATTTTTATACATATATTTGATAAATAGACTAGAAAATTAGATATAAACAAGGATTTTTATTTCATTGCCCAAAAGCACAAGGCTAAATAACATTCATGATATTCAGTTATAAATCCAAATAACAGGTAACAAGCAAAATTAAATTAAACACAATAAAGTTATACAATGCTCGTGACTGGATCAATGTCCAATCAACATCCATCAGGTATAAGCACGACCGATCCCGTAGTTTTCCGGCTCTCGAGATCAGAATGTGCTTGTGCTGCCTGGGATAAAGGGTATGTATGATTTCCACGAACACGTAGTACGCCTGATACAACGTTGGCAAAGAGTTCTCCAGCAGCTTCGAGCAGTTGGTCTCGGGTAACATTGTAGTGCATCAGTGTAGGCCTTGTCAAGAAAAGAGATTTAGCTGCAAGAGCCGACAAAGGCACTGGATCTGGGGCGCCTGATGACTGCCCGAAGCTCACCATGTATCCGGCCAATTTCAAGCATGCCAACGAGCCCTGATTATATCACAACCAAACTGGGGAAAATTAGTTCCAATGTGATTTAGTAGGTACGGTCAGTGCTGCAGTGGCATAGGCTTTTAAAAACGAAACTTTTTAGTGGTGTTTCAGATTCTGGTAAACCATGACCAATTGATGATAGCGTGTAATGCTACAGATGTCAAAAACATGAAGACAGGAAAATTTAACCTAGATCAACCTACTCCATGGAAATTTTGTGTCCTGATTTCTAAATGAAGTCTACGCTAGAGGAAAACTGCAAGGGAAGACGACCCAAACCAATTGCATGGTGCATGGTCAAAACCCCAGGTAAACAAGATCCATTCATCTTCCAAGTTCCACGGGCATGAATTCACATTTGCCCATAAATAACCATGACCTTGAAAAATGAATCCAGGATTCAGTTAAAGAAATGAGGGTTAACATTGAAGAGGTGTGCGATCATGATATCAAGAAGAATTGTAAATATTTTGAATGCCTGGATTGTTAGTGTAAACCTTTTTGTTTGATTAGTCTTGAAAGGGGAAAACAAAGAAAAAGAGCACTAACACCATGCAAATAGGCAATAGGCCGAGACTTAGCCAAGCCCATGAATCATACTCCAGTTCATCACAAGTGAAAGGCATATTAAATCTGTCACTTTTATCAGCTGCGACTCAAACAAAGTTCTAAAAGCACACATTTCTATATCAGTTGCTCTAATATTTCAATCTACAGACTACAATTGAGAGAGCACACCATTTACCTCAAAAGTGTCTTTTCCAACAGAATCATAGACAACCTCAACTCCCTTCCCAGATGTAATCTCTTGGACACGGGTAACAAAATCTTCATCCTTGTAAACTATCGTATGGTGACACCCGTCTTCTTTTGCTTGAGCAGCCTTCTCTTTAGTTGAGACAGCTCCAATTACTGTAGCGCCACAGGCATTTGCCCATTGGCACAACAGAGACCCCACTCCACCAGCAGCTGCATGAATGAGGACCGTGTGTCCCAGTTCAACCTGTAAAGAAACGTGAGGATCATTAGGTATAAACAGATCTACAAAGCAAGGGCTTATAGAATTGTGACGAATTCTTTTTTTTTTAAGCAATTATAATTTTATCCCATCATTTGAGATGTACAGATTTCCCAATGGAGTGAAAAACAAGAATTTAAATATTTATATATTAAACAAATAAATCTATATACTTCTCAAAAACTTGAAACCATTCGATGGATCAGAAAACGATTTCAAATGCATAATCAAATCTATTAATTCAAAAACACCATAAAAAAATTCAGCAAGCACTTCTTGCCTAGAAACCAGATAAAAAAAACTAAAAGCTTTGGCAATGATAATCTATAGGACGACTTAGTTTGAAGCATCCTCGGACAAGAAACTGAGCCGTCATTCCCTTGAGCATGATGGAAGCTGCAGTGGCGGGATCAATAGAAGGAGGCACCGGAACCACTTTGTCTGCGGGAAGAATTTGTTCCTCTGCATAAGAACCCATTGGATTACCAGCATAAGCAACAAGATCTCCAACCTTTCTACCAGTAAGTCCAGGTCCAACAGTGGTCACAATGCCAACACCTTCCATACCTGTCATCAAACATTTTAGATAAATTGGCGCTTAAAGTCCGTGACTCCATATTTCGGAAGTGAGTTATCATAATAAATGATCATCTGTGTTGCTAATGCGTGTTCTTCTATGAAAACAAAATGAAAACATGGGAAAGCTTAGTTGTTTCAAATAGGAACAAAAAGCTAAAACCACTGATTATGTTAACAAATAGAGAGTGTTTTGAAAAATAAGGGGTCGAAATGTCATTTCATTAACTGTAGCAATTCGTAAGGATTAATTTTCCCATCAAACCAATTGTCACAAAAAATATATATTCGTATCAGCCAACTGAAGTAAAGATGGGAGAATGAATTGGACCTGGTGTGAAGGGTAGCGCTGAAGCCTTGTAAACCCCTTTTCGAAAATAAACATCAATGAAGTTAACTCCAATGGCCTTATTTTTCACTTTAATTTCTCCATCCTTTGGTTCACCTATTTCCACGTCTTCCCATTTGAGGACCTATCATCCAATATTAACAGCAGTAAATTGAAGTAAATTATAAATCTATTTCACATCAATACTATCAAAGATCAGTATCCATTTTACCACACAAGCAACACTTTCTAAATAACAAAATCGGGCCCTTCTAGTCGTAAACGGGAAACTAGAAACACTCTAATTTGATTTCAATGTTGCTTATTCAAGTTCAACCCACAAATTCCAAGCCACGCAACATAACTAGCTTTAAGAACCAAGCGGGACGACATTCTTGTGGGAGATCGCCCGCTGATGACCCGAAAAATTCTCAGTTTAGCTCTAAGTTACACTACATCAGCCTTTCTCCCCCTCGACAAGGATAAATTTTTCCAACAGCTCTCTTCCACAAAAGCCAAGAAACCAATTTTCACGTAGTATAAGACATAAATCCCAAATACCACAGAAGATAAGCTAATGAAATTTTGAAGCAAGACAAAGAGAAAAAAAAAAAATAATAAACAAAGGGGATACCTCCGGGCCACCCAACTCATGAACCCTGATGGCTTTCACCATTTTAAATGCTTTGATTGCAGAGGCGGAGAGGCCTCTGACTCGTGCCTTGATTACAAAGGGAGAGGTTTGGGGAAGGATTTCCGTCAGCCGATTGAGCGGAGATTCTGCAAGAAAACGAGTATCTAACAGGTCGAGCGATTGGCGAAATGTGGCCGCCTTTTAGTGATCTCACCATGTATGCGTTTGGGGGCCGACCGACCGGTTGTTTAAAAAGTAGCATTTTTTATAATGATAAATTTGTTTGTCAATCACCCCAAAAAAATTACGATATTAATATATTTATTTGAAAATTTTATAAAATTTGAGGCAAAATTAAATTAATCGAATCAAAATTGATATGTAGTTCTTCTATATTAAGTTGAGTTCATAATAAATATTTATGATTTTTTTTCATTTACAAATATACTATTTTAATTGATTTTGAGTCATAGAATTGGATTATAAAGGAGGATTTTGTAATCTTGATCTATAGCAATATACTATAATACTGAAAAAGATATTGTTTTTATTATATCATTGTTAACCATCTTTGCTAGGGGTGAGCATTAATTTGGTTAATTCAAATTAAACGATTGAACCAAACTCATGGTAAAATTCGGATGATTTGGTTTATTACAGCAGATGATGCAGTCAAGCTGTCAATTGGGACGAACTAATTCTTTCCTTAGATTCATACTTGTTTCCGTAGATTTGATTGAGATAATATCGGAAATCGGACTCCGAGATTCTGAATTTTCATCAAATTATTAACGGATCGAAATGAAAATGTTTCATTGGATGAAAATCCTCATCCGAATGAACTGTTTAATGATGCCGGTAAAGATTCTATCTTGAGCACAATGCTTTTCTTAGATCATGTTGGGGAGGTGGTTCTCACCTTTAATTCAGATGGGCTGTCCTCGAAATTGGTTGAACCTGTGCATAATGTAAGCAACTCCCTATTTTCATCTTCTTTCAATGAATAGCCTTTTGCTGGCAGTAATTATTTGATCATGATGTTGATTCTGGTGAAGCTTTTCTTAGATTAAGTTGGAATTTTTGTTTTGTTATTATTATTATTTTGTTCTTAGGTTCATCTTTTTACCATATTATTTCAGTCTGCCTGATCTTGTTTTAGCCGAATGCTTTGATTTGACGCATGCGGGTTTATCCCGTGCCACTTAATTTTGGCCTGCACAAATTTATCCGGAGTCAGCAATATCCAAATCGCAACACGATATCGTGAAATGCTGGTGTTATTATTTATAGATCAAGCTCGCAGTTTATCTTGCCGATATGCTGATAAAGAAATTTGGATCAGCAGAGTTCAAAAGGCTATTCTTTGGGTCACAATGGAACTCTTTGGGATTTGGATTAGCAGAGTTCAAAAGGCTATATTTATCAATAGATTCTTTTGAAAGCTTATTGACATTGACTTTCTTTAGGATATGAACTTCTGTTTGAATATAGAGCGTCATCTTAACCTAGTCTTGTGTGATATGGAGTCAAATTGTGTCTGAAAATGGTGATTAGATCTCTGTATCCCCAATAGATTATGGATAATTAGAGAACATGAGCTGAACATTTTTTGGCTAGGTGTGAACTTGATATCTTATTCTGAAAAGATCAAAGTGTCATGGAATTAACTCGAACTGTAAGTTGATGTTTTTCATTACTTATGTTTGCCTGAGTTCTGGAAATAAGCTAAATTAATTTAGTCATTGCATGTTGAGCTATCGTATCGATAGTCAGTCGTTAAGTTTTCATACTATTTTGGTGATACGGGCAATTTCGTCTTGCGGGCAAAGAAACATCCTTGCCTCGACTTGCTTTTATGCACATTGTTCAGAACAGGAGAAAGCTTAACAACAATTAGACCCTCGTTGTTGAAAAACTCACAATGGCACCTGTTGGTTCACTGGGTTTTCACCAACATTAGCACGGGGCTGAAGTCTTTTAATTAATGAATGCCTGCAATTAGTGTTTAATATGATAATCTGTCTGCTGCAGAAAATGGAGTTGGCTGGTTTCATATAGAAGATAATCAGATTTTTCTCTTCAGATTGTCCCCCTACCTCCCCCGCAAATGCTTTATGACTTCTAAAATTTATTTTTAATGCTTTCATAAGTTCTGAATTGGCGGGCATACATAATCACCCTGGCTCGTGCATTATTTTGGGCATAATGACTGTAAATTGGTTTTGCATTTGCAGTACAACTGGTGCTCGAGACCCTGTAACATCAGCATTGCATATAATCCTTGGAAAAGGGGTGCACATTGATATAGCTCAAGTTGTTGGATGGAAAGTGACAAATGCATCAAATGATGAACCCTGTGTACGCTATGCAGCTTCTTTTGCTGGGTATTTTTAAGTCTTCTATTAATTACACTTGCGATTTTGTTTATCTATTGAATATCCAGTTCTTGTCTTAGTTTTTTGCATTGAAGTTTCATACCAAATAGTGGACTAATCCTGTCCCGTTGTATATTAATTTTTTCTTGCCATTTAGTGGACATGAAGATGCAACTTTTGACCACTCTTTAGAATATAAAATTACTTTCGTGTTAGTTCTACAATGTACTTCTGTCCAGTAATCAAACTCTTTGGTTGGCATTCGTTCTTGTATTTCAAATGAATATGATGTCTTGTTCATCTTTCTATTTACTACGTCCCTTGGCAATTTTTCATAACCTCTTTATCGTGACATGAATAGCCCTGTTTTATTCATCATCAATTCTGCAGTGATGTGGAATGAGATGTCAAACTTTTTTGCGGTTGCAATGTTGGTGTTATTTGGCATTCATGGTGCATTCTGAGATTCACAAAATTGTCTTGAAATCTAGATTTTCTGGCCATTATTAAAGCATTTCGTTACCCTCTTGAAATGAAAAGCTGCCAGTCTACTCTAGATAACGCATACCTGCAATAGTAAAATGCACCATGATATTTTTTATGATATTCAGTAAATTCGATATTCCTCTAGTTCTTGTCGAATTATCACCGACTCGACTAATAATTAGTGAATTTGTTGGTCTTGATTAATGCCCTTGTTTTCTATTCCTGCGGCAACAATTGTGGACCAAAATACTCACTGTGCACGGTCCTCCAATAAATTTTGCGGTGGTTTGTTAAGTATGGTTTCTATGGGGATGTCATAACAGAGAGCGAAAAGTATCGGTGGATGGGACCTAAGAGATATGATTATGCTGGAACAAAGGTGTTTCTTCAGCACAGATATAAAATATATTGGCTTTGTTATTCGATTTGCTGAGAAAGAGCAGCCTGAGTCAATTTTAATTTTTCCTCATTTAGTCTATTTAGACTTGGGGATCATTGTGATGACTGATGAGACTTTTGTTCATGCTTGTGCTTACAGGACCAAAACCCGGCAATAGATCTGGAACTCCTTTTCTGTGACTTTGCTCTGTTGGTAAAAACTTTTCCTCATGTTGTCCTTTTATATTCTATCACCAGTTTCAAGATCAACATGGAGTGTTAAATTAATTGCCAAGGTTTTGTAAGGGTAATATACAGTTTTGGAACGGAGGGAGTAGTCAACTATTAACTCGAGTATGTGAAGTTTTTGGTTGTTTTTTCCCCTCGATGAAATTAGTTGTTTACGGAATCTGTTGTACATTAAGCTAGCGGACATTAAGCAAATACTCTGGTAGGTATGAGGTGCTAGAACTTTTCAAGATCTTACTGAATACAATAATTTTCCCAGCCTTTTCCCAGGAAGACAAGATAAACGAAAATATTGTTTAATTTAATAATCTTTAATGAGAATTATTCATCTACTTAACCAAGATAATCACTTTTAACATCTGATATTCTCATATGCTGTAATGCTCTGAGCCATTTATTAGTTAGTAGCAGATAATATGATTTTATGATCCTTGAATTTTCATGGGTATTTTAGATAGTTAAATTTTATTATCTACGTTTATGATATTTAAGGTCTTGTGAGGCAGAAGTGAATTATGTAGAAGTTGAATCAGCAAAAAGTGGCTCAAGTGCCGAGAACAATGCTCAAGGTAGGAGAACGTTTTGGGACTTTCGTCGAAAACCTGAGCGGATGATTTGCCATGCGAACTGCACAGTTTGTAATTAAACAACCAATGATAGTATGATTGGACGCTCGAGTTTGACGACAAACTTGGGGAGATTGAGATGATCGAAATCCAAAGGACATTTTCTCATTGAGGGTGCTGCTGTAAGCTCTTGCCGCAATGGAAAGGCGCCAGATGGCTTGGTTGCTGACGCCCACCTTTCTGATGGGTTCTTGCATCTTATATTGATTAAAGACTGCCCTCACCCTTCTTATCTACGGTAATATTTAATCTCTCTCTATCGAGAAAATTGATTTACTTCGACTGTGAGCGTGCATCACACTCCTTTCCTACGTAGAATTTTGAAGTGGTGGCACACCCAGCAGGGTGCAGAATTAGTTGCCCAAACTGAAAATAAACTCAAATTTTGTATTATATATTGAGATAAGTTTCAGGAGACTGCAACAATTCCTCAATAAATCCAGGGCATTACTGCATTTAAGTAGAAGAAACATCATTACATCGCTACATAAACTTAATTATTTATCACATAAATGTATGCAGGCATCTTATTCAACTTTTGCCAGAAAAGGTGGAAACCCCCTGGATTTTAACTTCGTCGAACACCATAAAGTATACGTCTCCAATATTTTCTCACAGTTTTTTCCTTTATATCAATAGCGACAGATGCACATGAACTCGTATTTTTTCATACTTCACGCTGAGTTTGCTGTATTATATGAGCAGACTCCGGCCTTCACGTTCACATCATTCGGAAAGGAGGGCGTATTGAATGTGGATGGCAAGCTCTTTCATGCGCATAAGTTATCAGCTCAAGTTTTTCGAAGTCTTGTTAGCTTATTTGGAACTGGTCCTGATGCGTAAAGGGCACTAGTTTGGGTCATTAAACATCACACAAAAACCGTTCACAATATCGTTGTGGAGTGATAGATTCTAAAGGGTGTATACGAATATGGTCAAAGGGATTCCTGGAATCATATCGAATTCTCCCCTAATTGTCATGAGCAATAGTTCCAGGTTGTAAGAACTCTAGCCCCCTTTCTAGCCTGCAGCAGAGTTTTTGTCAGATGCTGCCTTTTCTGAAACGGCTAGGAAAATCTGAACTATAAGAGAGGTCAAGAAGTTTTGGTACCTGTGTAAAGTTTGCAGGTCTGAGGAAGCATTCTTCGGCATCAACCAGTCGTCACGAAGAACCTGTGAATCAACACAAAATTTTGTATACAAGTCTGGTCATATGTGCTTAACACTGGACTGAAATATTAGATTCTTTCCATGCTAACGAGCAAAAAAACTGATAACTTATTGTGTTTCTGAAACCTTAGTAATTTATGCATGCTTGTATATTGAGTTGGAGTAGTGGAGAAGTTCTTGATTTCATGTGGATTATTTTTATTCACACAATTGGTTCTCATGGTTAGTTTGAGAAGAAGTTAACTGAAGATATATATTTGAAATAAGTTTTATAGAGTAAAAAGCTTCAAATTTAAATAATGATATACGATTAAATGCAAATTCATATTTTCATCTTAATAAAAATATAAATTACGAATTAAAAATAACATAGATTTTATGAACAAAACCACCATAAGATATGTCATTCTCATAAAATCACCACTAAATTTTAATTTTTAAATATAATCTCGGCATTTTTTTATTGATATTCATGAAAATTTTGTGAGAAAATATGTTTCACATGATGTAACACACTCGATGAGCTATCTATCATTTTAATTGTCCGCGGATGTAACATAGAATTTGCTGATGAATATTAATTTTATTTAGAAAATGTTGTGTTGTACGCGGGCAAACTGAAAAAGCAACTGTCCTTCAGTTTTAAAAAGTCAACTAATCCTTGAATTACATATATATAAGTCAACTAATCCTTGAATTTATATATATATATATTGCACATTAAAAAAATAATTGTACCTCGAATTGGAAAATATCGTTCTTCCACCAAACGTTTTGTTTTTTTGGTTGAGAAAGATGTAAAACGAAGACCAAGAAGAGATTTATTTGACATCCTGCCTAAAAACCTGCTTCCCAGAAATTATCCAAAGAGTAAAATTATACAGAGGAGGAGTGAAATTCTCTGCTTCACAATACAAGTTGTCTGAGAAGAATTTAAGGGGACAAATCAAGAAGCGGTATGTGGTCTACTTTGCTGTTCTGTGAAGATTGTCTCATTTATTTTTCTATTTTACATTTCTTGAAGATTTTCAAGAAAGGTAGTTTCAATTTTGCCTTCAAATTATATGCCATCTTTCTTTCTTGTTATCGCCAATGTTGACTTTCGTTCCATGAAACAGCGAATTTTTACTCCGGGTATGACGTTCGCGAGCTTTGATTGTGGGAAAATAGACTGGTCATAATAATGGAAAGATCTGATGAATTGTCCCCTCCAGCACATTTAGTTGCTTGTTTAGCCGTTAAAGGAGGTAGAAAAAGCAAATATGTCGTCAAATGGGCGTTGGACAAGTTTGTGCCAGAAGGAATTGTCTACTTTAAGTTGCTGCATGTTCGCCCAGTGATATCTAGAGTTAGAAATCATAGTAAGCGTCCACCTTCAAGTCGATTTTTGCGTCCAAAACATAGAAATACATGAGAACAAACTTCAAATAGCTTATCCTGTTGTGATTAGGATACAATATTTGCATCATCTTTCAAGACCATGTTCAGAGGCTTTATATCATCAGTATGTTGTGATGTTTATGATAAGCTGGAAAGAATATTTAATGGTACTACAAATCTAATCATTTTTATCCCGATTGCTCATTACAAGTATGCGGCTTGAACATTAATGTTCCCAAACATGGGAAATCAACATGAAAAAACCTTGAGATTTTGATTAAACTCCCTAAAAAGCTTCGTTTTGTGCTTGATACATGCTGGTTGTTTCATGATTTGCTCGCCAGTGGGGAAACTAGTCCCTATTTCTGAAGTTCATGATGATTTAGCAACCGCATATAGAAAGCAAGTGGAGTGGCAGGTGACTGAAAAGCTTCTTCCTTACAAGAACATGTGTAATCAGAGAAAGGTAAAAGCGATTTGGCTCTTGGAAGACTGGCGAATTAAATTGGTTGCTAATCAATTTCTTTCAAATTCAGGTGCAAGTGAAAATCGTGCAGATTGAGTCAGACGATGTGGTAAATGCAATCTGTGGTAAAATCTTCGAGCTACAAACCGATAAACTTGTTATAGGTGCTTCATCTCGCAGTATTTTTTCGAGGTAGTATCATAAAAAGTGAAATATGTTTGGCTTCTAGGTGTCTTTTTTGTTCTTGACATGCAATCTTTTGTCTGATGGCGAAATCAATTCACTGCATGTACAGGGGACCTGATCTGTCTTCAAAAATATCAGAATCTTGTCCTGCTACTTGCACGATATATACTGTTTCTGAAGGCAAATTGTTATTCCGTCCATCAGATTCAAAAACAAATAGAAGCTTTAGTGATGACAGTAGTGAAGCGAGTTTTTCGAGTGATAACTCTTCAACTTATACGTTGGGCTCACATACAGGTACCGTTTAAAAAGAAGTTTCTCGTCTCTCAATTGTTTCGAGTCCGTAATGAGTTCCACAACAATAAAACCCTATTTTCTGATTAGTTGTGGCTGGTTTTATTGGCTATACCTAGGTTATAGATATTATTGTTCAATTTCAATGGGATAGTTAACAGTCCTTGAAATGTAACATGCTCGTTTAAGCTCAATTTAGTTTTTTGAAGGTGAACAAGTCTAATATTTCTGTGCTAGAGACTAACTCGATGGTTTGTGAAAAAACCTTGCACACAAATATTTGGACCTTGTTTAAACCCCCAACCCCAAGAAATTGAGATTGGACTGTATGCTACAAATTTTTCACTTAGAATATGTTTCTGAACAAGGAGTCCTGCATTATGCATCAATGGATAGAAGTTTGTCACGAGGAGGTAATCTAATCTTTTTGTCTCTATGCATTTTCAGAATTGAGAGACCAAGGATCAACAGACCGATTCTCACTTTCTCGTTCATCCTCACTTCCTATGCAGCGCTATCAAGCACTTTCAACCATAAACCAGACCCTTCTACATAAAATACCTCCAAATGGAATCATAGCTCCTGGAAATTTATCATCTGGTGTAGTAGAAAGTAATTATGAAGATGTTAACGAAGCAACTAGCCAGGCTTCAAGCTTCAGTGGCTCATCGGCCTACAGCCCTTTGTGGGATCAAGCTTCAACTTCTCATAATTCTTCAGAGAATCAGGTGCCATGTTGTTTATTGTTCAGCCACGATTTCAATGAGCCAAAACTTTTGAACTTACGAAAAAGAATAAAGTCGTCTGTTAAGATTCCCAAAACCTAGCTCAAGGGTAGAGATTGTTCAAGTTCATATATACAACTCCCAAAGATTTAATCCAGTCGACGTGTGACATTCAACACACACCTCTACGCCCAGAATGAACAACTAAAACGTAAAGTTTACAATACATTATCGTGTGATTCATGGACAGTCCAACACATAAATGTGGGCCTTGACTCTGATGTCATATCAAGATTGAGATTTTGACCCAACTCAAGCTCAAAAGTTATTTAAAGGGTGATGATTATCCAAGTATATATATATAATTCTCAATTACTTAATCCAACCGATGTGAGACATCTAACATCGTCGCATGAAAATGGCTCACAAAACTACCTTATTATTTATCTGAATAGGGCCATCATATTAGCTTGTCAAAACTTAAATCAGATTAATGTCTAATTTTATGACTCGCAGCTAGCTGCAATGAAAGAAAACTCAATAACAATTGTGTGAGTTGTTGTTTGCTTGTTTTTGTTTTTTTATCATTGTTTAGGATCTTGATTTGAACTATTGGCCCACACATGCATATTCGGGTGTGTAAAACAGCAGCCAACAGCAAGTTCTTTTTAGGGTATTATGATATTTAGAATACATATAGAAGAGTCGAACAAATGTTGGTAAAAGGATTCAAGTAAATAAATTGGAATCGTATGTTTTTTAGGAACACAGAAAGAGTCTCAGTTCATTAAGAGGCTGTTATGTTATAAATAGGTATAAATTTCTCAGAATTGTCCAGACTTGGAGTATATGAATTATGGTGCTTCATTTTACACTTGAAGTGAAGTGCTTGAGTTACAGTTTGGCCACTTTATATAAATAACCTATCAATGCCCAGTATGGTAGCATATTTTGATCAATGAAAATTTTTTACCTAGAAAAAAAAAGAACTTAAGCATGACTCTGCTGAGAATATATTCAGTTGCAGCTTTTAATTTGACCAACATGGAACTCTATAAATTTTTCTGAGATTATAAAAACCGTTTTGTGTGTTTCCTTTTCTTGTCTGTTTATCGTTTGAAACATTACCGGTGAACCTTAAAATCAGATATTTTGAGTAATATTAATCCTTTTTTTTTTTCAGGTCAACACCAGTTTTGAGCTAGAAAACTTGAGAGTGAAAGTCAGACACATTCAAGG
The DNA here is from genome assembly GCF_012295235.1 of Primulina huaijiensis. NCBI lineage: Eukaryota > Viridiplantae > Streptophyta > Magnoliopsida > Lamiales > Gesneriaceae > Primulina > Primulina huaijiensis. Next base: position 2,847,585 of record NC_133317.1, on the reverse strand, counting down.
ATTGCATGCCATTACACAATTACAGAAGTATGATGCTTCTAGAAAGGTATATTTGTAATCTTTGACCTAATGATACTAGAATATCATCTCGTGGTATCAGCTCCACTGCCAAAATGCGTTGATCTTTTTTTATTGTTTACCATTTAAAAGTTACCTTAAGAGTAGTACTATGTGGAAACTATATCGGCATTAAGGAACATTTCATTTTTTGCTTTCTTGATTAGATAAATGAACTTCAGAAACGTCATCTGCAAGAAGAAATTAACCTGAAGGAGATAAGTAGTAAAGAGGGGGAAGCCCAAATGTTAGCAATAGAAGAGAAACAGAGGTATGAAGCTGCTAAAAGAGAAGCGAATTTAATGAGGGAATGTGCTGAATATGAAGCTTCAGAAAGAAAAGATGTAGATATTAAAGTGTCGCGTATGGTTAAAAAGAAGGAAAATCTTGAAAACGCCTTGATGGGTAGTTACCAAAGGTACCGAAAATTTTCCCGGGAAGAAATTGTATCTGCAACATCTTCTTTCTCTGAGGATCGTAAAATTGGAACTGGAGCTTGTGGAACTGTGTACAAATGCAGTTTTCACCACACAACTGTTGCTGTGAAAGTTCTCCGTGCTGAGGAAGCAACTGGGAGGAAGCTATTTCAGCAGGAGGTATGACTATTTATGAGAGTGAAAAAAAAGACTAGTATATATGTAATTACTCGAATATCAAAAAGCGAGATATTGTGGCAATTCATCCTAGAAACTAACTTCTACAATTTCTTATATATATCTCAGATGAGATGCATTACATGATCTACATTAGGAACTACTTCTAGTATCCAAGTAGTAAAACCTTCCGGGGAATCAATGTGATTGTTTAATCATTTGTGCAGAATATATTTTCTTCCTCGTAAGTTACTTGCAACATCAATTATATGATCAATTTCTGTCTTTAATGATTTGTAGCTAGAAATACTGAGCCAGATTCGTCATCCACACATACTGATTCTTCTGGGAGCATGTCCTGAAAATGCTTGCCTCGTATATGAGTTCATGGCAAATGGAAATCTTGAAGATATGCTGCTTAAGAAAAATAACATGCCTCCGCTTTTATGGTTTGACAGATACCGTATAGCCTGGGAAGTAGCCTCGGCTCTTGTCTTCCTACACAGCTCAAAACCAAAAGCAATAATACATCGTGATCTAAAGCCAGCAAACATATTGCTTGATCGTAACAATGTGAGTAAAATCGGCGATGTAGGCCTCGCCACAATGATTCAAAACGACTCTCTTTCTATATCCACCAAATACAAAGAAACTTCGTTGGTGGGTAGCCTTTGCTATATTGATCCTGAGTACCAAAGAACTGGACTAGCCTCTCCAAAATCTGATATTTATGCCTTTGGTATGGTTATTTTGCAATTGCTTACTGCCAAACCGGCCATGGGGCTGGCTCATATGGTTGAAACTGCATTGGAAAATGATCAGTTGAGGGAAGTGCTAGACGCTGAGGCTGGAGAATGGCCAATCGAGGAAACGAGGAATTTGACCCTTATGGCTCTGAAATGCATAGAATTTATAGGAAGAAATAGACCTAATTTGAACAACGAAATTCTACCTGCTTTGGAGAAACTGAAAGAAATAGCTGAAAAAACACGAGATTTGGTATTCATTTCTGCACCTCCACCTCCTAACCACGTCAGATGTCCCATTCTCAAGGTATGTGTTTGTTGGAACGTATTCTTTCTGATGGCATCGAGATTATGATGTATATTGTTTAATATTGTTATTTCGTTAGAAAAGATTTTCTACAAGATTTATTTCAATATAATTTCATCTATGCATAGAAGCAATTGTTGTATTCTAAATTTTCTTAAATAACAGAAACTAGTAAGAGTTTTAGCTCTCGGGAGTCTATGTAGTGGATGTAGGCGTTCAGATATAAACCATGTACATTTTATATTATGTTGCATTATCTTCTCATTGCTATTGTCCAAAATTCAACATCCTTTATTTGTTGTTAGTCTCCATAAACTTCAGCACGTAGCGATTCTTGTTTAACAAAGTTAGTGATTGAGAGAGTGTTTTTTAGTTTCATGTATGATTCCATTTGCATTGCAGGAGGTAATGTGTGACCCTTGTGTTGCCGCGGATGGACATACATATGATCGGAAGGCGATAGAGAAATGGTTTGAGGAGAATGATACATCCCCCATTACCAATCTGCCGCTGTCACACAAGATCCTCATTCCAAATTACACCATTCTTTCTGAAATTATAGAATGGGAGTCGAGAAAAACATTGACTTGAAATCAATGAGTTTCCCACAGAATTTCTGATGTTTGTAAATTCAATTAAAGTATTGGATTACATCATCAATTTTTCTTATATGTATATGAAGAAGTGATAAAGTAAACTTATGACCAATGTAAGATACAACAGTTTTAAGAAAGTGTCTGCCTATTTTACCATGTTTGTATGTATATGAGGTTGGATTTGTGCTAATAATTGACGTGTTATTATGTGTCACTGGCTGTGTGTTGGTATTACCTTGTTGTCTTTGAAAGTTTGGATTGCAGCGTTTCCAGCTATGAGTTTTTGTTGAACAACTAATTTAGCTCCAAGATATGTCATATAGAAGTTTGAATATCTCTACTTTGTTATTATCATCCTTTTGGTGACAAATTTTTTTTTCTTTTTCATTTTGTGAATGAGTATGCAATATATGCGGTATATAGGAAAAATACTTTTATAAATAGGAATAAAGTTAAATTATATATATATATTTTAATATGATGCTCGCACCTCATGAACGTCGTGTGATGTTTGTACAAACATCTTCGAAGAATTTAATTCAACATGTTTTTCGACACTAAAAAATGTGTGAGGGGACAAATGCATTAAATGTTTTCAAGATATTCATTTAAATATATTGGGGCGTCCATGGTTGCGAACATCTTGAAAGAATTTAATGCAGTAACAAACAATTATTTTGTTAGTTTTTCATTTGAGTAAGAAGTATTCATGCATTAATTCTTTAATAAAGTTCCTGATTATAACAAAAAAAAATCCATGAAATGATGTTCAATTTAAATAAACATACAAAGAATTCTTCATGCAATTAATTATCAGACACTCTCAAAATACTACATCCTATCAAGAAATAGTTCGAGGATCGTGGTGAAGATTCTATGGTGTCACTGGAAAAAAATGTGTATGTGCTAAATCGTATTCGTATATGGAACCAAAGACTAATATTTTCAAACATTTGTAAGAATTATTGTGTTTTTCCCGAATTCATCAAATAAAATATAAATTCTAATCAAAATATACGACTCCAACTAACTTAAGACTAAAATTTGTATGTCGAGGACATGAAGATCAGTACAAATCTGAACTATTTTAGTAACAAGGATCTTTATCTTTATATATGCTGTGACAAACTTGCGTTTGCTGAGTCTTCATGCTATAGCTCGATCCAAATCCGCTCGAACTATCGTTGATCATGTTCTAGTCATCTGATTCTACGACTGTACTTCATTCACTCTTCGTGTATATAGATGAAAGAACGCATGAGTAGTAAAATAACTCCTACGATATTTTCGAAATATCTGTTCCTCCATGTACATGAAACAAATGTAAGAACAATAAGTAGAACAGATGATCTGAACTGAATTACCTGTAAAAACATTCAGCAGCACCTCAGTTGATTGTTTCAATGATCATCATATCAGTCAAACCATGACCAAATTGAATGTTTCACGCACAGAACCAACAATACTGGGTGCTTACTGCAAGATATCTTCTAGCTTGTTGAGGACTTCCATTATGTCCGGTCGGAGGAGACGCGAGGGCGAACAACAAGCCATCGCGAGTTGAAAAAACCCAAGAATGGAATGTTCGACAGCTACCCGTTGATCATTGCTTAAGCCAAGAAGAAAGTCCGGATGATACAACTCCATGATACGGTCATCAAGAATGGCACTTCTCATAGCACTTGGCAAATAAAAGTCTTGATCAGGGTTAGGGTTATCATCCAACGGTTCTTTTCCAGTCAGTAACTCGAGAAGTATGACCCCAAAACTGTACATATCACTATCTTCGCAGACATCTTTCATTTTCTTCAACTCAGGGGCCTTATACCCCTGAAATGCAGAAGCTTCAAGCATTTGCTGAGCAGCAGTTGAATTCAAGAGATTGTATAGGCCAAAATCCGAGATGTATGGTCTGTAATGGCTATCCAAAAGTATATTCTTTGACTTGAGATTTCCATGGATAATGGGCCTTGGAGAAGACGTATGAAGATGATGAATTCCTCTAGCGATCCCCATAGCGATTCTGCTTATGATGGGCCATTTGTGAGCCTCACCGTTACTATCTGCATGTGTCCGGCGGTTATTAGCACACCAAAGTCAAGAATATTGTACATATGGGAAGCAAGAACAGGAAAAAATGAAAAAAGATCACACTAAAAATGAACCCAGAATTTTGAAAAATTATAAACACACGCTAGGGTAAAAAATATGCAGAAATAGAAATGCATAAACATCCACCAGAACTACTCAGCAGTTTTTTCTACATATCAATGTTCCAACGGCTCAAACTAACATCAGATAGATTCAAATCAGTTGAAAATGAAATTCGATAGCTATTAATGCCGATATCGGATGGTTGATGAAAATAGCATCTATCAATGCTTACACCAGGCATATATACAGAAGAGATTCACTTGACAATTTAGAAATAATTAACCTTGAATCAGTGAGCAACTGAGGACCATGTCGATCAGCCTAAATATGCTTTAACAAAAAATATGACAAAAAAATAAACCATTATCAAATACAAAAACTTCCGATGATAGCATGATAATAGCCCCTCAAAAAAAATATTTGCTCTCTCAAGCTATACTAAGTTGCTCTCTAGTTTAAATATCCGGTTGAGTCTATGTCAATGAATAGTGACATTATTTGCATTTCTTCAAAGTAAAACCACTTTAATCCACTTTTAAGCAGTATAAAAGTATCCTATGAGCAAGAGTTCTCCCCAGAGAGTGGCTCTCTATGATGGAAGTGGGCCTCTCTTTCCTTTGCTCCCGTCTACCACAATGGCGTCTCGCTTGTCTTTGTAAGAAATGTGATCCTTACTCATAACATTTCACAAACTCGGATATCAAACACAGATATTTCAGAATCAAGAAAACCCGATCTAATCCACAATCCATCACCATTTTCAAGAAGCATTAACCACAATAATTTTACACAAAATGAGCTAAATTTCCAGAATTTTACCTCTGATAAATTGAGCCAAGTTTCCAGAACCATAAAATGGATGAACCATCAGTTTCTCCCCTCTGGACCCTGCATAAAATGCATTCAAAGGTACCAAATTTGGATGCCTAACGGCCCCCAGAAACTCTACTATCGGTACAACCTCTTTCATCCTCAAAGTACAAGTAGGCCTCAAGAATCTGAGCAGCAATGTTGGCGTATTTGAATTGACCAAACTAGCCCTGTACAGAGTCCCATAGCAAGATTTTCCTATAACCTCACCAGGGGCATCAAGAATTTCCTGTACAATTAGATCTTTCCCACCTTGAAACTTGATCAAATCCTCTGTATTCACCACCCCATCTACTTCTTTACACTCAAAAGCTGCTTCTATATCTCTGGTACTACTTCTTTCTCTTCTTCTTCTCCTCCTCCTCGAACAAATGATTGCGAAAACTAGAATTGTGAAGAAAGTTAGTGATGGTACTCCTATGATTAAGATCATCTCATGCTTATGTTCCATATTTTCATTAGAATGACGATGGTTTCTCCTTCTGGGGATCTTTTGCGGAGGGTAAAGATTGGAGCTTTATGGGTTTTCTGTGAAAAGTAAGAAAGGCCCAAGATCTGGAAACGGTGTTGGAATATGAAATTCAAAATGTGAGAGTGAAATCCGAAGTAATCCCGAGAAATTGTTAAATCATCCTCATATTGTTCGTGCTTACGTGTGTGAGTGGGTGGGGGAGACGAACAATATTAATATATGGGATTACATATCCAGCGAAAGAAGTTCATATATTTGCTGTTCATGAATGAATTGAACTCTGTCAACTTCCCACTCCCTCTCATTTATTTTATTTACGTACACAACTTTTTCAGAATCACAAATTATCTTTTATTATTGACAAGAAATTAAGAATTGGAGAATTATTCAAACTGGTAAATTCACGTCATTTCTCATTGGAAATGTACAATGTATAAATTAACTCTGCGCAAGAGAGCTCAAGTCCATCTTTTTTGTAATATTAAATTAAATGGTTCAATTAATTAAATAAATTTGAATATTTTTTAGATATAATAATAAATAATGAACAACATGAAGTTATAAATCATGTTTAAAACTTAAAAATAAGGGATAAAGAAGATTAAGGGAAACTTGTTNTGAACAAATTGATTTAAATCTAGTATAAAAGATAAAATTTTGAGTGTAAAATTGGAACTATATTAACATCAATATTTATTACAATTGTTTATGTGTTCAAATATCATATATTAGTACCTTATCTGAAATAGTTTAAACTGAAATACCATATATTAGTGCTACGTATTTAATATTTTGTATCAATTTTCATTCAAAAAAAAAACATATGTCAATATTAATACCAAATATTGTTATACATGTTTTGGTATTAAAAACTATATATTAGTGGTATATCTAAAACATTTAGCACTCCAATATCATATATTAGTCTCGGATTTTCAAGATTTTATACCGAATTTTCATTCGAAAAAGAGTGTCATTAATATCAAATTTTGTTATACATGTTTGGGTACTCAAAAATCAAATATTAGTGTCAGCTTTGGAACATTTAGTTCTGAAAATCATATATTTGTTCGATATTATCAATTTTTTTTACCGAATTTCATCAGGGAAAAACACGTGGCACATAGAGCGCAAAAATATTTTTTGTGTTAGTCAGATACTGCATAAAAAAATCGATTTTATAGAGATTGAACACTTATTTAACTATTAAGATGGTGATTTATTGATCATTTGTTCGAAAATTAAACATAGGACCCGGATTCATTATGTGTATACATGCATGTTTCATGATTTTGTCAAAAAAGGGACCAAAAGTGCTTTGTTCTTGAAAAGACAATTAAACTGACATTATCTTACTTAACTTTATAGCCAGTCATGTAAAAATTAAAGTTATTTTCTCAATTCTTGAAAAGTTTAGCATGTTTTTGTGGGTATCCTGTTTGCTCCATAAACAATTTTCGATTGATAATAAAATTTGCAAAGGTTATTTTTATCTTATGTTTCATACTTTAGGTGCTACTTTTGAAGATCACACACATGATAGATGGAAAAAAGTACATTTTTTAATCCAAAAAAGTTTATTATAACAACACATTCTAAAAATAACTAAATGATTTGTTAATCATAATGAATAACTTAAATATTTTTTTAAAAAATTAATTACTTTAAAAATATGTGCACGCGAATTATCGTGTACGTATGTTGCTAGCGTACCTTATGATGATCTATCTATCCCCTTCACATCTTACTTTTTCTATGGTAGTTGGTTGTCTCGATTACTGATAATGATATCAATTAATTGTTATTGTCCCTAAACAATGACTCATTAAACGTGAAAAAATGTCTTAATCAATTGGGAAATTACCCTTCATTCGTTAATTAGTTTCAGAATGAAAATCCGTATGAAATATAAAATAATTCTAAAGAAACAATCAATAATTAGTAAAAAAATTCTCACTTTATTAGCACAAACGAAAAAATGTGACCCCTTACCCCACGTGTGAATAACTTTTTGGAGCAAAAAGTTAGACAAATTTGTGAATTCGTCCATGCATGCAGAGAAAGTGTCTTTTTGTTCGGACAGGTTCTTTTTGAGCACTTGCAATTATTTTTTTTATTAAATCAAATATGTAGCAATCATAAATGTATGTATGTAATTTTTTTTAAAAAAAAATTTGATTGGAAATGTGTAAATATTTTTCATATAGGAGATTTTTAAAATCATTTACAATTCTAACTTGTTCTTTTTTCGCTCAAATAAAAGTAATGGGTATAGATTTTAAAGTCAAATTATGTTTAATTTATTGTGTATGGAATTAAGGTATTTAATTTTAAGAATAATGGGAATTCTTGAATTTTTCAAGTAACATAAATTTAGATTTGGTAATATGATTTGGTTGGTAATATTGAGCACATGCAAGAGACATACATACCATATCTTCAACTCTATCAATATATTCCAATTATAACGATATTAAATAATAATATAATTAAACATTATTATTCCCCCTGTTTAATTCCATCAATCCTAATATATATAATTATGTTGACTAATTTGTAAACTGACAGTAATTAAAAGCTGTCCTAAAGTCACAAATAGAGGTGTTCAAACTTCAGATAAAATCGAAAAAATTGAAAATCCAAACCGAAAAAATCGAACACTGAATCGAACCGAAAATCAAATTTTATAGTTCGGATATAAATGTTACAATCGAAATTTATTTGGTTCGGTTTCATATTATATGTGTAAAAAACGAACCGACCGAAAAACCGAAATTTTGTTAAATTAATAATTTTATTTTTATTATATATATTTTTAGATGATATCAATGAATGATGAATTATTTTGAATAATATTTAGTTGATTGTTGTTTAAGTAATTTATTTAGACTTTATATTTAAATGTTTTACTAATAAATCATGTAAAAATATAACATATTATATTTTATAATATATTTATCTTATTACTTTAAATAATTGTATCAAAACCGAAATAACCAACCGAAATAACCGAACCATTTCGGTAGAAAATCGAACTAAACCAAAGAAAATGATTCGGATATCGGATTATATATTTGTAAAATTGAAAATCGAACCAACCGATGAACAACCCTAGTCACAAACACACTAATCGTGGAAATATTTAAACCTTTAATATTACAGATATATGCAATTTTTTTATGATTTTTGAGGAAAATTTTGTACAATTTGGACATAAGTCAATAACGGTGACTGCGATTTTCTTTTTCGAACTTTGCATGATTTTTAATCCTTATTCATGAAAGTCGCTGGCACTGTCAGCAATGGGCCTACTTATTATTATAATAAAATTTTTAAAAATCAAAATTTATGTATGTCTTATATTATATGATTTTTAAATGAGTGTGTACATCCAGATTCGTAAAATCTTGTGGTATATTTAATTCCAGAAAGTAATGTAAGGTCAATCAAAAAAATTAATACCTAACGAATAATCTATATCTATACTATTAATAAAGGGAGAGAGGTGAATAATTTTGGTGAGATTTTTTTTACTATCAAATTTTCCTAACACCAACATATTAACGAAGTGTCAAGTCTCTAATGCAAAATGCACGTAACCAAGTGAACAGAGTGAGCTTGCAACAAGTCAAATTTCAACTTCTACTTTGTTTATTTTATTGAGAATAATATTAAAGCTGTAACAAAGATATTACGACAATTATATTACGAGATTTTACCAGTATATCGTGATATTTTGTTATTATCTTATGAGATTTTGTATTGAATTTATCATAAGATTTTGATAAATGAAATTTTTGTATTTATTTTTTGTGTTGTATGAATTATTGTACAAATTTGGTTATACTCTTTTATTGAACAACTCTAATTTTATTTTTTTCAAAAAAAATAATTATTTCAAAATTTCAGTTTAGTCTTTCATTATTTTTCACAATAATGGTATAACTCTCATCTAAATATAAACTAAATTATTTATGTGACGCTCGGGGTCGAAGAGGGTGTGATGTGATCGCCGTTGTTGTGAGGTTGCACGGACAATAAGCGGGACAATAAGCAGCTCAGGACAGACTTCTAGGCGAAAGAAACATAAATGAACCGATCTCACACCGGAATGAGAGGTATTCCAAAATTATTCAGGTAGTGCAATTGAGGATTTATTAAAAGATTTGATATATACTACTCATATCGAGAAAATATATCTTTTTTTTTCAGGAGTTCATCACATAAGAACTCCAAAGTTAAGCGTGTTTGACTTGGAAAAATTCTGAGATGAGTGACCCCGAGAAGTTTCTAAAGATGCATATGAGTTAGTACACAAATATATTGGAAAAACTCGTCTTGATACAGTAAAATCAATCACCAAATCTAAAGCGTTACAAATTATAAAAAAGACCGTATAAAAATACAATGTATGTCAAAAATCTCTAGTACTTGTAATGATTTACACACAAAAAAATACTCACCTAAAGTCCGACAGAGATTGGTGTATATGTCCATCAAAAGACCCACAAACAATGCAGTAGGACATCTACTCCCAAATAAATGTTGTTTGTGTAGCAGCCACTCTTGTTCTCCCAAAATTAAATACAAAATCTATGCAGCATAAAGGGTTGCCCTATTTGTATCATATCATCAATTCACTTAATTCTGCTGTAGCACACGAGCATATCATTTATTTATCAATATTGAGTGTGCAGTCACGTAGACGCATGCCCAAGCTCGGGACATGATATTACCCGTCTCAAATATACAGTTTTCTTTGGTTTTTTTAAACTAAACTTCTTATTTTATCTTTATTTAATTAATATAAAAGTAATTTCATGTTTTCCATGACTCGATTGATAAGAGTATATTAATAAAAATAAAAAATATAATCATAAGATAACGAAGTGTTAATAATTTGGGTCCCAAGTGACGAAACACAAATTGAAATGTCCACATGGAAAACTAAATGCAGAAACTCTTTTATTACATGAACCCAACTACTTTCATCAAACATACAAACCCCAGTTTTAATTAGTCTATCCCACACGCCAAGTTCATTATATGCGATTATTTCAATCATAATAAAATTTTAGTATTTTCCGCATTAAATTTAAAACCTTGATTTTTTTTTATTCGTTATTTTAAATACCATATTCTTCTTTTGCCTGGAAAAAAGAAAATAAAATAAAATGTTAGGTTTCATCCATAACATTGGTATTCGATGTTGGGGGAATTTTATTAACGCGTATGATTATATAAATGAACATTTTTTTTATGAAAATGTGTAAAATTGACGTCGTTGTCATTTGATATGTACCGAGTAAATTTATACACACTAGTATGCATATTCAGTGTGGTGCTTTTTGTTTAATTTAAAAACATTCAACCAAGGTAAATTTTAAAATGTAGCACCACACCCTACTAAAATATTATCGTTTATGGTATTAATAACTTATACTAAATGCATCACCATTTTTCTGTATAATTGTATAATAATGCTCTGAAATATATATTATTTCAGACGAGATACTAAGGGAATTTAATTTTGGATTTGGAATTTTAAGGAAGAAATGTGTATATTTGTCTTTACGCGATTTTAGTACTATATATTGTCAAATTTAAGTTTCTGTCAGTTTTTTTTTTTTTTTTGACAATTTTAGTAATTTTGTACGTGGTGCTGACGGTGCATATGTGGCTCAAATACGACTTATCGTCATTTCAGATAAATGATTAAAATTGTCAAAAAGTTAAAAATACACGACTGAAACTGAAATCGGATATGATGACTAAAATTGTTGGAAAAAAATACTTATAAAACAAAATATTAGTTTTCACAATACATCTGAACTTGAAAAGGAGATGCCTCTAAACATGAAATTGGAAAAAATAGAAGGAAGACGAATGAAGGACTCGTAAATCATAATTACACACGACATACGGATTCAATGTATTGAAATACATTAAGACCCCAATGTCTCAAAGCACCTTTCACCCCAGCCCCCTGAAATGGCTCATTGAGCATGACCAACATATTTACCCGAGGATTGAATTTTGGAGATTTGTATCAAGGGTTGTAATTTGAGGTGGATTTTCAATGTTAATTTTGACGACATACATAACGATGTATTCTGAGGCCTACAAAAGGAGAACTTGGCCAAGAGGAACAAGAGAAACTGAAGGGAGACTAGGACCAGGTTGCATCTGAATTGGCTAACTCGTTGTTTTGAAGCTCTAGGCGTGGCACATTTTGGAGTTGGTCTGTAGTTTAAATCTCTCAACCGTTGGCTTCATTTAGCTTGTATATCAAATCTCAAATTTGTCGTGTTCGCTGGAAAATTGAGTTATTTCAAGCATTGGTCAAAGGTATTTCTGGTATCTATGATTAATATTTTTAAGATTAATATTAAAATAATAAAGTTAGAATCGCGATAGATACGTGCACACTTGTAGTTGCAAGAACAAGAAAATCGAGGCCACGCCACGCCACGCCACGTCTCCACACTTTCCGAAGTCGCTACTTGTTGAACCCCATAGCCACCTCTCAGATGAAACTTCCAACTACCATTAATTAACTTAAAAACCCTCCATTTGGGCATTTCTCAGTTTCCGCACACCTTTAATTTGTTTTGGTTGTGGAATTATGACCGTGAACTTCTAATTTTATACTGTTCGCTGCAGAAGGAGTTGATCTGAGGTGAAAATGGAAAGGGTTGAAGTCGGGAAGAACGGTGTCGCGTGGTCGATGGGAGAGGATGATGGTGGGGAAGATGTGTTTGCTTGCGAAGAATCTGATGCTTCGGCCGCTGATCATCTTGTTGTGATGGTCCACGGCATTCTTGGAAGGTGAATTCCTGCATATTTTTCTTTTTTTCCCCCAAAAGTTTTGATTTTGTCTAGGCTGCTCATTTCTTTCATTTGGGCGAAACCTGGATTCCAAAAATAAAGAGACGTTGGAATGTTTTTGCTGAATTACCTGCAAGTTAAGTGATAAAAAATAGGTGATGCGTAAATAATAATGGTTCTTAATTTTAATCTTCACATGCCTCCTCTGAGATAAAGAGGTTCCTCTTGAGTGAGTTTATTTTTTCATCTTGCTCGAGTGAGAGGAGAATTCACGTGTAGATTGTAAACAATTTCATGCAGATAACTTTAAACTATAGTACGAGTCGTTGGGTTCGGAGTTTTCTTTCATATATCATGTTGTTTTCGCTTTTCGTTCTCAAGATATATCCTCCGGGTTGTTCCTTGTATGTTTCTGCAGTGCCTCAGATTGGAAATATGGCGCCGAGCAATTTGTCAAGATACTTCCTGACAAAGTTTTTGTTCACTGTGAGTGGTAAATTCTGTATGTTAATTGCTTGCGATTCGAATCATATGCTGTCTGAAAATAACCTTTTAATTGTGAATTCCTTATCCATTCACTAAAAGGAATCCACAAGAGCTCATGCCGATGATCTCTCTCTGATCTTATGTGATAAAATTTAATGTGTAACACCTCATCTGTCCCCCATTATGACCTTTGTGCTTGATCGCTTCATTTTGTTAGCTAGTGGATTCAGTGGCATCTGATTCACATACGGTATTCGTTCTTTTTCTTACAAAATGGGATTAACATACTACATTTTTTTTTACTGTTGTTAAAAAAGATGAATTTTTACACAAATACTTGCAAGATTTTTAGCCTTTACCTTCAGTCATGATTAAGAGGGTTATGAAAAAATTGTTTTGCTCCATCGTTTTCCTAGGTTTGGTCCAATATGATTAATGAGTTAACAAACCAACGTCAACAGGCAAAGAGCAGGTACTGGTTTTGCTACAAATCTACCCAGCCCTTCAGTTTTACTAAGATCAATGGAGCTTGGGCTAGTGTTGAAATTGTTTTGTTCATTCTGTAATATACTTTAATAAGCTGTTTATTAAGCTCCTTGCTGTAGCCTATTCAATGGTGTCAGTTCTAGGTTCTGTAACTACAGAAGTGGTTAACCTTTAATTTGAAATTCTTTGATTTTTTGCCAGAAGATACAATTAGTCTCGAAAGGAGACAAATAAGAAGAATTCACATCTATTTAGCCTGCCAAGACCTAATAGACCTAGTTATATTCTACAGCTGTGTAAAAGTGGCTTGTTATGTCTGCTTCTCACTGGAGCATCATTGACCTTGTAGGCAGTGAAAGAAATATGGCTATGTTGACACTAGATGGTGTGGATGTAATGGGCGAGCGACTGGCCGAGGAGGTACATTCAGTTGTAGGCCGTATATTTTTTCTGTGTTTTGTTCCATGTAGCATCTTCAGGTGTCATCTATAAATTTTGGATGTCTACCATCGTTTTGGTTTAAACTTTGACCTGCCATTTAGGTCCTTGAAGTAATCGAAAGGAAGCCCGGTTTGAAGAAAATCTCTTTCGTTGCACATTCTGTTGGGGGGCTTGTGGCCAGATTTGCTATTGGGAAATTATACAGATCTTCTAAAGGGGGGAGCATGGAACAAATGTCCACCAATGAATGTAAAGAAGGTTCGAAGGGTCTAATCGCGGATTTGGATCCTGTGAACTTTATTACTGTCGCTACCCCTCATCTTGGTTCGAGGGGTAATAAGCAGGTAAATTTCTTATTTTTTACTTCATTTATTCTCCTTAGCTCAATATTAATATGTCAAATATTATTTGAAACTTTGGATGATGGATATCTGAAGCAAATGACTAAACTGATTCTAACTTGCATTGGTCCGGAAGAATTTTTGGGGGCTGATTGACAGTTTGAAACAGATACATCATTCCACATTGTTGTTACACTGATTAAAAGTTCATTGACTTTGCTCTTCATGTTTGTTTTCAGCTTCGAATTTCAAAGAAGTGTAACACAAATTTATGGCTTACCGATCACATGCCCTGGATATTGAAAATTTGGCTAGCAGATTAAACATCTGAAACCGGAAACATTACTGTTTTGGACTGGGAATTTTCTGCCATTTTTTTCAATTTTTATTCAAGGAACTAGACTGCATTTTGGCACGTGGTTTTGTGTAATCTACAAGTGTAATAAGATGGAAAGATTTTTTAATTAGTGTACTGGTGCATGGATATGCGATACACAATATTATATTACTTTTTCATGTATCTGTCTGTTGTTGGCATGGGGTGACAGGGATCTTGTCGTTCTATCTTCAAGTATGGTCAATTAGGGTGTATTGAAACATGGGGAGCAAGGTTAAAGAGTCTTTTTTATTTCATCTCCAGGGACTGAATATTCTGACTAGCAACCAAAATCTTATTCATGGTCAACTGATGTGTTCTGATATTTTCCTATTTCAGGTACCATTCCTTTTTGGTGTATCTGCATTTGAGAAAGTTGCTGGCCTTGTTATTCACTTGATATTTAGGAGAACAGGAAGACACCTGTTTCTCACAGATGATGATGAAGGAAAACCTCCTTTGCTAAAGCGTATGGTTGAAGATAATGGAGAATGTCAGTTCATGTAGGTTTCCCATCTAACTGACACGAACTAATTAAGAACTCATATCTGTTTCATGATTGTTATTCATTGGATTACTATTTTTATTGAGTGCCTTACAGTAATGCAATTCATTCGTGTAGGTCTGCTTTACGATCTTTTCGACGCCGAGTGGCATATTCTAATGTTGGCTATGATCGTATCCTTGATACTGATTATTGCATATCATTACTTATCTTTGTTGATTACACTGGTCAACTGTCGGACGAAAAATTATGCTAGCAATGGTGTAACTCAAATATTTTATATTGTACAATGGTTCAAGTGGCATCTTTGAGTTGCTCTCTGGCAGCTGTAGTCATTGCTCTGACAATTCCCCTCGAAGTGATCTCACCAATTTGTGAGACGTGAAAATGGAGAACATATTTGGCCCTGATATTATATTATAACTCCTTGTACCAAATTCAAGCTCATAGGAGTTGACACAATCAATAGTTTTATATTTAACATGTCCCAACATTTGGAAGAAGGAACTTATGAGTATACACTGGGGATCTAACATTCATTAAGTTGGTCACGCACAGAGCAACAAAGGGCATCTAAGATCAACTGAATGAAATATATGGGGCTTTGTGCTATAGGGATTTTGAACCTTTGGCCACGTGGGTGTGATACTATGTTTATATATATGTATATGTATATTTCGATGCACTATATATATATATTTAACAAGATATCATCCCTCCGTTATGTTGATTATACTGTTCAATGTTTACATGTACTAGTCTTCCTGACAAATGATGCTTAGATATTGTGGGATGGAGAACTTCATCAATTAGACGCACCAGTGAACTTCCTGAGGTAGTATTATCTTTAACATGCAGGTGTGATCTTGATATCAGTTCCAGTCACTTGACGAGCCATGTTTCTTTTTTCTAGTGGGAAGATTCCGTAGATGAAAAATATCCTCATGTTGTGTATGAAGAGCACTGCAAAGCATGTGATATGCCATGTGAGTCTCCGAAAGAAGATGATGGTTTGGACGAGCTGGAAGGTTTGTAACTTTCTCTTCATTATCTTTGTTTGCGTAACTAGCTGTTTTGGTATATAGTTGGGCTTTATGTTTTGAGTTCTTGTTAAAGTTATCTTATTCTTGGCGTCAATGATGCAGAAGAACTATTGAATGGCCTATCCCGGCTGTCGTGGGAGAAAGTAGATGTTAGCTTCCACAGCAGCAGACTGAGATTCGCTGCTCATAGTGTTATTCAGGTGTGGCTCTCATTCTCTTTTTCCACGTTTCCTTGGAATAATTTTTTTTAAAAGAAACTATTTAATATCGATTCAAATTATGTTAAATTCAATTTGAATCATTTTATTCTTGAGGAGCATGAATCAAGCTCGCCCCTCCTACACTCAGGATGGAGTACGCACATATCCACGGCCATATGTTAGCTTCATCTCTCCTATAGTTTGTTTTTTTCTTTTGGAAATCCTGTCGGTTGCTTTAATTGCCGTGGTGGCGCATTGAGTGATTTCATTGTAAATCTCAACCCAACTCGGTTGCATTTTGCTCCTTCCTTTTCCCCTTCCGTGATTTGCTTGGTCGCGGTTCACTCAATTTCACATCTTCTAACTAGTTTATTTCTCCATGTTACAAAATCTAAGTTGTGTGTTCTCATCAATGTCTACAACTTTTGGGACAAACCCAAGCCTATGTTTTAGGGGTTCTGTCATGCTTTTATTTCTTCATTCTTACGTTGCCATGTCTATGATTTATAGGTCAAGGATTCGAACATGCATTCCGAAGGTGCTGACGTTGTGCAACATTTGATCGATCATTTTCTTTTATAGAAGCCCAGTAACACGATGATTTATTATAACATACATACAGCCGGGATTCTCGGGACTAATATTCTCTTATATAACCTCAGTATTAAAAAAAAACGATGACTTGTAATTTCGAATGGTACGAGGTTTGAATCTTGGCCTTCCTGGAAACAAGTCCCAGAAAAGAACTATCGTGATTGTTAATTAATTATGGGAATTTTTGTGTACATGATCTCTATATGCGATTCGAATACTTTGTCATTAATTCATATAAACTGCAACCATCTCTTTGTAGTTTCGGTGCTTCCCATTTTGTTGTTTTTTTTTTTTAAATTTAATTAATTTGATGTTTTTGTTTTGTTTTTTCAAATTTGATAAATTATATATATAGTAAAACTATACATGCATTACATTTAGTTATTTATAAAAATTTGAGTCATTCGATTGAAACATACTTTTCAGAGAAACAATATCTTAAGCATCGTGGAAGTTAAAGATTAAAATAATAAAATGCATATTAATAGTCTAAAAAATATTGTATTCTTGGAGACCTTAATCTACTACTCGACGAACAATAATAATTAGTCATAAAATATTCGAAATTTACCTGATCTAATCGCTACAGCTATACCTGAAGAGTTATTACACCGAGGGTGATGTCACCGTGCAAACACAAACTTAATCTTTCCTCGTTAACCTTTTTCATACAAGAAAAAAATGACAGAAAATGATCAATGACTTCGATATTCAGAACAATATAATTTATACATATGGAGTCCAAACTAATTCTAAATGATATTATCGCGCGCGCACAAATTATGCAGTTTCTTCTGCTACCAAATACCAACCTCTTGCCATACAAAACATGATATTTATTACATAATTTACATTTAGATATTGCATAAAGTTTAAAACTATATTGTTATTTTTTGATCTGGTATATTTCCATATTCTGATAGAACAGATGAAAGCTTTGTATGGAGAAGGTTTTTTAAAGGAAAAAAAAGCATGAAGTCTTAAGCAAATTATGCGAACTTCCAATCACACACCTCTTCTCCTCTTCCGGACAGTGTTCTCCGGCGGGTCATATCTGCCGGCTTCCATCGGAAAGTTCAGAATAGCTTTTCTTCCCCTCATCCTGTACGCAGCACAATCATACGCCATTGCCGCGTCAATATCATTGTCGTAAGTCCCCAACCAGACCCGACAGCCATTCCGGGCAGGGTCACGGATCTCGGCCGCGTACTTCCCCCATGGCCGCCTTCGCACCCCTCTGTAACGCCTTCCAACTGCAGCAACAGCATCCGGCCTGACGGGGGCCATCTCGGGGACCGGTTTCACCGCCCTGGATATAGTCTTGTCTGGTCTTGGCTCAGCTGCAAATAAATCAAAGGGGGGCTTGAAAATTTCAGAAACGAGGGAGTCGGGTAGGTTTAGAGCGCCAGAAGCGGAGTCCGGGACAGGAGAAGTGAAGTCGATTGGGTTAAGGTCTGGAGTGAATTCTCCAAGGAGGTGTTGGCGTATGAGGTCCAAGGTTAACGAGGAATCTGATGATGTTGTCATGGAGAATTTAGATGATCTGCAACAAATCGTCAACACACAGATAATCTATGTATGTACACACGCAGAGATTATTATTTACATATAATGAATGTGTGTGTTTACTGTTTAGAGTCACGTGTACATTTTTCCTTCTGCATGAAACATGTTGTGAAATTATATAGATGTATTATATTTTGTACGCCTTTTATTGGACACTTTAAGCGTCGTCCAATGTTAAGTATACTGTTGATGATGACCGTATGAATCGGGTAAGAGCTTGATTTATATTCTCTAGAGTTTCCTCTATTTTCGATGGTGACTAGAGCGTTGGAGTCACGAGGTCTATTGTTTGCATGTGTGCAAAAGCTACCTACTGTGGATCTGAAGTACCGCGACCTACAAAAAATAAGACCAGCTTCTGAGCTCAGAATTGGGACCCCCAATTTTCCCGAGTTACACACCACCCATGATTGATAATTCAACACATAATGCATGAAATAAGCATGTTTATTACGCGTGGTGTATTCATGTAAATCACGAAACATATTAAAATATTGATTTTTTACATAGAAAATTTCATATTTTATTCATTTATATAATAACATGGCTGTGCCCAAAACATTATATATTGATTAAATTTGTTGACTTGAAGGAAAGAGGTCACCGGGAAATTATTTTGAATATTATGTAAACCAAAGTTGAAAAATGAGCAGCTGTCACAATTTTTGACAAATTGATGCTATTAATCACTGATTTCAGTTCCCTCCTTAAGACCGTAAATTTTGCTTCGTCGACTTAATGATATTTTCTGTTCCATCGGCATACCATTGGAAAAGCGACTCTACTGCGCGCGCACACAATGAAAGAAAAATTTTTGTTAACGTTTGATCAGAAAATTATAAATTTGGTCTTATATTTTTGTTTTTTATTTAATTAAAAAAAAGGTCAAATCTCAGTCTTAGTTCCATATATTTCAATTTGACAATTTTTTCACGGGATTAATAATATAGCGTTGAAACACGCTAAGTTAAAAATCAACTCATAATTTATTAAATTATTATCATAAAATAAATTCGAATCACAGAATAATTTTCGATGGACTTGACATGAAAATGTTTGTTGTGTAGCGACGGCCACTTGATCAAAGGCCCAAGCCAGGTACGTCAATTATCAAGGACCCACATCAAATTTTTGTTTTTCAAATAAAATAATATGTATTTTTCCCTTTAAAAAAATCTTGAGAAAAAAGGATAATCAGTATTATTCATGTATATATACAAATGAAATCAACTTATAGTGATCTTTTTTTAAAATAAAAAATAAAAAAATCCAACCTATATGCTATAAATTAAAGAGATATATCTTTCGATACTTTTGTATTTATTCCCATGTATTTGATATTTACTTCATTTATTAATATTAATTACAAAAATAATAATATTTAAAGGAAGTAAGCACCAAATACATCATGAGAGGTGATCGATCGGGTTAATTCAAAAAAACCCTATTTCAGTAGTCCAAGCAACATAAGTAACAAGAGAAATAGTACTAACATCAACAATTTATTATTATTATATAAATAGATAAAATACACTATATAGTGTTTTCTAAGACAACCGCAACGTAAATGAAATAAAATCTCTTAATTTTTATTTTTTTAATAAAAGAAATAAAATCCACAACGTAAATGAAACAAAATTACCAAATTTGTTGTATAAAACGAGAAAATCTAAATCATGGATGGAGAGAATTAAGACATTGAATGTTTTGAAATCAACCCTATAATCATAATTTAAATTTTCCTAAAATTAAGGGTTTTAGCATTATTAATAATATTATTATTATTATCATTATAACCTGATTTGGTCAAATCCAAATCTCCCAACTCAGCTGGCAAATGGCCTGTTCCATCAGTGTCCACATCCCCTTCGATCGTCATGCCTTCGATCTTTGATGCTATCGCATCAATCTCTGCCACGCAAACCAAACAAAAAAATATAATATCATTTTCTTTAATCTTTGTACGTAATTACAAAGAAATTTTATTTAACCTTTAACATATTTTCTATACTATATTTGATCATCTGATCACGTTATACGAACTCCCGAATTAGAGATATCGTCTCGATTTACCTTACATTTGTGTAGTATGAAACGATACACGATTTGTGGAGCGGATGATTTCATTTCAGGGCATGATTCAAATTCTATACTAAAATATTAAAATTTACCGGGATTTGAGAAAACCCAAAGAATCAAAGCACAAGAGAGCAGGACCAATGGTATGACATGAACTGCACTTTCTGAGAATTTAGCGCGAACTCTTTCCTTCTTGGCCGTCTCCGACATCGGCTCGTACACCGGAAGCTCGCTCACCTCCAACGACAGTGCCCTCAGAGCTGCCGACACCTTCGATGAAGGGGACGATGAATGGTAACTAAAGTGATCGTCCGAAAACCGATTCGTGCTAGCCGATCTGTACATATTTTGTGCTCGATATTTATGTATTATAAAGATTTGATAAATATAAAAGAAGTCAATCGACTAAAAAGGCAAGGATCTGGGATGATTTTGAATGTTTGGGGTGCCAAATCTCGCGGATTATGTTGGATTTGAACAGGTATTTTTCTTGGAATAAATCCCCGTATGATCATTAAAATATGTGTCCTGATTTGGGGAGGATGTACTAGAATTTTCCTATAAATAGAAGTTTGGATGGATACATGATGTGCTATTATTCGGGTTAGTTTTACACATGTTACGTGCCTAGTGCAACACATACATATTTTTATTTATTTAATTTAATTTAATCTTCATCTTAAATCTATACAATATCTTAAACAAAAAAAATCATTTATTAGAGTATTTTTTGGTATCTAGTTATTAAATACTACTAAATATATAAACTTTAACAATATTTGAGATAATATAACAATAAAAAAAGAAAGCCTAGTTGGGGCGAAGTCGGTAAAAATAAAATCAAACTCAACAAATAGATAAAGAAAAATAAATATAAAAAAGCCAAGTCTACAACCACGTGTGGTCGATTAGTTTTTATTTTTGTTTTTTTTTTATAAAAAACGAAGACGACGACTCACCCAATCAACTTATTATTTATATGTTGGTTCCTAAAAATAAAAAAAATAAAAAATAAAAAAAAGTTGCAAATAGGCTGGGTCCAATGTCACGGGCCAAGGCAGGATAAGGCCCGCGACATCACTTGCATCCCTTCATTGAGTTTTCCGGGCCTAGTTCAAGGCTCTCTGTTATGGCACACATTAATTTCAGGGCTAGTTCTTGTATTTCCACTCATCTTTTCCCTACAGGGAGGAGTATGTGATCCGGTAAGAGCAACCTGGCAACTTTTACAATATTACCAAAAATCAATGGAGTGAGACACAGTAAGTTACATTACCAACATATATAGAGCGAGAATCCACTTCCTCCTTTTCGCCCAATTCATCGTCGCTGATGAATCCGAATTGTAACCTCTCTACCCACTTGTTTATTGTGCCGGCATAGTTGTATTATTTCAAATTTAGCCTATTTATGTTTGTAATTTGTATGTATTTTGTCAGGTGTTAGATTTCTGTTTCGAGAAAAGAAAGCTAGCTTGTTAAAGATTTGTTCTTGAGTGAGAATGTGTGAGGGGAATAAACAAGACTAAAGTGCTGCATTGTGATGTGAACGATCGCTTAAGTCATCCGTTTAGGAAATCAGTTTTAGTGTCTCTCCAGTGTGTACTGGAGTGGTAAAACTTAAATATAAAGAAAATTAACTGAATATTTCCTTTATTTGAAATCTGCTATGTCAAATAACTATTTGATCGCTGACTGTGATTGGAGATGAACATTTGTGAGCCATATGATTAGCTTAGACGTTATGTAGAATTGATTTAACTTCTGTTGGGACTCTGCAGATTTCTAGTGCCCAAAGGATGTGACCTGGTTGCTGCTGGAGCTCTACTGGTCGCATTTGGAACATCTCATATGGGGGGAAAATATCCTGATTATCGGGTTTGCAAGTGGGGAAGTTCCCGTGATCCCCACAAATATTGCACTTGTTAAGGTACTGCTGCTTTTAAGGATTCAGAATCTAAAACATTCACCTTTTTTCTTGTTTCTTGGAATATAATCCTAATCTTTAGTTCTAATTGTTGTTTGGATCTCCTGTTTATATATGGCCGACACACATATTATTGTAAAAGCTAAAAATTTGTCTAACATATCCATATCATTTATCTAATGACATAAAATAGAAGAAACTCGGTGGTAATGATAGAAATGGATATGTTATTGGGGTGTGATTTGTGAACAATGAAAGAATTGTTTTTCTTTTATTGTTTTCAGGTCCCTATCTTTCACTATTACATGTTGATGTGATATTTTATTTTAATTTTCTGGCTACCTAATTGTTATTTATTGCTTGGACCCAAATCTGCAAATATAAGCTGTGGAAAGTTTCTGAAACATTTTCAGATCATGATTTGAGTTCCAAAATCCAGCAATATGTATTTTAGCTATCAAGTTTGTGTAGTATGTCCGTGACTTCCACATGTCTATGGCTTTACCCAAATTACATACTTGCAATGATCAGAAGCCAATTCAAGATCGATCATATTTCAGTTCAAATAATGAATTTGCTTGAGGCAAATGCTCTACTCAAACTCAACCCAATTGTATATCAAGACTTGACGAGGCGCTTGTCTCAGTACTTGCTTTGGTTGATCTAAACCTCATTATAATTTGAGTCTAGTATCTAAGACTTTTTGTTTATTTTTAATGGAAACACGATTTTTTTCCCCAGAATTGGATTGTTCATGGGCTCTACTGGGAAGTTATAAAATGCAACGACCGCGTGTTCTCAAAGATTCATTGAAGGAGCTGCTATCTTGGTTGGCTAGGGGACTAATTACAATCAAGATTTCTCATACTTTCATGCTGAGGGAGGTGAGAAGCTTTTTCGACTCAAAATATCTTCTTGGCTGAATCATCAATGTGTCGTCAAGGATGGCCATAATAATAATATTATAAAATGTTTCTTACGAGCCAGAAAAAATCTGATTAAAATATGGCTGATGTGATTTTATCTGGTTTTTTACATGCAAATCTCGCTTTCGCCGCCCTCAAGGATAGGAAAGCAATTGGAAAGGTGATGATTGAGTTCAGCGATGAGAAAGATACAAGGGCCAAGCTTTAAATGGAATTTGCTTCGGACATAGCGGTGCTGTGGACAAGATCATACTAACATATTTCGATGTGAAATATATTGATATTGTGTCTGATGTCGGTTTGAAGTCGAAATAAGCAAATCATCGTGTGCGTAAAACTGATGAACTTTTCCTGTGAAGGAAAATGGGTCTTAAATGTTAAAATAGTTTCTAATATAGTGAAACGCATTAAACAAAAATTAAATTTAAATAAATGCAAGAATAATTAAACAAAAATAACATAAAACAGTTGTTCTTATTTGTACTCTCGACGTTAACATTATGTCATCAAACCAAAAAACTTTTTTCCTTTTCATATATACCAAAAAAGCTTTTGTTATAGGTAACAAAATCATTTCAAATTCATATTTCAATTTTTTTTTAATTAAAAGATTCAATACCACTACAACCACAAAGTACCTAAAACTTTTAAAGAATATTTTTTTTAGTAGTTCTCTTGTGAGACGGTCTCACGAATCTTTATCTGTGAGATGAATCAACCATACCGATATTCATAATAAAAAGTAATACTCTTATCATAAAAAATAATATTTTTTCATGGATAACCCAAATAAGATATCCGTCTCACAAAATACGACTCGTGAGACCGTCTAACACAAGTTTTTGTTATTTTTTTAATTCAAAGTCACTTACAGTTCAAATAAGTGGAATACAAGACATTTAAAAAAAATTACAAGACAAATGTAAAGCAATAAATACACCACATTTCATTACATATGAAGCCTCGTCAACAGACAAAAATCTCAAGGATTTTGTCATGCAATATATTAATGACCTATGACTTTGAAAACATTATCTCAACGTCAACTTTTGATTCCCCATATAATAAAAAAAAAAGTTTCAAATAGCCAAATTATGAAAAAACAAGGGACCACCAAAGGAACAAAATCAATTGCTTTGATTTCATTAATATTACATAGATATATATGATCACGATTTTAGATGCTAACAACATCCTAAAAGCCATACAACACCAATCATTACAACATGATACTTGATTCTCATTTAAGGTTTTTACCAATACTGTAATATCGAATTTTACACATGTTTCAAATACCCCAGACGAAAAAGACAAGTGAAAATACTTTTACTTTTGAACTGAAGAATTATAATTTCTCATATATTTTAATTTTTTTGTCATTTTATGGCAATTTCAGTCATTGTTCGCTGAAAGTTATCATAAATCCCTACGCACAACAGTAAATCATATCATAGCCAAATAATCCTTCACATCAACACATTGGAAAAAAACTAAAATCACAAAAATAACATATCAGAACTGAAATTTAATTTAATAACATAAAAACTCAAATTCGCACAATTCTGGGCTAATGGATATGCCCTAAACAAAGATAACATAAAGAAATAAAAGCACAATTAAAGCTCCAAGACAGGATCAAGTGTTGAAATTTAATGGTAAAAGTCACCACTAAGCCGAATCTTGTAACAAATTATAAAGATTTACATCTCTAAAAGTTCCATTATGGGACCATCATACATGAAAAGAAACTATGTTAAATGTTACTTTATACAACTTAATGGGACAAAGGTCAGATCTTCTTAATGTGCTCTTGTCCTTTGCACATTTGCACCAAAAGTAGCAATTTTTCCGAATCCAACTACATCTCGTATGATCAATCAAAATAGAAAGAAAATATTACTTCAGATGATTAAATAATTTAATATTACAAAGATTTCAAATTTAATATTACAAAGATTTCAAATAGCCAAGATGAAAATACTAAGAAATAAGAACACTAAGTACCCACTACAACATATTCATAATCATCTACGATCGCCCAAGATTATATTGACACCCCATGATAAACCAAAAGTTTTCTTTTTTATCGTACAGATGAACAGGGTTAACTCGTCTCACGAATAAAGATCCATGAGCTTGTCTCCAATACCTACTCTAGAACATAACTCGACAATGGCTCATGTCCGCTCCCATCTAGATCAGACAAAGGAAGAGTTTTGTAAAAGGTAAGAAAAATGAGCAGGCACTTCGGTTAGCAAATAGTCGTTCACAAACACCAGCATGAAAATTGTTGCCAGGTGAGGTATATACAATAATGTAAACTAAAAAAGTCAGAGACAAAAAAACTATGGAAAGGGATTTTTTCGTTACCAATCGCACAGTTCGCCCTACATCAACCATAGCAGGCAGTTTCTGCATTCTGTGATGTTATGAAAATTAAAGGGGGATGTAGTTCGTTCACAACGACTGTGAATAAGAAAAACCATTACCTGTATAGCAATAAGAGACCACACAATTGATATCGATCAATTTTTTTATACATGGCTATGAAATAAACCCTGAGGCTGAAGGGTAGGAAAAAAAATCATGGGAAGATTCAAAAATATAAACCATTTTCTTCGGTGCGGAATGCGTAAAGCTGTGACATAATCAAAATGAAGGCACCGGCTAAAGGAGCTCCCTTCAGTCCAAGCACAGAGGGAGAGGGACGTGAAACTATCTCCCGCATCATTCATTCAATCACATAGTAGTAAAAATTTCCAGTAATATTCTACTAAGCGGTCAAATGAAGGAGTCGGTAGCTAATTCCGCCCCCAAATCTCGCCCATGAGTGGGCTGAAGGAAGCTCTCTTAGACCATTTCTCAATGCAATACCGTCTCAAACAACTAAAAACCATAATCATAAACTTTTTAAACAATGTAAAAAATGTCGAACCATTGGAATCAAGATACATGCTACGACCCTCTAGCATATGAATACTCAAATTCTTGAGCAAACAATAAATACTAAATGATACGAACAAGCCAATCAATATGAAGGGGGTGTATGGACACCTCAGAGTTTGATTTAAATTCATTCTTTTAGCATGTGCATGAATAAACAGAGATATTTCTAAATCATGTAAAAAATATATCCCACCTAGCGATCCCAATAGGTATCGGGGTTCGACATTTCTGCGGCGAAAAACATTCAAATTTTCACTTGTAAAATTTACGGTAATACAAGTTCTCCCACTCTAGAACCATCCTTCGTCAAACAGCGTACAAAAATATTTCGGCGTGCAATACCACTTCTATTAATCGCAACTAAATATTTACACGGCAAATGAACAGCCATCTGAAATGTCTAATTTTCGGGAAAATTTCATAAAAGGAATTAACGGATCTAAGAAATTATCGAAAAGTGGAGTGAATCCAGAGATCTTCACACGTAAAATTTCTATTTTAATAATCCAAACAAAAGGAAGAACTAAATCCATAAACTAGCATCGGTTTATTTTACATAAACAGGAACAACTGCTGTGAATCTTGAATAAAACCCTTTTCAAAAAAACAATTAATAAATAATTGAATCACACAAAGACACATTTATACACATATATTGCTGTTAATAAAATTGAATTCTCTTACCCTTTTAAGATTTTATGAAACTAAGAGTGAATTAATATTCCTAGGAGGAGAACAACTTTTCCAAACCCTAATCTTATGAAACAAATTAAACAATAAATAGGACAGCAAAAAAAAATCTAGTTAAGTAAATATTAATATCAAAACTAGCTGCAAAACTCGGGGAGGGGAACAACAAAATAGTGGGTGTCAACTTTCCACTACATAAACAATCAGGATATGAGATAGATCTCAAAGAACAAATAAAGGGTTCATTTATATTTTAATTAAAAAAAAAACCCCATAAAGCTGTGTCAATGTAAAAATCCGACAGAATATAACACCAACAAAAAACACAAACCACGCACAGTTAACAAATCAGCAGCAAAAAAGGATGTTGGATTTGTATGCAGTGAAACCCTAAGTAGTCCATTTTCTGATGATTCTTGATGAAGCCATATATGGACTTCAGTAGCTCCTACTCCACTGCAAAATGAAAGAAATTATGCAAATATAAAGAAAATGCAAGGATAAGGTGGTAGGTGGGCCGCCTCATTTAGTGTTAATTTTTTTAGTGAATAGTTATTCTAAAGTGAGATAAATATGACTAATAGAAACATATAAAAAAAACTTAGGGTATCGCATAAAAATGAGAAGAACAGTGAGTAGCAACGGATGAATTCAAAGGGGAAGATGAAGGGTCGCTTTCGTCGTGAGAATCAGAGAAGCGGAAAGCGACTCCGGACAATTTTCACGCTTGCACACACAGAGGGTGCGGATTCTTGTTTTTTAGATTATTATTACACGTCGTAGTTTGTACCTATATTTATTTGGTGCATTTATGTGGGGTGATATATGATGCAGAACCTGAAGTAAAATTGGCGTTGAAAGGCTAAAGAAAGAGTAAGTGGACTCAAATCATCTCTCTCTCTCCCCCCCTCTGGACCACACTGAAGTGAAAGATGGGTTTAATACAGTAATATTGCACAATAACTGGCAGATGAGAGGCTGTCTGGAAGTAACGTTTCATCCATCTCTTCTCACCACTAGAGTTTTTTTTTTTTATTTAAAGAATCATTAATAGTAATAAACAATTTCCCATCTGTTTTGGATTGGTTTGACAGATGAGTCCGTGTTATATCTGAATTAACAATTTCTTAATTATTAATATTATATTTTTAATTGATAATTTGAATTTAATATAAAAAGATACAACGAACACGAGATAACATGAACTTTATGTATATGAGATAAAAAAAATTTCTACATAATCTTTTCTATATATATTTATGAATATTGATCTATATAGATGAAAGAAAACTTATATATGATCACACACTAATTAAATAATTATAATATATTTTATACCAATTAAACGTGCTATTTATATTTGTAATTTCATGTATTAATTCATGCATTGTGCAAGCTAATACATATTCTATGCAAATCATTAATGATCGTGTTCTTTCGATGACGCATGTGATCTCTAAGTGCTATAGTCATTATTGGTAGCATGAATGAAAATCAGTTTTTTGAATAAAATATGGATGAGAAAGTAGTTCTATGTATTTTAGAAATGAATGAAACTTTAGTATATATATCCTGAATTATATATCAATCTAACAATAATCCATGAATTCAATTTAGTTTATTTATATTATATATTTAAGTGAAATGTTAACAAATAAATAATTTAAAATTTATAAATATATTTTGGTTTTGTTTTATGGATTTTATTTTTAAAATACATCGAGTAAAATATAATATTTTGAGTTTTAACATTTATAACAAAATAAAAAATTTGGTTTTGGTTTAACTTTACTTCTATATTTATTTGTTGTAATTTTTCCATTAAATTAATTTTAAATGTTAATATTCTTTAATATTATTACCCGAG
The DNA here is from genome assembly GCF_012295235.1 of Primulina huaijiensis. Lineage (NCBI taxonomy): Eukaryota > Viridiplantae > Streptophyta > Magnoliopsida > Lamiales > Gesneriaceae > Primulina > Primulina huaijiensis. The sequence goes on along the minus strand of NC_133317.1, from coordinate 2,818,490 downwards.
GAGATGTATATGTAATTTTCAAAATTAGTTTAGTTTTTTTTTTGTAGTTTTGATAAACCTCATTGTAATCATTCTTTTTAAAATAAAAAATAAATGGAGGGTGGAAGATTTTCGCAAGATATTTTCCTGATATATAATTAAATGTTCAAAAACTGTTTTCATAATTGCAAAGACAAACAAAATGCATGAAGATAACTTGGTGAATAAACACTTACTGTAACATAAAATATGATATTATATATATATATATATATATTGACCGATGATCATATCTACTTTACTGTTGTGTTAGCCAATTCCCGTTTTCATCCCTCAAATAAAGAAGGGTGCATAACGACAGTGATATTTATTTGGATTAACAAGTTTTGGTCAAAGACAAAGAAGGTTGCATATTCTTTTTATCCTTTGATTTGAAAACCACATATGTGAATCCAAGTTTGTCCGCAAAGGGGTTAGGGCCCAAGATGTCCCCCCTGCCCGACATTACCAGCTGGTTATGCACAGTCATGTCTAGTGTGAATCTAAATTATTCAATGACTTCAAATCTTGCACAATCAACTCTACAATAACGAAAGAAAAAAAAACCCACCAAATCAAAACAATTTGTATAAGAGCTATATTTCTCGTGTTCTCATAGAGAAAATTTATAGAAATGGGATAAAATTTACCAACAAAAATTTGTTGGTTGGATGCACAGGATCACTTGCCTCCTGTACTGTGGATAAAAGAGAATTCTTATGTACGAAACAATAAAGTTCGATGTTGTCTTGCACTGATCACTTATGTCAAAAGTGCATTGAAATGGTTCAAGAAGTTTTATCACGGGTACGTAGTACTTCTCGTCTTGCTAAGGCCAGGACGTTGCCATGTATTTCACCTGTCCATATATACCAGTTGGGGATTCTTGGATTTATATTGGATCACAAGTTTTGCTTTTCACTAAAATGACCTGATTTAACCTTACAAGCTAGTAGGATTTCGCACATTACACTATACCTATACATGCACATATAAATGCACCAAAAACATAGATAGCAGGGAATCATGAATGGTGCATGTGATGACAGATACAAAAAGATTTCGCAGCAGACACCTTTGGATATGTGTGCCTTCACTCCACTTTGGCATGTTTGCTCCTTTACATACAAAACTGCCGGTTTCAATTATATGTCACGCTAAAAGCATATTATACATGCATTGTCATCTCTTTTTTTTCGTTTTTTTTTTAATAAATATTGTAATATAATGTACAAAAAATACAAGAGAAATAGACTTTATATATATATAACAATAAGGGAAGACAGAGAAAAAAGAGCAGATATGCGTGACAAATACTTGTTCATTTGTCGTCAAAAGATGTGTGCTAGTTAAGAGAATTCGGCACGGGTCGGTGTGATGTCTGTGTGTGTGTGTCCAATGTATATGAACGAACTTAATAATTACTATTAATGTTTCGATGTGGACGATGCGTGTTTATAAACTTTTCTATTTTTATTTTATTCTATTGGAGTTTAATCAATTTTTTGGTAATTATTTTTATTTATATTAAAATAAAAATCATATCATAATTATAAAAACTAAAAATTGATATTAATATATTATTGTAATTTTGGAGATTATTGGTCATACCATGAGACCAATTGTCAGTCTCATGGTTGAGTTTTTTTTATGATATTAAGACTCACAATCGTTATTTTTTAATGCGCACTAGATATACTTGATGAAATTGCAGTAGCATGAAAATCATGTTTGCCAGATAAATTAGACAGGATAAGTTAAATTTGTCCGAGAAAATATTGACTGAGATAATCAAATTTTTCACTATTGACCAAACATTCCTACTATTTGCATGATGGACATTAATTTGTGGACCTTGGGCGTGAAAAATAAAGATTAAGATTTTTTCGAGAATGAATTATTTGATTGTGAGAATAGTAATCGAATCTACCACAAATTTTTTTTTATTTGTCTTTTACGGACGTGGCCAGACATTATTAAATTCTTGGAAATTGAAATTGCGTAGTAAAATTACGTTGGTGCGTGGTTCGAAAGAAGTACGTTAAGTATTCATTAACATTCAAAACACATTTTATTTCAACTGCTATTATTTTTAAATTGTAAAGTACTTTATCGATGTTGAAAAATTATTTAAAAATGTGTTAAATATTTGTGTTGAAAATGTGAATGTTGAATGTTGAAAATTAGGTAAAATTAGGTGTTGAATGTTGAAAATTAGTGTGTGATGATGTAGGTAATGATGTATTTTATTTTTGGATTATTTGTAAAAATTTTCTATAAATAGATCTCTCATTTGTGAAGAAAATCACAATTGAGTTGAGAGAAAAATATTATAAAGTGTGTAGTGTGATAATTTTGAGAGTTTGAGATTTTTACTTTTTTACCGTAAATTTTTACTTTTTCACAACACGTTATCAGCACGAAGCTCTAAAAGTCCTCCATATTTTTCCAAGCTCCGAACAGAAGAAAAAGGTAACAAAAGTAATAATATTTATTTTACTGTTATTTATTTATTGTTTATATATGTAATATATAATATAATGTTATTGTTAGAAATAATAAAAATAATTTTTTCAAAAACTTGTTATAAATCCTGGGAGGATGTTAAGACGACATCCCACACTCCCGGTAAGGGATACGACAAGTATAAAAGCCTATAAGGTTTTTTAAACAAAATAACTTATGACACCTAATTATAATAATGTGATATGATATACATAATTATTTAAATATGACTAATATTATATACACCATATTATTACCATAAAATTATACAAATACATACATTTATTTTCTTATACACCAACGGTAATAAACGGTAACAAAACGGCTAGTTTTTGCTCTATAAATACAATCTCACAAATACATTCAATCACTCCAACTTTCTCTTCTTCTCTAAAAATTATTCTTCATCAAATTTTCGAAGAAAAAAAGAAGATGGCTTTCACGAGGTTATTTTTAATTATTTTGGTTATCATACTCACCAGTCTTGTATTTATCGGAGAATATCCTCCTCGTGTGTTTTCTTTATTTTTACGAATACTTGTACTTGTTGTTTATCCATTACTTTGTATTGCAATATTCATTAACTAATAAAATGCATCGTAATTTTTAGTACCACCATGGCAAACTTGGCAAAGCTCGAATTCATCGCTCTTGATATTACTGGGAAAAACTATATGCCATGGACTCTTGATGTAGAAATGCATCTTGAGTCATTGGGTCTAAGCGAGACCATTAAAGAAAATGGTATATCTTCATCACAAGAAAAAGCAAAAGCTATAATATTTTTACGACGACACCTTGATGAAGGTTTAAAATGTGAATATCTCATCGAAAAAGATCCCATGGCTCTGTGGAAAGGATTAAAAGAGAGATTTGAACATATAAGGGAAGTTATACTTCCGACCGCCCGTGATGAATGGAATATGTTAAGATTCCAAGACTTTAAAAAAGTCAGTGATTACAATTCAGCGATGTATAGAATAATCTCGCAGTTAAAATTTTGTGGACATGAGGTTACAGAATCGGAAATGCTTGAAAAAACATTTTCCACGTTTCACGCATCAAATATAACACTACAGCAACAATATAGAGTGCGTGGATTTGCGAGATATTCTGAACTCATCGCCTGTCTTCTTGTGGCGGAAAAGAACAACGAGCTATTAATGAGAAATCATCAGTCCCGACCCACTGGATCAACAGCATTTCCAGAAGTAAATGCTGTAAGTAAAAATGAATTTAAACCTGGAAACCAAAATCAAATTCAAAGACAAGGTTTTGGTCGAGGTCGAGGTCGAGGTCGAGGTCGTGGACGTGGACGTGGACGAGGAAGTGGTCGTGGTCGTGGACGCGGCCGTGGTTTTGAAAATAATCGAGATAGTTATTTCTATAACTCATCTCAAAATAACGTCCCAAACCATCCACAGAAAAGGCATCAAGAAAACATGAGTGTTAATGAAAATCACTCGAAAAGATTTGAAAGTTCTTGTTTCAGATGCGGTACTCCAGGACATTGGTCTCGTATTTGTCGAGCCCCTGAGCATCTTTGCAAACTTTATAAAGAATCGATAAAGGGGAAAGAAAAGGAGACCAACTTCACTGAGCGAAGTGACCGTTTGAGTGATTCAACTCATTTTGATGCTGCTGATTTTATGAATGATTTCTCTGGAAATGATCAATATGTTGGTGGGATAGAAATGAACAATATTGATGCTGCAGATTTTCTCAATGATTTCTCTGAAAATGAACAATATAGTGGTAGAATATAAATGTACAATAATTTATTTTTCATGTATTTATATGATAATGTTTTATTGTACAATTATGATATGTGTTATATTTAAATATGTATTGTCATTAATTTTTTTTCATTGCATATTTTTTGAAGTTCAAATATGGAAAATGCTATGAGCAAAGCTGAAGTTTGCATACCCGATAGTGGTACAACGCACACTATCCTCCGAGATAAAAGATATTTCTTGGAACTAAAACCAACAAAAACAACGGTGAATACAATATCAGGTCCTGTAGACTTGATTAAAGGATGTGGTAAAGCACAATTTTTGTTACCTAATGGTACAAAATTTTTGATCAATGATGCTTTATATTCACCACAATCGAAAAGAAATTTGTTGAGTTTTAATGATATATATTCCCATGGGTATGATACTCAAACAATGAATGAAGGGAATGAGAAATATATGTGTCTTACCACATATAAATCAGGAAAGAAATATGTGATTGAAAAACTACCAATGCTCCCTACTGGATTGCATTATACACATATACGTCCCATTGAATCAAACATGGTAATTGATAATTCTTCAATATTAACCAATTGGCATGATCGATTAGGACATCCTGGTTCAACAATGATGCGAAGAATTATAGAAAATACACATGGTCATCCATTGAAAGACCAGAAGATCTTTCAGAATAATAAGTTTCAATGTAAAGCATGTTCTCTTGGAAAACTTATTATAAGACCATCACCAGCCAAAATCCAAACTGAATCACCAATGTTTCTTGAACGTATTCAGGGTGATATTTGTGGACCAATCCATCCACCATGTGGACCATTCAGATACTTTATGGTATTGATTGATGCCTCCAGCAGATGGTCACATGTATGTTTATTGTCAACTCGAAATGTTGCATTTGCAAGATTACTTGCTCAAATAATAAAATTGAGGAATCAATTTCCCGATTATACAATCAAGAAAATTAGACTTGATAATGCTGGTGAATTTACTTCCCAGACTTTCAATGATTATTGTATGTCTATGGGAATCATTGTTGAGCATCCTGTTGCTCATGTACATACTCAAAATGGATTGGCTGAATCATTGATTAAACGTCTGCAAATGATTGCTAGACCAATGATTATGAAAACAAAGCTCCCTATTTCTATATGGGGACATGCAATTTTACATGCTGCTTCATTAATTCGCATCAGACCAAGTGCATATCATAAATACTCCCCATTGCAGCTTGCATTTGGTAAAGAACCAGACATTTCTCATCTGAGAATTTTTGGATGTATGGTGTATGTGCCTATTGCACCACCTCAACGAAAGAAAATGGGACCTCAAAGAAAGATTGGAATTTATATTGGTTATGATAGTCCATCGATCATTCGATATCTTGAACCACAGACAGGCGACGTGTTCACAGCACGTTTTGCTGATTGTCATTTTAATGAGGAAATCTTCCCAATGTTAGGGGGAGAACAGAAACATACCGAAAAAGAAATTACATGGTATGTATCATCATTGTTACATCTGGATCCAAGAACAAAACAATGTGAAAAAGATGTACAGCAAATTGTGCACTTGCAAAGAATAGCAAATCAAATACCAGATGCATTTGCAGACACAAAAGGGGTAACTAAATCATATATACATGCTGCAAATGCCCCTGCTCGAATTGAAATTCCGAAGAAACAAATTGAAGATAGTCATGATGTCATTAAACGCCTGAAGCGTGGAAGGCCAGTTGGTTCCAAGGATAAAAATCCTCGAAAAAGAAAATTCATAGAGAAACACAATGATCACAAAATAGAGAATGATGTTCCTGAAGAAACACATAATGATCACAAAATAGAGAATGATGTTCCTGAAGAAACACATGATGATGAAAATGTTTTGTCAGAACCACAAACTGACGAGAATCATGAAATCTCTATCAATTATATTAATACTGGAAAAATATGGAACCGAAAAGATATAGAAGAAATTGATGATATATTTTCTTATAATGTGGCAATCGACATCATAAATGATAATGAAGATCATGAACCAAAATCTTTTGGTGAATGTAAAAATCGGCAGGATTGGATAAAATGGAAAGATGCCATCCAGGTTGAATTGGATTCGCTAAATAAACGTAATGTTTTTGGACCTATAGTCCTTACACCTGAAGGTGTAAAACCTGTTGGATACAAATGGGTTTTTATTCGAAAGCGAAATGAGAAAAATGAAATAGTAAGATATAAAGCTCGACTTGTTGCACAAGGTTTTTCTCAAAGGCCTGGAATTGATTATGAAGAAACGTATTCTCCTGTGATGGATGCAATTACGTTTCGGTATTTGATTAGCTTGGCAGTATCTGAAAATTTAGAAATGCGTCTTATGGATGTTGTTACAGCCTACTTATATGGATCACTTGATAGTAATATATATATGAAAATCCCTGAAGGATTTAAGATGCCTGAAGCACAAAGTTCAAAACCCAGAGAATGTTATTCTGTGAAATTACTAAGATCATTATATGGGTTGAAGCAATCCGGCAGAATGTGGTATAATAGGCTAAGTGATCACTTGATGAAAAAGGGATATGTAAATAATTCAATATGCCCTTGTGTTTTCATTAAGAAAACAACATCCGGATGCGTAATTATTGCTGTATATGTTGATGATTTAAACATCATTGGAACAAATAAGGAAATTCAAGAAGTTGTGTCATACTTGAAAGAAGAATTTGAAATGAAGGATCTTGGAAAAACCAAGTATTGTCTGGGTTTACAAATTGAACAAAAAGAATGTGGAATATTTGTTCACCAGACAAATTATACAGAAAAGATCCTTAAACGTTTTAATATGGACAAATCAAATCCTTTAAGTACTCCAATGGTTGTTAGATCATTAAACATAGAAAAGGATCCATTCCGTCCATGTGAAGATGATGAAGATATTCTTGGTCCAGAAGTACCATATCTAAGTGCTATCGGTGCCCTTATGTATCTTACAAATTGTACAAGGCCTGATATATCTTTTGCCGTAAATTTATTGGCAAGATTTAGCACATATCCAACAAAGAGACATTGGAACGGAATTAAACATATATTCCGTTATCTACGAGGAACGACAGACTTGGGACTTTTGTATTCAAAAGATGCTAATCCAAGTATAATTGGTTATGCCGATGCTGGATACTTATCTGATCCACACAAAGCACGTTCTCAAACTGGATATGTATTTACTCGTGGAGGCACTGCAATTTCTTGGCGTTCACAGAAACAAACACTTGTAACAACTTCATCAAATCATGCCGAGATTATTGCACTACATGAAGCAAGCCGTGAATGTGTGTGGTTAAAATCAATGACTCAACATATCCAAATCTCATGCGGATTATCATTCGACGAGAAGCCTGTGATACTATATGAAGATAATGCTGCATGTGTTGCTCAAATGAAAGAAGGATACATAAAAAGCGACAGAACTAAACATATTCCTCCTAAGTTCTTCGCATTCACCAAGGAGCTTGAGAAGAATAAATGTATTGATGTTCGTCACATTCAATCAAGTGAAAACTCATCAGATCTCTTCACAAAGGCACTTCCTACGACAATATTCAGAAAGCACATATATAATATTGGGATGCGCAATCTACGAAATTTGTGAAGAATTGTTCGTGTCAACATGAGGGGGAGTTTACGTGACTGCACTCTTTTTCCCTTACTATGGTTTTTATCCCAATGGGTTTTTCCTAGTAAGGTTTTTAACGAGGCAGTATAAAAACACGTAATGTATACAATCATTATGATCATCATCACAAGGGGGAGTGTTGAAAAATTATTTAAAAATGTGTTAAATATTTGTGTTGAAAATGTGAATGTTGAATGTTGAAAATTAGGTAAAATTAGGTGTTGAATATTGAAAATTAGTGTGTGATGATGTAGGTAATGATGTATTTTATTTTTGGATTATTTGTAAAAATTTTCTATAAATAGATCTCTCATTTGTGAAGAAAATCACAATTGAGTTGAGAGAAAAATATTATAAAGTGTGTAGTGTGATAATTTTGAGAGTTTGAGATTTTTACTTTTTTACCGTAAATTTTTACTTTTTCACAACAATAGATAATGTTATTCAAATTTTATTAAAAAAAATGGAAAAGCGTACGTAATCCATACCTCTATTATATATTATATTACTAAAATTGATATGCGTAAAATAACTAACTTTAATAAATATATACTATATGGTTTAAATAAATCAAAAATAATATATTTTATTTAATAAATAATGACACTAAAAATATTTTCGTAAATTTATATCTTACCATATACAAATAAAATATTTATCGATATATACTTTTAATTTTTTTTAATAAATTATATTTGTTATGTATATTTGATGATATGAGTTTATCAGTAATCTTTATATCTATATATCTTCATCTCATTTTTTTTCTCCAATTTCTTCCTACTTAATGTCAAATCTCGTATTTTTTAAAATCTATTATAGTTTTTTTGAATAATTAAATTATATGAACACGTAGAAACTACATGCGAATGATTGCTATTATAATATTAAAATAGCCTCTGAGGGTCACGGGACAAACTACGATCACATGAGTTTTTTTTGTGTATTAATATTACCCCTCGTCTTAGTTCTTAAACTTTTCATCGTGGAGAACAAACACCAAATTACTAATAAAAATAAAACAAATTGTGAGCCTTGAAAATATACAATTTGTGTTTTTTTGTAACACTTAAACACAAAATTTATATAAATTAATGCTGATGTGATCGTTTATTGCTCGAAAATAATGGGTTTATATATATAATCCAGATGTGGATAAGATTTTACTCATATTTTTTTAATTCCCTATTTTTTATTATATAATTTATTATCAAAATTATCTGTACACTAATGTAATTTAGATTAAATATTTCCATTTGTTTTATATTATTAAACTTATTTGTATTTATATAATTCCATTAAATATCTAATAACATAAAATCTATCGATTTAATTTTAAAATAAATAAATATTTTCTATTACCTGAAATGTTTTGTACGACAAAACAAGATACTAGTACTACTTAATAATGTTGTCTTCAGCTAATTCAACAAAAAATATATACATAGAATTTCCCAAATAGACTCTGAACTTTATATATATAGGTAACATCGTAGAGATTCTTAGCCCAAAATTGTTTAACACTGAAAAGACCATAAGCATTTAGTTGTGTCGCCTAACTTTATTGAATTTGCCGTCTGCTAATTTTGGCATCAAAAAATGTATTTGAGACGGTGAAAATGGGTCGTTAGCTTAGCCAATAAATTTTCAAATATTCACAGAATGTTGAGATATTTATGAACAATACAATACTTTTCCATCACAGCTTACTATTGTTTTTGCCCCCCTCCAATTGCTGCTAGTAGAATATCAGATAAAGTTCTAATTCAAAATTAGTAACGATTTGATTTAAAATATTCGTAGTCTGTATTTAGATGAAAGAATTTCAATTAAAGAGGGGAATTTGGTTTAGGATATGATTTCAAGAATATATTTGAAATTATTCAAAATCAATCTGAATTGACATTGTGTTTAGCTCTGAACTTGAAATTAATTCTAAAAATCTTTTACAATCAAATGGATTTGAAAGCACGATATGAAATTCAATGATTTATAATAACTAATTTCAAATGCGCTCAACGAAAATGATGCGACAGGACGACGGGGCTGATTGTAAGCATCCGAGGGATTTGACTCGAGCTTCTTGCAGTAGAAGAAAAGAAATTGTGGGGATCTGGGGAACCCAAACAAGCACGGCCCAAGAGCCCTATCCTTGGGTGGCGAACGACATAAACATATACAAAAACGTTGTTGAAATTTGAAACAAATATAACCAATCTCTATTTCACCCATATATAATGTCAGAAATATGAAACCAATACCGAGAGTGGCTTTTTAAGAGGTACGCTGTTGTCTTGTATGCTCACCTGCTTACCTTGTAACTTGTAAGCACACGAGGGTGTACAATGGCTAAACAGGCGGAAACATCTATTCATCAACGAAACACTCACCAATATGACCACCACTTGGTTCACTTCTCCGTTGTGGCCAGTATATCTCCTATTTGCTAGGAACACTGTCTCTCTAACGCAAGCCAGGGAACACCACGCAAATCTGTGTGTTCAATCCTAAATTTCTAGCATTATCAGTTCAATTCAGTTAAATCATGCTTCCTCGCTAGCTCATACAATGTTACCTCAAGATAACATCAAACCAAAGCAATCATCTAACAGCTGCAGAAAACCTACTTCACAGTAGCCACAGATTTTTCGCAGATATAACCAGTGATATTCTCTAGAAAATGACATTAGAACTCTATCTATACCATAAGTCCATAATTGATAGAAAGAAATTTCCTGCTTGATTGCACAGCAAAAACTATGGTAAAGTGGAAGTGCTGGAAATGAGTTTTATTAAAAGGTAACCCACAAGATTCATCACCAAAGTTACTCAAAATCTGTGGCAAATCGAAAAGTAGAGCGCTTTAACAAAAGTTCAAACCGGCATACCATCAATCACTAGAATATCAGTGCGACAGAAATATGAACCTAGAATCAAAACAGGAATTTTTCATACAAAATTGAAAGGTTAATCACCACATTAGGGCATTCAGCAAAGGAAAGACTAGCTAAATAAAAAGACACAACAGCCATCTCTTAATTTGTTACAAAAATCTTAGCATAACAAAACTCATATAAAGACTAAAATCATTAAAAACCATGTTTCATTTTCTCAATCAAGAAACCCAACCATAGGAATCTTTTCATTAGTTGCAAGAACGAAAACAGAGGGTACATGATTCTCTCAATCGCCCTTCCTCCGGAAGGAACAACCCTCGGTGAGCCTAGCTCGCCCTCCGGTGGGTTGGCACAACACCGTCTGGCAGTTACCGCAGACCACAACCGTTTGTGAATGGCTAAACACGGTGGTTCTGTAAAAACACACCGAGAAAAAAATCACACTAGGTGAAAACTTTCAACTCAAACATAATCTGGAAATGGGAAATTCAAGCATAAAGATTGGAGAAAGCAAAAAATAAATACTCAACAGTTGACACAAAATCACAGTAAGAGAAAAATCAAACCTTTCATTCATCAAATTAAACCGATATGGAAATCTGAGACTTAGGTAAACAAGATTGGAAACGGATGACTTACATATTAAAGCAACCTTGACACTTCACATCCTACAATTGAAAAATAAATAATTTTAAAAATCATAAATACGGGAGATTGAAAACAATGTAGAGGTTAAATAGGGTACCATAAAGAATGAATTTGGCGATTGGACGAGACGTTTCAACTTATGCTTCCTCTTCTCAAGCTCAGCAGGCGGATTCAGCAAATCGATATCGTTTGAAAGAACCTGCCATAGCCACATAAATCGATCGATCACAAAAAAAAAAATCAATCAACTGCAAACGAAACAATTGAAAATAAAGATACAATCCAGTCATGCAGCAAATCACCATTTTTATCTTGAAGATGAGGAGCAAGCGAAGAGTCGTGGAGGCAAATGGAAAAGAATCACTTTAGGGTATCATCGAACCTATATTATATATATCTGTTGGGCCTGAAGGCACACTGCCCATTTTATGAATTTGAAGGTCTAATGGCCCAATAAAAAGTAACAATGGCCCAAACTGCAAATCAAAATGTTTAGACTGTTTTAATAGGTCATTGTCAATTTTAAAAAATATTTGAATAGTTCTTTAATTGTATATGTGGAGGGGGTATTTTTTTTTAATCTCGATAAACTCTTTTTTTAAGAAAATGATCTATTCAAATGTATTTGAGAAAGTTATTTTCTTAAAAAAAGAGTTGATCGAAGTTATTTAACCAGATTCCCTTTGTGGAAGAGGAGACGAAGCAAAAAAAAATTACATAAATATTTTTACAAAATTAAGTAGCATGCAAAATTGTTCTAAAACCGTTGGATCTGCCCCCAAAACGTTGGAGATGGCCCCATAATTACTTTATTAGATCCGTTATCTTTTGAACCATTCAGAAACGGAATAAGGTAAAAAAAAAGTGAAATAAACAATAAATTCGTCAATAAACCATAAACATCGTACATAAACAATAATCTATGGTTCGGCCAGAAAACAAACTTCAATCAATAATCGGCAAACATAGTAAACCCATCGACAAAACAAGTAAGAAAAATCTAAGGAAACAAGATTTGTTCGATGAATCAATTAGTATTAATATCAAGTAAATTCACTATAACCCAGAAATCCACAATAATCAACCATTAAGAAGACATGAAAATGTAAAACATATGACCAAACAAACAAAACCCAAACAAATCCACGAACAAACATCTTACAACCAAAAATCTCGAACCCATGAATAATCTTAAACAAATAACTTGAATTAAACAAACACCTTCTAATAATCTAAAACCCTTATATAAAATAAATAGGCTAATATGTCGATTTCAAAACTATTGCACATTTCGGTCTTTTAACGTATGTTGTGAGTCCACGTGTAATATATGCAATTTTTTGTCGCATATGACTTGATGAAAATGTCATTCCTTGTCAATAAATTTATTTATTATTCATTCTTCTTTCTCACAGCTTTACTGAGATCGTGAGTTTAGAGTAACCTCAACAATAGAGTAATGTTATAATGTTTAACCCTAAAAAAAGAAGAAATATATTTGGAAATTGATGCTTTAAAAATTAATACATGGTAGATAAAATAAATTTCACAAAATCTGAAGGGTAAAAGTGGCAAAGGACAATTTGAAACCATAAAGGCAGGAAGCACGCTGCCCCCAAACACCCCTCTATTGCTTTGAAATAGAGTCAGTCACTCTCAGTTGTCTTCTATCACTCATCCTTTTCTTATTGTTTCCTTCCAATTATTATTACACAAATCCCAACTTTCCTTCTCTTCCGATCTGCAATTCATTATCCATTTCAACTTGCAAGCTCCGGTTTCAGTTTTTTTTTTGCTGTTTTTCTCCTTTCTTTTAGGTTGATTGGCCTCCAATTTCAGGTACGAATTCAGGTTAGTTCACAGATGCAATACTTTGGTCACATTTTTTGTTGTAGATTACTTGGTTTTGTTGCTTAGCTACTGTGATTTCATCCCGATTTATGATCCGATTCACATTTCTGATTTCCTTTTTCGATTAGCATGCTTTCAATCACGGCCATTTTTTCCCCAATCAGATCGTTGATGCTCAGATTTTATAATTTTTGTGTTGTTTTTTTTTTACACTGGATTTTGTTGCTTAGTTGTTGTATTACTGTTCAGATTTGTACTCTCTTGATTTGATTTACTGACTGAAATGTGATCGTACGAATTCATGTATGGACCTTCACATGCTCGAATCACGATTACGTTGGTTTATGGGGAATTTGGATTTCGTTGGGTTGATTTTGAGTTTGTTGCATATTTACATAGAAATCAGTAGGAGCCTTCCACCCACCTGCAATAACAACCTTAACACCTGCAATATCCTGATTCAAAGAGGGTAGGTATGGCAAATGAGGTGAAGAAGTCAGATTTGCCATGGCAAATGAGGTGAAGAAGTCAGATTTGCCAAGGTGGAATTGCGATATTTGCCTGGAGAATTCTGTTTGGCTTGCAGAAAATGTCCACGGTACGCATCCAAGCAAAGCTTTCATCATCTTTTTAATTTTTTTTTAATTAAATTTTTTGCAATTTTCACTCATCCAGAGATGGATCCTTCCCCAGACCCCAACACCTGAACTGGGTCGGACATACCATGCAATCCTTGGGATAGTTAAAGAGCCAATTAATTAATTTGATAAATGATCATTTTTTTAAGTACTATTTTGTTTTATATGAACGAGTCACATAAAGAGATTCTTCGCCCTGTTCAGAAAAATAGGTTGTAAAAAAATAATGGGAATGCCTCATAATCAGAACTCGTAAGGCAGATCCTAAACGGTTTCCTTGTTGCAGTTGTAGATCAGAGGGTCAGCGAAATGCTATTGTTGACTGAACACGATGAAGAACTTTCGTCGGAGATGGCTGACAATCAGTTGAAGCAGCCTGAGTTAATTGCTCATATCAAGGAAATCTCCCTCAGGCACCATTTGCTTGCTGACCGCTATGCAAAGTTTACTGAAATATTGCATGATCATGACCAGTATGGTTCCCATCAATGTATCTACTTGATTACACCAGTTAAGGATCAGCGAATGCAAAAATTTGAAGGCCAATGTGCTGATTCTGATTTGTCGTTAAGCTCTGGTGGTGAAATTTCTGTTGTATCTCCAAACGAAGGCTCAAAATCTTCATCGTTGTCGTCTGATTCTGATTCAGAATCATTTAACTCGTCTCCTAATGAGATCTTGAGTTCAGTTCCTTCTGGCAAAATGGTGAAACATAAATCTGTAACTAAGACCAGGAAGGAATATGCAGCAAACAGCAAAGAAATCAGAGAACGCCCAGAAATCGAAATGCTACTGAAGCAAATCTCGGAGTATCAACAAGAGGTAAAGTTCTCTGACAACAAACTTCTGTTATTAGAAGAAGAAATTGTCAACTTGAAGAGCGAACTGCAGAAGAACGAACCCATCGCTGCCATAATGTGTGATTTGGAAGCTAAGCTCCTGTCAGCTAAGAATCGGATTAAGTTTTACGAGGCTCAAAGTGAAATGGAAAACACAAAGGCTTTGAAACTTCAAAGGGAAATAACCCATTTGGAAGCCGAGTTAGAGTCAGAGAAAAGGCAAGTTATGGACTTGCAGGATGAGTGATGCAAACACGGGTGATCGAGCGCCAAGGAAAGCATGGGATCCTTTGGAGTTGCCAGAGGGACCGATCACGAGAGGACGACTGAAGAAGTTTAAGGAGGCACTGCAGGGACGTCTACACGGGGTCCGTGTACTTTGCGGTTTTGCGAGATTTTATTCATTTTTTAGAGTTTTATTTTTTTTGGAGACTAGATATTGTTATCTTTTTTATATTAAAACATGATATGGACGAAAATCAACACAAGTATTCACATTATTATTATTGAGTTTATCAACTTTGAGTTTTCCTCTCAAACTTTTTCAAAGCTTTGCTTTGTAATCAAAATCAAACTTATTAATGTTTTAACTTTGTGGCGTTTGTCTATCGTTCTTGTGCGGATTGTCAAGGGCTTGTTCTTTGAAGGTTCGTTATAATTTCGGTTGTTTATTTTCCGTGATTATTTGTTGCTAAACTTTTCATAGTTTAGAGGTGAAAATCACACACACACTTGATTCAAAAGATCGGGACAACACATCGATCCTTGCTCGTTATTGAATAGAGGGCGCGATTCGATTTTAATCGTGTTTGCTATTTATTCGTACGAGGATTCTTATCATTTGGTATCAGAGCTTTTGGTTAATTGAATTCAAGTAAGGTCATTTGGCAGGTGCAAGCCCAGGCTTTACTCCCCGGGCAACCAGACGTCCGGGCTCTTATATAAGCCCCCGGTAGGCATTCTAACCGGGCCACCTCGATATGAGCATCGCACTCGAGTACACTAGCAGAATAGTATGTGGGCGATTGTCCTATCTCTGACAATAATCCAAGTGGTTGACAAAGTCAGACATGCGGGATGTGACTAGTGTATGATTTGACATGTCAGAATGTAGGTAGCACGCAGAACGAGGTCATCATCACATCTCCTACTATAAATACCAGGTTTCATCTTCACATATACAATTCATTTTATTGCCTACACTCTTACACCAATATCACAACCATCACTTGGTTACTTTGGTATTTTGTTGAGTCATTCACTGACTTAAGCATCGGAGTGGCCACGCCGGACTCCCCTCCGACTCTCATTCACGAGTTCATCTCCTTGTGTGCAGGTTACAGCTGAAGCCATATTACAGATATATATCTCCTTGCTCTTATTCCCTTCATTATCTTGATAGCAGATCCGTTGGAGCTCCTTACCCAGCTCGTCCATTTCACCCGGATCGCATCACAGAGTATACAAAATAGTTATTTGAACGTGATCTTGAGATTCAAAAATTCAATGCTGAACTGCAAAACACATTTGGAAATTTTGCTATTGAGAAATCCAAACTAGAGTCTCGTATTTCTCATTTGTCAGAACTCCTGACCTTCCATGATGCAAAAACCGAAGAGTTGCAGATGCAATGTATATCATTATTAGAAGAGATCAAGAAATGCAAAGCTGAGGTAATAGAGAAGGAAAAATTGCAAGAAGAACAGGAAATCAATAGGCAAGTTGATATTGAGCGTGTGAAGGCTGAGGTATTCAGCAAAAATTTATTAATAGACACATTGGAGAAAGATCTTGACATGTTGAAACTGAAATGCGACATGCTTATGTCTGATAAAGATGGGCTCAATGCCAAGTTACATGCACTAAGTGCTTACCTAAGTTTTCGCGGCAACGAAATTCAATTATTGGAGTCCAATGTGCATCGCCTCCAATCTGAGAACGCAAGGCTATATGCAGATTCTGAAACAGCGAAAAAGCTAAAATCAGAACTTGAATCAAGAATCGAGGAGTTGCAGAAAGAGGTGGGACAGCAGAGAATCTTGATCGCAGATGGAGCCGAGGAGAAAAGGGAGGCCATAAGGCAGCTGTGCTTTGCAATAGAGCACTATAGATGTGAGTATAAAGAACTCGCAAGTGTGTTGATCAGGTGCAGGAGGCCTACAGTTTGATATCTACCTCATGAAGTTCAAAAGATTTCAGCCTCAGATAATCTTCATGCCTGAATGTTCGTCTGTTTTGTTCTCGTTCCCTGTTTTTAATTGTAAATTCTTCTATGTTGCAATTTAGTTATGCACCCTATTTTGAATGTTAATGCTGCCATTGCTTATCCGTTGCATATTTTTGTGTATTAAGGCATGGACAAAGTTGTGGAAATATTTATATATTAAGCTTCTTTTCGTTGAGTTCATACATAGTTTTGATTCTTCAACCGTTCAATTTCAATTCATTGTGTTTGCCTTATTGGGACCATGCCAGGAATTATGCTGCTATCAAAGATTCTTAGTCAGTTACCAGGTCTGTTCCCCAAAGCCAACAATTATATCCAGCTCTCGCGAGAACTGAGAGATATTGATGTTTCGAGATGAAATGACTTTTACAATCTCTGTCATACACAAATGTATATGTAACGTAGTTCACAACAAACACGACATTTGCACCCCCAAAATGTTATTAACCACTCCTGTCCTTTTTCTTTTTCTACCAATAAGCAGGCTGTTATTGCTGCTGAACAAAGATTAATGGATGGCGCTACATAACAGTAGTTTGGAATGCAGCAGGACAATAATACTTCAGAACTGACAAATTTAGTTCAGTCTTTTTTTTTTCTGCGTGAGGGGATCGACGCTGAAGTTTGTTGTGTAAATATTTATGTTCTTTTGCATTATTTGCTAGACCTGTAGGAAACCATACTATTTTTAGTGCACTCAAATGGAGTAGACCAAACATGAGGAAAACACATTTGAGTCCAGACATTTAATAATCTTTGCTGTTTTATATTATTTTTTATTCAAGAAATCGATAATCGGCACAACTCTAGCAGTTAAACATTGGCCAGTTAACTGACATGCCTGAGAATCTTTGATTTGAAAGCTTATTTGTTCATGAAAAATTTATATATTTTATTAAAAACATATGAAATTTATTTATTTATTTTGATAGCCTACCCCTAAGTTTCGGACATTAATGACTTTTAGTCTTCTACAGCATCATATCAGTTCTAAACATCTATTAGACCCCTATAAAATAAAGACCACATAAAAAATAAACAAATAAAGACCAGAACGAATGATGCAAATAAGCTCTCCCTATTGCGTTCACTATCTGGCACCATACTTTACAAGAAGTTGGATCAAAACTTCCAGCGATTATTGCAGTTTACGCACGTTACGAATGTGGTCATGGGCTCATCAGCACTCCTCGTCTGCAACTGGTAGTAAGTAGTCTCCTTCTTCTTGCACCTACCACAGGTGAACTCATTCGTGCTCGCCTTTGGAGGCCCTCCACGCTGACTGTTAAACAATGCTTTCTCTTTTATTTTTTCATTCTGAATTTGCCTTGCGTCACTAGCCATATCCTCTGGCGTCAATTCAGTAATGGCATGAGGTTCGATATCCCCAAGCAAGACTTTTCTACGAAAATCTGGGTTCTGTGGATCCTTAATGTTGAAAATAATGGACCGGTATTTGAACTTCTGGGCACCAGTTGATTTGCCCCATTTCTCAAACATTGCAGTCTCCACTAGAACAGCAACTCGGTAAGGGTCACATGCAACTGCCTTTTCTCTGAATTCATCATCAACTTCACCAGAAACTTTGCACAAAGCCTCTGCAAGAATTTCTCGGAGTTTGTCCCTTGTTGAATCTTTGCAGTAAACAAGAGAAGAAAGCTTTGGCGGGCCAACCGGGTTTGATGCCTGTTTCCGTATTTCAGAACTTGTTTTCTCTTTAACTTTCAGGTTAACCTGCATGTGTTCTCCAGCTGCATTCTTTGTACTCTGGACAAGTTCATTTTTTTCACTTTTAAGGCTAGCTGTAATTTCTGACTTCACTAGTTTGTCAGAATTTGGTGCGCCAGAGTAACTATCAACCATCACATGTTTGTTCATGGATTTTTGCTCTATTTTAATAGAGTTTGTTCTCTGAATCTTCTTGTGCTCGTTAGTTTCGGCACCAGCGGAAGGTTCAGCTTTCACAGATTTGTCATTGCTAATACTCCCATTATTGGTTTTCATTGTTTCCTTAACAATTATACCCTTCCAAATTTCAACCACATCAGAAGCCAAAGATTTGATCTTGTCGCTTTTATGTTTTGTCAGTTGGCGGAGACGTTTGCCGACCTGAAAAAAAAAATAGAAAGAAAAGAAAAATAAATAATTGGATCATCTTATAAAACTAGTATTCATCTGTAATATAAATGGTGTGTACACGAGAATAATATTTACAAAAGAGAATCCAATTCCCTCTTCAATAATCATCAGCACATAAATGATGCAAAAACAAGAACACCACTTGCAAAAGCGAAACCAATTCACTTTTCAAGAGATACAAAATAATATGTTATCTAAAATGATAAAACCATCTTTACACCAAGAAATTTAAAAAGTAAACCCTTAATTTCCAACAATCTTGAGCACAGCCATAACAATGATTCTTGAAACATGTCATTGGCATCTCAATGTTCAATCCAAGATTCCCCTCATTTGTTCTCTACCGCCCTCAGCAGCCCATCATGGTCCCTTGCTACCTGATGGTTCCACTCCACTAAACCGATCCTTTTCCTCCTCCATTAAATCGACATTTACTGTTTCAGTACTTTATGTTAAAATTATGGATCTAGAGAAACTAGAGTGCACCATGTGGAGGGGAGTCTTAGAGAAACTAGAGTCCACTCCACTAAACAGATCCTTTTCCTTCTCCATTAGATCTACGCAAACATGTATTAGTAAGTGGCACCCTGTGGAGGAGGGGAGTCTTGCACCCACAACCTGGAGTGGTGGTAACTGAATCATGGCTCGCCAAAATGGTTGCGAAGGAAGACGTGGAAGCTACTATTTAAGTTCCACTGACATTCACATAACGGTCGCTATCGATGGTTTTTAAGAAAAATAAATAACTAATTCAGGAAATCTGAAAATTTTGGAAAAACCCTTCCCGCATTAATGAAAAATTGGTGATTTCCATTCAAAATACGCAATTACAATACTTCATCCTTTCTAACTTTTTTGTCCTGGATCTTATAAGATGACTTCGTGGTACTAAGTCTTCAAATACCGACTCGTCGTGAAAAGGAAATTTATACGTTACCTGCTGAGACACATAACGATTAACGGTATTAGAAAAAAAGATTACGTCCACATTTGGAAACAAACTTCCCATTCCTAATTACCTGAAGAAACTTAAATGATTGGAATAGATACTTTCTAAAATCCGTACAACGGATTGATCAAAATTGACTAACACGGTATGTCCCCTTGAATACAACTAAATAAACCTTCCAAGTTTGTAGATTTGAGATAGCAAAACAGTTATCCTGCATATTTGATGCTCCGGCAATTAATCGACAAGAACAAAGAGTTAAAAAGATAATAAACCAATACCAAGGGAAGGAAAAACACCTGTGTTGATACAAGTACTTGATAATTGACAGGGAACTTCTTGAGCCTTTTTATCGCATCAACACACCGATCCACTTCTCCCGGTGAATTATCTGCCATATCCGCGGCTCTCTTTGCTGACTCAAAAAGCTCAATCAGCTCATTCTCCATTATTCCTCAATCTCTGTCTACAGTTCTGCATGCAAAACATAACAGATGCTTAAGTCATTCCTCTGAAAATATGCAAGAAAAAGACAATCTTTACTCAACAATTGCTGAAAAATCCAAACTTGGTTCTCGAAATATCAAATCACATAACCCGAAATAAAACCAAAAAAAAAAAAAAAAAAAAACAAAAAAAAAAAAAAAAACAGATCTTGAAGGAAGAAAGTGTCACTTCTGACGGATATGAATAAAGTTTAACATGCAAGAGGATATAGGCCTTAGTTTCAATAATTTCACTCAATTCCTGTAAACTGAAGCTTAAACAATATAATTTAACATCAAACATAAAAACCAAATATTTAACCAAATTAAAGATCCAGCATGAGAATTCAACACAACTTATCATTCAAAACAGGAAAAATGTAAACGAAAACTGAAAACCGGCATGAGAAATCAAATCTAGAAGCATAAAATAAGGTAGAAAACATGAATTCTCAAATTTTGATCCGGAAAAAAACAGATCTTCACAAGAATTACATGTAAAAACAAACGGTAACACCTGAAAACAATAATGGGAAACTGAAATCAAACCTCAAAAGACTAATCAACCACACGCAGCATCAGCTTGGCCTCCAAATCCTAGTTTCCGTGTGGAGACTGCAGTCTGTTTTGTCGTGTGTATTGTATTTGTTATCTTATATTATTTATATTTCTGCATATTCTGGGGAGATGTACAAAAGCGAGAGGTTGTCGCGGCACGTGTGTTGTTCAGTCGACGGTGCAGATTGATTGATGAATATCCTTCATCGACGGCTGACAAAACAGGCGCGTGTGACTGAATATCCTTCGTTACTAGAGGTTTTTATTAGAAAAATATATGGGACGTTTTACTTTTATTTTTTACGAATATTTATTCCATCCAAAAATTTAGTATCCGATTATTTTATATATTTAACATTATTATAAATTTTAATAACTCATTTCACTGAAATAAAATTGTTTGTAACCTTAAAAAACATGATTTTTCATTAATTATTAAATAAAAACATTTTTTGCATTTTCCTTAATCTAAAATTTTGCATTAGCTTCTTCTTAATTTGATGAAAATCTCAACGTTGGTCATAGTAATCTTGTTTATTTAAAAGTGTTTATGACATTTAGTAAATAAATAGAATATCCTTGGATAATCTGGCCCCAATAACTTTTTATATAAAAAAAAGATATGTGTGTCATTCAATTAAAAGTATTCTTGATATTTTATTAAAAAAATAGCATTAAACTTAATTTTTTTTATCAAACACTATAGATTAAAAAAAATTCAGTTTTTCATTTTTATTTCAAGCTCTACTCACTTTTGAGTTTTTTCACTTATTCATCATCCATAAATTTATTCATTTTTCTAAATATTGATCGGCTATACAATTTACCCACTTTTTCTTGAGTAGATCAGGAGAATGATTAACTCGATTCATACTTATAATAAAAAATTTATTTTTTACAACTTTGAACTAAAATTATTCCGATATTATTTTTTTTCTTTTTTTTCGAGTTACGAGTTTATATAAAATAGCGTTCAAATTTTGGATTGAATACAATCATCATTGGCAATCGACAAGTTGAAGAATATTTTTTTTAATATTCAAAATTTATAAGTAAATAAATTGCACCATGAATTATGGATATTTAAGTACATATATTCGACAGTATTTGTTTGTATGTAATATAATTCACCAATATCTATTATCTATCTTTGATTAAATCACTAGCTTCTTCCGTAGTCCCAAAGTCCCACTTATGATCATCAAGGGAGGAGAAGATAAGATCCATGCTATTGCTTCTGCTGATACCAGAATTAAACATCGCATCGGCCATATCCGCCACCTGCTGAAACTCGTGGAACTGCCCGCGACCGCCGCTGCTTCCAGCCTCCACTCCGCCGGAGCTAGCAGGAACACCTCCAAGGTGTCGGAAGATATTCGTGGAGAGAAACTGAGTCGTGGCCATCAGTGATGTAGGAAAAGGTGGCAGTGGCGGCGACTGTGCGGTGGTGGAGGGTGGGAACTGAACCGGCGCTGCGTCGGAGGCGGAGGGCACGCGGCAGATGTGGTTGTTTCGATATGTAACCTCGAATACAAAGGGCTCGTTGTCGAGTCGTTGGACTTGCTTCTTGGCGGGGCAATTGCGTAGTTTCTGTTGTGTGCATATGTAGTAACTCCTGCAATTAAATTTTCTTTTAAAAAAGATAAATAATTCATTTAAGTACTAAAAAATATTGAGACAAACTGAAAAATGAATATCACAGATTAATTGCATGATTTTTATATGAAAAATAATTAGTTGGTGTGTTCCATAAAGAACCGTTTTAATTTCATTATTTATAAAAATAAAGGAATGTTGTTTTTTGATAACTTTTTTTACCAATAAATATAGAAAAGCATTTGAATGATGTTAGGAAGATATCTATCACGACTAATCATGGAAAATTATATAATTTTTGTCGTGCAAGTGTGTGTGTGTGTTTTTTTTTTTTTTTTTTTTTGCTATTTGTTGTTACGTCAGCGTCAATCGAGAAAATGTAATAAACGTAATATTTTAATATCATAAATAAATATAATTATAAGTAAATGGGGGTAATTATAATTATACCTCGGATAGGCGTGTCCCAAGATTTCTTTTTGACCGTATTTCTTCCATTTAAAACCATCTTCAGGCGGAGTTTCGTTGTTACCCATTTGAGGAGCAGCTACCTTTTTCACTACTTTGTCAACTTCATTCTTCCTGTGGTTTAATTAATTAACTCAAGTATTTAATTAGGAAGAAAAACCAAAGTCTTAGTTAGAGTTTTATTATTTGATAAAATGTTCTTTCAATGTGGGATTGCATGCATGTCTGCTACTTATAATAATATGTATGCATTAAATTGTTCATATGTAATATTTCATGTTTTCCAATTTATAAATTCATGTCACCTTATTATTATATATAAATTATCTAAATACGAGTCCAAACATTTTGCATTATTTAATTTGGGAGAGACGATAAATATTTATTTACTCGATCCAAAAGAGCAAACGAAGCTCAAATGTTTAATAAATTTCATGTCAGCTTTGAGCTTGGAAAGCCAAGATTCAGTTTATAAAACGTGAAAATGATGAAAAATCACAATGTAAAGTTCTATTTTTTCGGAATACCAAAATACATATATTTGGTCTTTTTGCGTAAAACAATTTTCATGATGGTTTCATGCAGAAACAAAACACGCAAGAAGAAAAGTTCAATGAAGAAGGGATAAATCTAAAAAGTTCCAGACAGTAAAGTTGAAACATAGCATTTGACATTTATATATATATATTGAATAACATAAAATACTATAATAAATTACTGTAGTTTTGCTAGATAAATAAATCAAAGATGAGATGAAACTATGTTATTCATTTCATATTTTGGAAAAATTAAGGTTGCTCACCTCCTCCCCTGTGTCTGAGAAGAGGAAGCTGAGCTGAAATCCAGTGGAGTCTGTCCGCCAATTCCTCCGCTCGAACCACCCATTATATCCCCTCCAATTACGCCGCTCATTTCACCGAACATCATGAACTCCAAGCACAGCTGCCGCTGCCGCCGTTGATCATGAAGCGGCATTCCTTTCATTTCACCGCTCTCCGGCACGTCATCGACGTGTCTAATATACGCGCTTCCAACTCCTGCGATTGCTCGAGCATCAAGCGAATCCATTGCATGCTCTCGAATCCCCCCTCCAATCCCGATTCCATGCAGCTCTTGAACACCCATTTGCCCCACAGAAAGCACTGTTTCTCTCACGTTTCTGAATACAGAAACTATTTCTTCGCATGATTTCACCAGAATATCTGGTTGGTTTGCTAGATTTGGCAAGTTATGTTCAAGAATTTTAGCCAAATTACACCCATGTAAAATCATTGTTTCTAAGAAATTCTCCATCTCCAGTACTTTGTTTTTCTCGCTTAGTTTTTCTGTATTTGGATTTGGAAAACATATTTGCGATCGAATGTATAAATAATATGAGAGGGAAAACGGGTTCATGATCATGCAGTATGTTTCTGGGTTACTGCCTATGGAAATTAAACTAAATATTCAAAGTATTTACATGTATTCAATACGCAAGAAGCTTAAGAAATAATGACTCGGTCATGGTCGTTATTTCTTGGGCCATTTTCGTCTTCCTTTCAAGGAGTCAACGAGAAGACTTGGCTTCAACAGTGTACCGGGATATTTCAATTTTAGCATCGTATGTGGATTATTTTCCATTTTCAGGCATTTAAAATTTTAAATTACAATTTTAGTCTAGTAAATATGCTTATTCTCATTTTTAGTGTTTTTTTTTAATTGCGCGTTGATGTGGTGCCGAAATTTGATAAGAGGACATAAAAAATTACTGACATCTCTAACGTATCGTATCTTAAAAAAGACTAAAATTAATAATAAATACCAACTTACAACACTAAAGCTAAATTTGAAAATTTACTGGACTAAAAATAAAAATTAATGATCCAGTTATATGGTCAAATTTTAATTTTATCCCAAATAAAATGTTATATATTATCGCCAGAATATTAAAAACAAAAAGTGGGGATGTAGAAGGAGATTCATTCGACGGTGTGGATAGAACAAATGGCAAGAAAGGGATAATTTCTATATTTTTACATGAATCAATGCATCCATTATCACGGGAAAAACGATGTTGACCCTTTTTTGCCATTGGACTGGATCTACCCATGAGGTAGGCAATGAGATATTGAGATATGTAAATGAATCGATTCGGGTCGAATATTAGTAAAACTTTTAAGGTTTGAATTTGGCTCGAGTTAAGTATATTCAAGTTTAAGCTCGATTCGAAGCTTGAAAGTTTTTAATTTTTTTGTTCGAATTCGACTCGAAATCTTCAAACATATTCGCAAACTATTTAAACTATTGTTCGCATAGTTAGGATTGACAATAAATGTTCGAAAGCTCAAAACGTTCAAAAGCATGAATGCATATATATTATTATATAATTATATTAATAAATACAAAGGTCGCGAATTATCGAACAAAATAAATTGGCTCGAGTTAGGCTCGAAAAAGTTCGAACATGTTTGATATCGGTTCGAGTTCGATAAATTTGAATACTAATCAAATATTTATTGAACCGGCTCGAAAAGTTCGAACGTATCGAGTTCGGATCAAGTTCGATAAATTCAAATACGAATAAAAAATTATCGAGTTGGCTCGAAAGTTCGCGAACCAAATTGATTCGTTTATAGCTCTAGAGACAAATAGCATCAAATCAAGCCCACAATGGATAATCGCGTCATTTTTCTTTAGTAGAAATTATTATATCTTTAATTTCATAAATGTTTTTTTGAATATAAACATTTTGGATGGAAATAAGTCAGTTACATATGTTATTTTAAACATCTTGAAGTGAGAATAGTGGATTTAATTTAAGAGTCATACGTACAGAATCGATATGAACTTGATCAAACTAAGTTATTTTTTGAGCTCTAGCTTTATTTATGAACTTGAATAGAGTTTTTCATGAGCAACTATTTATAAGTCAATTTTTCATCTGATCTCAAGTTTATATAGTTTGAGCTCAAGCTAATGAAATTTCACAATCTCAACTATGAAATCGGTTTTAAGCAAATGGAATTCATCTCTATTTCATTACAAAAATAGCACAATAAGCAAGGACTCAACCGGATGGAAGTTGCTGCTTTAATGTTTCTATAAGCAACGACTTTCATTAAAAGGAGCATTTAGAAGATGCACATTTTCAAATGTATACACGGTGAGTTTTTATATAGGGTTCATTCTACATCGTACATGAGCCAATACACAAAACTACGTTTCTCCAAAAGTTTGTCGATTTTGTGGAAACTAGTAGAAGCTCAGTAGTCATTGTCGATGGCAAGAGCACGATTTTCAAATCACATAACAATTCAAGTGTCATATTTCGATCACAGTGAGACATTTGTAACCATAGAGCACCGCAGGACAAATGATAATCGTACAGATCCAACTATCTCATTCGGGAACTGTTCCAACAAGTCAAGAACCAAACCCGTAAGCGAGTGCTTGGTCCAAGACTGATCAGCATCACAAAAAGTCTCAAGATTACATATCTCATCCTGGCTCAAATAATATTTCACCTGCTTCAATACTAAAGTTCAATTTATTCATGCTATTCTTAAGATTATCAATCGTCTCATGAATCATAACTGTACTAGGAGAAGACGAATCCCCTGAGTAGAAAACATCAACCTTATTTTTCGCTTCAATCCAACTACATCCAGGGATCTTCGTAAGCCCTTTCTCCCTCATCAATGCTCTCAAACTTGCAGCTTTTCCCTGTAGTCCAGTATCTATATACAAGTTTAACAGTTGAACATAATTGCTGCCTCGGTTCGGATCCATTTTGTTGAGGTTTCTGGCAGCAAATTCACCGAGCTCAATATTGCAATGAACTCTACAAGAAGACAACAAAGATAGCCAAACGCCTCTGCCAGGAGTTATTGTCATATTTTTTATCAAACTATAAGCATCATATAAGCGTGCAGCACGTCCTAGGAGGTCTACCATATTTACATAGTGCTCCATTTTAATCTCGATTTTGTATTCTTTCATGGATTGAAATATTTTCAGGCCTTCTTCAACAAATCCACAGTGATTGCAAGAGGAAATCAAGGAGAGGAACGTTATTTCATCTGGTTCAATTCCTAAATTTCTCATCTCATGGAAAAACTCGATGGCCTTATGGCATTTGCCGTGTGACCCAAAACCAGCAATAATTGAATTCCACGACACAAGATTTCTTTTCAACATGTTATTGAACATATTTTGTGCGTAGTTCAAGCATCCACACTTGATATACATGTCCATTAACGCATTGTCAACTTGAATATCATCAGGAATCTGGAGTCGAATATAATAACCATGTATGGCCTTTCCTTTAAGCAATCCTGCCATTGATGAAACTGCAGGAAGAACACTGGTAATTGATACAGCATCTGGGAACAAGCCATGCTGCAGAATTTGAGAAAGAAAACTGATGGAGATATCTGGGAGGCCATTCTGGTAATAGCATGATATTAAAGAATTCCAAACCACCAAATTCTTCAGCGAGACATTTGAAAACACCCTTTTAGCCATATCTGGTAGCCCACATTGAGAATAAAAATCAATCAGAGAGCTACCCGCAAAAGGATTCAAGTTTAATCCTTTCTTTATTGATAATCCATGAACACAGAAACCAAGTCTTTCATCACTGAGTCCAGTGCAAGCAATAATTACAGTTGCTATTATGTTAGGATCTGGCTTCACACCATCAGATTCCATTGCTTTATATAAATCTAATACCTCCAGGAATTTCCTATCTTCACATGTCCCTGACATCAAAGATCCCCAAGCTACTAAGTCCTTTTCCTTCATTCCACTGAAAACTTTGTGTGCGTCCTTTGGACACCCAAGTTTCGAGTACATTGTCAACAGAGCACTTTGTACGGTCAGACTCTCCATCATTGGTTTTTTTATCAATTCGCCATGAATCATCCTCCCCAAATAAGATTTTCCAATCATATGGCATGCCACCAAAGTGTTTGATATGGTGAAAGAATTGGTTCCAACCATTCTAAATCGCATCTTCTTGTAGATACGTAAAGCATCATTCGCACGGCCATCATTAACATATGCCGAGATCATGCCATTCCATATTTCCACATCTTTATCCTCTACCATATAAAACACTCTCTCTGCATCTTTAAGGAATCCGCACTTAGAGTAAAAGGTTATGAGAGAAGTGCTAACATAAGGATCGTTCTCAAAACCTGCCTTAACCACATCACAGTGTATCTGACAACCATTTCCTATATCATCACCTTGTGAGCAAGCTGCCAGCACGCTGGAAAATGTTGTTGATCCAAGCTCGAGTCTCTCACTCTTTGCTAGCGAGTACAATTTCAAGCCATTTATCCAAAATCCATTTTCACAAAATCCATTGATCATTGCATTCCAAGCTGCCATATTGCAGTTATTTTCCAACTTCTCAAACACGTACCAAGCTTCCATTGGCATGTTAAAATTCGAGTACATATGGATCATGGCAGTAACTACAAAAGGGTCATCATCAAAAGCGTTTCTTATCACGTAGGCATGAATTTCTGTACCATAAGCAATATCCAAAACACGGTTACACGATCCAAGAAGAATGCACAAAGTGTAACCATCAGGCTTCACATTTAACAACTGCATCCGACGGAAATGAACCAAACCAACCTCGCAGATCCCATTTTTAGAAAGCCCGTCAATGATAGAATTCCAAAGAACCACATCCTGAACTAAAACTTGACATTGAGACGCAATATCAAACAGGTGTACTGCACTACTCAGCCACCCGCATTTCACATACATATCGAGAAGTGAAGTGGTGATGAAAGGATCATATTGAAGACCCATTTTGAGAATTATGGAATGGAGAGATTCACCGTAAAGTACATGTGAAAGAGAAGCACATGCCTTGAGAAGAGATGGGAATGCGAATCTCGAAGTCTTGATAGGAAAATTTGGTTCTTTAGAGAATAAATGAAGGGCTTCAAGATACAGGCCTTGCCGAACCAAGGTTTTGGCTTTTCCTGTAATATGATGTGATGAGACACGGATTGGCCTCAGAATTGAAATGTTTCGAGAAATTATCATGATATTCATATAATTTCCATGCGCGGGTGTTGTCTAGACTTGCATTGTCCCTTGCTCAATCCGTACACAAACTTGTGAACCGTGGATTCAATTAAGAAGGTTCAGTCCAAAACACAGACAGGTTCTAATCGTTTGCACGGATTATCCAAACAATCTAATTCAAAATTTGCTCTGAGTTCCCTTTAAACTTTTTCTCCCTCTTTTCTATACGGGATTTCGTTATATCAGATGTGCATAGAAAATTCTTGTAAAAAGTAGAATAAGAATGCTGTTTAGAACCGATGGGGATTGTTGTAATTGCTTTCTTGAGAAATTTTGGTTGATCCCCTCATGTACGGCTATTTTTTTGTAGAGTTTGTTAAAAAAAGATAAAAGCTTGATTCGAAAAAAAAATATTAATTTGTTTCATCTCCACTTAACTGGCTTCTGGTTTGAGTATTTACCTTTGCTGAATTGAAATGGAGGCCCTCAAATTGGTGATTGGTCTTGACCGGCGGACTGTTGTTTCTCCCGGAAGATTTTATTCAAAATTTTCATTTCGATTGTTGCTGAAAAACCTGTTTGCACAATAAATTTCTGACAAGAATATCTAACCCTAGTTAAAATACCAAAAAACAATGCCCAAATCCCAGTTGGAATAATTAGCAACAATGTCAGTTTTCCTTGGACATCAGGAAGTTGCAAGTTGAATAAATGGAAGCAGCAGCAGCCCCAATAGATAAATCTTTCTCAGAATTATCAGCTCCAGCGAATCTGCATTTCAAACTATCGAGACATAAATAACCTAAACTACAAGAAAATCATGTGCATCCAACTTTACAGAACATTTTAAATTTTCTCGTAAAAATTTACCTGCGGTCATTTCCTAAAGGCTCCATCAGTTGTGAAGAACCGAAGTCAGAACAAACCATTTTCACGAAACTGCATTGCCTTCACTCATTTAACCAACTCTCCTGATAAAAATCATAAGTAATTTTTTTTATAGATATCGCTTGCCGGTTGTTATAAGCAATAGATCGTGGATAATTGATACGATGGTTTCAAGAAATGTGCAAGTTTTAGATGATTTGCACCTGTGACACAAAAATGAAATCAAGAATTGCCGCGGGTATGTGGCCAAGCTGAGTAATCAATTAGTAGGCAAATTTAATCAACTATAAATAACTCTGGATGTGTAAAGATAGTTTTTCAAAATTGAGCATTGGAGGTAAAGATGAGAGTGTGGTGGGAGATACTAGATCGTATGTTCAAAAAGAAAGATTAAGGTAACTATAATTAAACTTCACTTGAAGGTACTAAATATGGTTTAAGTGATTTGAGAATCACGGAAAGTTCAAATAGAGCATGATAGATTTCGTGATAACTGTAACACAACAAAAGCTGAGCAAGCTTGCAGGGTATGAAAACCAAGCCTAAGACGAATAACTCAGTCATGAATTCAAACAAATCTTTCTACCTATAAACACCACAATAAACTCACCAAATGACCTTCTTCTTCAGCAAGAGCTTTATCCTTCACTTCAAAATGTTTGGACCATCTATCACGGTGTCCTTCAGCTGTTTCTACGTTGCAAATGGTAGGTTCATTTGTAGTATATGATTCTTTCTCATCGTTGGCCATAAATTCTCTCGACAATAGGTGAGGTAAAACAGTTGCATTCCGAACTCTTTGCTTACTTCGACTTAGTGCTGCAAGACGCCCTCTGATGTCTTGATTGAGAAGCTCCAACCATTGAGAGGCTACATTAGCAGCTGAAATCATACATACGGTCATGTTAGCTACAGAATTTATTTTTCGTTGGTACCATCTTTACCATGATATAAAGGATTAATATAGAAATTTTTTGCACCTTCTCATATTTTTAATCATTTTTACCAATTATGCACTACCAAAACTGAAAAGGAATCAAGTGCAAAGGAAAAGGACAATGTAATAACAACCTCTGACAGAGAGGGAAGCTTCAATGGAGAGTTTGTTGACTCCTCATTAGACAAAAAGGTAGTTTTCTCTGACTCAATGGATGCTGACGATGATAACTTAAGAACAAGTGTATCATGCTCATTCTTATGGCTAAATTGTGAAGGCAACCTTCCGAAAATTCTTGTTTTTCCCATGTATGAATTCCCACATTCTCTTTTGACCTCAGAACTCACAGAAATAGATTTGGAACGCATATGAAACTCCCGAATTTGCTTATTTCCTGACAAAATTTCTCCTTGTTTGAGAACAGATGGACTCACTTTTGAGCTATTAGCATCTTTCGTACCAGTACCAGGTTTGTTTCTATCATCTTGCTGGCTTCGAAATTGTTGATTTTCAGTTCTAGCAAACTTTTGCCAATGCTTCTATGCTAGAACGAACATGTTTAGAGTTTCTCACATGATTAATGATACCTGGATTCAGCCCATTAAGCAAACCACTAGGAGCAGCAGCCTGTGCAAACCTAACAATCTGTTCTTTTTTCGCAATTTCGAACTTCCTCTTATGCACATCATTTTTGCTCTTCCTCCCACGTTGTTTTGGCACTCGAAATGGAATTTGTGTATCCCCATATGACGCAAGCACATAATCATTTCGTTTGATCTTTTTACGTTGTCTAATTGAATCATTTTCCTCCAGTGGACCTACAGAATTTCCACTCTCAAGGTCTTCTCTTTGTTTCATAAGTTCGTAATTTTTATAGGGATAAAAAGGGTCGTTGTGATTTGAACTTGACATTTCATCAGCATTTAAATCTAAATTGAACCCTTTGGCCTTAGAAAAACCATATTTACACGCCATTTCTTCTTTGTCAGAGGCAGGGCGTTCACAGAATTCTCGGATACATGATGCAGCATCATCATTGGTCATATTTTCAGCAGCACCAACAGTTATATTAAGATCAAGTATCCTTGAATCGCGATTGGCATCCAGATGTGCAGCTTCAGCTACAGAAAAATCGTTTTTCAGCTTCTCTCAAGTGTATCTGGATCTCATTTTTTAAATATTTATCAAGATTCTTCAGGAAAAAGCGGTAAAAACGAAACAGCAGCACCGTAACCATAATTGTCAAAGGCTAGCGACCCAGGTGCAGCGATTCAGAAAGGCGAGCCTAGTCAACGCATGGAGTAGCAATGGAAGTTCACTCCGAAATTTTTTTAATTACTTGTGTAAAACAAATAGACCAAACCCTAGCAACCCAATTCTCCAATACCGGAATCAGAAAAAGCTTTGAATAGATGAACGAGGTGAGAACATCTACATCCAAAACAACAAGAAAAAAAACTGATTTCACGTCTTTTGGACGAAGAAATTGATGTTAATCTAAAAAATAATGAAGTCCAAGAAAAAACAAGTCCGAAATTTTTGGGGAGTATGATGATTGATTGAAGAAGATAACTTGATTTGGATTATTAAAA
Source organism: Primulina huaijiensis (assembly GCF_012295235.1). Lineage (NCBI taxonomy): Eukaryota > Viridiplantae > Streptophyta > Magnoliopsida > Lamiales > Gesneriaceae > Primulina > Primulina huaijiensis. The sequence continues at coordinate 2,785,802 of NC_133317.1, read as the reverse complement.
ACTTTAATCATATTACTAATTACAATAAACTTATTAATTATTATTTGTTTATGTCACGTTTTGACTTAATTATTTTATATTTTAATATATTTATTCTAATATAAATATATTTTTAAAAACATTTAAAAATATGTGCCTTGGTTCGGTAAGAAGCACGTCTTGTCTCGCCTTATGAGTCAGGCTCCATGACTTTTGTGTGCCTTAATGCGTCTCGCGCACGGGACAACTATGCAAACGACAATAGACAGAACATGGGATGCTTTTGTTCTCATTTCAATGCATGGTCAGGAAAGATACCATAACAGGATATAATTCGATTCGTTTTACCTGGTTAATTTACATTCATGGGTTTGGACTCTAAAAATGCTTAGTTTTTTTAACGAGTGTGAGACGGTCTCGCATATCTTCACTCGTGAGACGAGTCATCTCAGCTCGATCATATTTACGATAAAAAATAATACTTTATTATGATTGAACAAAATAGAAAATATGTATCACAAAATTCACAAAATTGAATTTTTATATTTTTTATTACATGGATTGCTAGATTCCCTGTGCACCCCACTAAGGAGGCAAATGAAAGAATAGTAATCTCGCATCTTTATTCGGAAACAAATATTAATAAATATATCGACCACATAATAATGATATAATATGATTCACTTTTGTGGGGGATAGAAAAGCAAGATTTGCATGTGCGTACACCTGACAAAAATATATAGAATATATACAAGGTCGAATATGAGACATTTAGTCAATTTATAATTGAATATTTGATTTTTTTAAAAAAACACATCTAAAATTTATAATAAATTGCGATTTATAATTATTATCATTTCAAAAAATAACTTAATGAATTAAATTACTATTTAATGGGAATGGTGGGGTGATTTTCTACTTTATGTGCATATAAAAAAAGTATTTTTTTTTTTTTTGTATTTGTGATTATTAATGAAATGGTGCATTTCGTGTGTCATATCTTTCACCTAATTTGTTAAACATTTAATAGGTTCATGGTTGAAAGACAAGAAAAGAATGCCCGTAGATTGAGGCCATGAAAGCCTGTCCAAAAACTTGGGTGGATAAAATTTATATATTTTGTTAATCATCATTAGTTAAGGATTAAAAACAGCTAAATTTTAATGAAATCCATTTATGATTTATTAATTTGATAATGATTAATTAGTGTTAAAGAAAATACCACTTAGTTCCTCATCTTCAAGGAATATCATAATAACACGAGATCAAAATTTTGATATATTTGTGGAATTTTTTCAATAATTCAAAAAATATCCTCTAACCATCACCTTCATATTTCATTTTTTTTCTTCATATTTTATCTCATCTAATTTTAAATTCAAAAATTAACAACTTTTTTTCTTTTTCTTTTTTTTTAAAACACACACATAGATTTAAGTATTATGCGTTATGGATCTAAAAACTAAAATTTTACCAAACTAGCGAATTGTGTATAAGGACAGTCTTACCCACAACAGTGATTTGAGTTCTAATATCATGTTAAGATCGTGGACTTGATCTTAACTTCACCTCAAAAGTTGATTCAAGAGGAATGATTGTCTAAATCCGTATGTACAATTCTCAATAACTTAATTCAGCATATGTAAAACATCTAACATATAAAATAAAAAATCTGATACGGCATTCTCCATTGGATTTTATCGTGCAATTTTCTATAATTTTACTCAGTGTGTATGATTTACAGACTAATGCATGTATCTGGAGTTTACCATGTTCAATAAATGTGGTTTCTCGTCATAAAACAAATAAAAAAAATTCCAACATGGTACCCCTAGGGCGGGCATTTGGGTTCAGGTAGCTGATTTGATCCAATCGAGTCGACTAATTTTTAAAAATTTCAGGTTCAGATAACCCGACTATTTTGCATCAGGTCGTGTTTTTGGATGGTATTTTACTCTCGAATAACTTGATCGGGTACCCATTTGTTTTTTTTTTAAAGGGCTTTCAATGTTGGTTTGGACAACGAGCATTTTATATCATACCGAAAATCACAAAAATGAGGCTTTCATGAAAGTATGTATGGCCACTCATGAAATTCGGAAGTGTAGCTATGTTTTGTTGCATTCAATTAGGCATCTGATATAGGGATGACAACTTTCCCCATGGATTTGGGGCCCCACGGGAAAAACATGAAACGGTGATAGAGATCTCGATTTTTTCAGGTTTGGGTTCGAGTTCGGGGATTTTTTTTAAATCCCTGATGTAGTTCGGGATATGTATGAGATTACTATCCACATCCACGAAATCTTCGAACTCGTCCCGAAATTAATATTAATAATAAAATAATAGTATTATCAGTATTAATAATATGATAATAATAATATTATTTTTTAAAATATTAATAATAATATTATTATTAATATTGATATTGATATTAATATTATCTCTAATAATAATAGGATTCCCCGAACCCGAAAAAGCGGAGATTGGGACGGATATGGGGGTGGGGATGAAATTCGAGAATGTCAAACCCGCCCCCACCCCGACCCGACCTATTGTCATCCCTAGTCTGATATCGCTTGCCACGATACCCTTTAAAAACTCGGCCTTGACCGACCCAGATCGAGTACCCAACTTAGTCAAGTGGCCTAAAAATCGAGTTGGGTATGAAAAATGCTACCCGACAAAATCGAACGTCCATCCCTAGGTGCCCCATCCCATGGTTCCTATTCGCATAAACACGAACAAACTTTTACATTGTGTTTGGAATCATGGAATTCAAGAGAATTTGGTGAGATTTGGAATTGAAAATACTATTTTAATGTTTAGAAATATGAAATTTCAAAATAGGATTGATATTTAGTGGAATTTATTGTGATTTGATATAACTAGTTGAAATATTTGCATAATAAATAAGATTTTATGGGATTTCATGAAAGTATGATCATAAAAAAATAAAACTATTTTTACTACTAAATTTTTATAACTTGCTTATAAATTTTAAATGTTCTTCTCAAATTTTAGAAAGTATCTTTATCCAAAAATATATATTATTAATTCACAAACATTTATATCATATATAATTTTAAGAAAATTATATCAAAATTAATTTTAAATATTTTATATAAAAAATTAGAAATAAGACATTTTTTTAAAAAAAATTTGTTGCTTTAATAGTAAAAATTTAATTTATCAAAATTTGATAAATTTATTTGTGATGATAAACTTTATAATTTTTGTATCTATTAAAAAAATTGTTCAATTAAAAATATTTTTTATATGTTCGAAAATAAATTTTTTCTTTCTACAAAATAAAAATATTTATATAAATATTGTTAACAAAATCTCATTTTTTCCTTGTTCAAACATACTTTTATTAGATATATCTATTACTATCTATTAATATCTCTAATAGAGACAAAAAAAAGTTGGTCTTTTTTTGATTTCTCAATTTTGCCCTTATTTTATATCAAATTTACATTTTTGTTTTTATTTTTTTAAAATTTCAAAAAAACTTTTTTTAAAATTTTTTAAATTACAACTATTTAAATAACATTTTAGTCCTTCGATAATTTATCAAATATCACTTTATTTCGATAATTATAAAAAAAACTTACACACGTGCCGTGTGCCAAATATCTAGTATATATATATATATCAGAGGCTGGGATCCCATCCGTGTATATATATATATCATCTGTCAGAGGCTGGGATCCCATGCATGCCCCACACGCTCAAATGATTATACCCCAATCGACTCCGCCCTTCAAAACTCCTCGCTCCTCCTCCCCCACGTCTCCATTTTCAACCCCGCATTTTTCAATATACATCTATTCTTGTCAACTTTATACCAAGAACTAAAGGAAACCCATGGATGTCCACTCCTCCAACTGCAGGAGTATATAAATCAACATAACGAAATGCAAGATCCAAACTTTAAGTTGAACCAAACGCCGTCGCAATCTTCCGCAATGAGGCTGGTTCACCACCGCAGGGCTCATTCGGAGGTGAAGTTCCGGATGCCGGAGCACATGGATCTAGTATCCGACCAATTCGATGCTCCGGAGGGGAGTTTTGATGAAATGGGATCTGTGGATTATCTGTTCTCTACTTATATGGACATAGAGAAGTTCGGCGGAGGAGCAGGTGCGGGATGCGGATCTGCGGTTGTAGACTCGATTGCTATATTCAATGCTGGTGAGACGGCTGCGGAAGGCGGAGATGACGGTGACGGAAGGAGGAGTATCAGTGGAGTAGCTAGGCCGAGGCATAGGTATAGTAATTCTGTGGATAGTTCGAGTCTAATGCTGGATGAGAATAACATTGAAGCAAAGACAGCCATGTCTCCTGATAAGCTTGCTGAGTTGTGGACTCTAGACCCCAAACGTGCCAAAAGGTTGTTTCTTTTTTACTCCTTTTTCTGGGATTTTTTTTTTTGGTGTGTGTTTCTTGATTTCAAATCTTTATATCGGAGCGAATCGGGTTTAGTACATAATTGGAAATAATATGAGTAATAGATTTTTGTGAAAAAGAGAGATCCAATGGTTTTCTTGTTTGTGGATTGGAGTGAAACTGGTCGGTTGTTTTCGATAATATAGAATTTCGAAGGGAAAAAAAGAGCTGGGATAACTTTAGATGAAATCATATACATAGATATACGTATAATAATAATAATACATAAAAAATATGTGAAACTTAGAACTAAGGAGACGGCTACCAGTGGCTCCACCTCCCTGGATACCCGATCTTGAACTTGTTATAGCAACCAGGTTTACTAATTTGCGATATCTTTTTCCAAATTAAAGAGTCCATCCTTTTAGTCTGTGGATTATTTAAGTTTCGATTTTATGGTGGTTAATGAAGGATATATGCTAATTATCAGTGATAGGTTTTATTGGACCAACGTGATCCTAGATTGTCCCATAGATAAATAATGATGATGTCAAATGACATTTCTAGCTTATTTTAAGAGAGTTTTTTTTTTAATTAAAGGATCTTGATAAAAATGTCTGATTCGGGGGATAAGTGGATAACTGATATCTGCTATCCTATAGTTTGAGATTTCCACTTGTTTTTCTTTCAAGTAATTTTCTGGACCGAATAATTCGCTGGATCATTGATTTCCATAGCTAGTAAACTACCTTGTTTGGCAAGTATTTATCTTGATTAATTTTATGCAGAACATACTAGACGGCACTTGGAACTTATAGACATTCCTCTTGAATTTAGTACAAATTGATGAATATAACCGACATTCATTTTTCTTGTATTGGCCTTATCATGGAGCAGGATTATGGCAAACCGTCAATCTGCTGCTCGATCCAAAGAGAGAAAGGCACGATATATGTCTGAGCTGGAAAGAAAGGTTCAGAACCTTCAAACAGAAGCGACAACTCTCTCTGCACAACTCACACTGTTTCAGGTAGTGCTTCTCTTAGAACTATTTGTACCGTTTTTTGTTTTATTTATGCTAACAGATTTGAGGGGACTAATGAGACATTTTGTGTCCTACGGAACATGTAAAATGTTTGTATGGCATGAAACTGGTGCACATGATTGAAATTTATGATCTGATGATATGCTTGTTCTTTGGGTTTCTAGAATCCGTTTTGAAGTCTTTCTGGTTGTCTCGACTAACTCAGGATGATCGATTAACTCAGGATTATCAAAATTTTCTTGGGATTTATGCAAAATTCCAAGTGCATAAATCTTTTTCTGTAGAATTAGTTCCCTTGCTGAGAATTCTCTGTACTGAAACTGTAGTATATCTTCGCATAAATCTTTTTCTGTAGAATTAATTCCCTTTTATCTGAGACGTTCTCTGTACTGAAAATTGTTGTATAATCTTCTCTGTAAATTTTACCGGAATGTAAGCTGCTACCAGGGTGCATTTTTCCTTTGGATATTATTTGATGGCTTCAAGAGGGAATGTTTGTTCTTGCAGAGAGACACAACAGGGTTGAGTAATGAAAACACGGAGCTCAAACTTCAGTTACAACACATGGAACAGCAAGCACGGTTACGCGATGGTAAGCAGCAGCATGCATTCATGAATGGTGAAGTACTTTAACTTGATAAACCGTCGGAGTAAATATATATATTAAGATCCGAGTTGCCTATGTAGGAAATTATAAAATGGTCAATTAATTCGGTAGGCTCTCCCACATAACATGTCAGTGTGTTTTGCAGCACTCAACGAAGCACTAAAGCAAGAAGTAGACAGGCTCAGAACCGCCACCGGAGAAATATCTTCCGCCCCTTCAGATGCAATTTTCAACACTGCAATGCAGCATGTCTCGTACAACCCCGCCGCCTTCTTTTCCCATAACAACTCGAGAAACGTACAACTCCCGCCATTTCATCCCATTCATACGGCCATGTCGAGTCATCAGCATCCTGTGACAACGTCTGCACTCGGTTTCTCCGACAGATTGCACCAGGATCCTTTAGGTCGCTTCCAGGGTCTTGATATCAGTAGCAGAGGCTCCAATCTTGTCAAATCTGAAGGCACTTCTCTTTCTGCCAGTGAAAGCAGCAACACATTGTGATTCAGGGTTTTTTTACCCCATTCAAGTAGAGTATCTGTGTTAAGCCTATTTGTTTACTTGTTCATAGAACTGACGGTATTCAACGTCCTGATGAGTCATTGTAATCAACATTATTTCATTTGTTAACATTTTGTAAACTAGATTCATTGCCCATTTTCAAATAGAACTTATTACTATGCCCATATATATTTTTATTGAAGCACGTAGTCTCTTTAGAAAATTATTGAGATAGCCCTTTAAAAATGTATAATTAATTAAACAAATTGAACGAATTTATGTTTAAATATTCTATAAATAAATTAAAGTAGGAAAAAATTTCATTGTCTCAACATAAAAATAATCATATATCGTATTTTTTTAATGTAATTTCACAAAATAATATATTTTTACTTCGACTAATATAATCTTACGCCAATCCACTTTCATCTTTTGTTGAAATTTTTTGTTTTATTTTTTTTCTTTCAATTTCTTAATTATAATCCTTTTTAGTTAAAATAATTATATTTTTAGTTCTTACAAAATATATGAAACTTTATTTTTCAAAAATACTATGGGAAAAACCATTATGAGTTGTATCTGAAGAACTACAAAAAGACATTTTTTTGTAAGCAATAAAGCTCAAGCTTATGTAATTTTTTTTTTTTTTTATCTTTTAGCAGTTGAATAAGAAAATATGGATTCTGCGCCAATCCATGATTTTAGATTTTATTTCAGAATTTACTAATCTACCAAGTAGGAAAAAATTCATAAGTATCAGATTGTGATCAATCTAAACCAACCTATTATGTATATGATTCAACATACCAACTATTAAACAATCGATGTATCATACTCTATCGACCAGGTCATCAAAATTGCTGCTAATCTTTCCGAAGTGATTGAAACATAACAGCTAGTAGGGAAAAAAATATTTCCTGAGCGTATGGTCATTAACGTTGGAACAATAAAACAGATGCACCTTACTAAGCAAGAAAATAAAAGGGTGGCTCTTCTTTGTTTGCTAGGCTTTTGCACCTTAGTGTAAATGTTGAGCTTCGCTCCGAAGTTTCATTTATTTATTCAAAAAACTATAATTCATTCAAATGCGTCTATCTCATCATCCACTTCAACCTATTTGAGATGGGTTCTCTTGGGTGAAAAACTTTATTAATGAAATAAATAGAAAATAAATACAGGAAAATGAACAAGAAAGATTTAGAATGGTCCGCTTTGTAAAATAGTTTACTCATGTCTCTCTATTTAATGTCAGTCTTGACGGAAATATTAGACGAAACAATTTTTGATTATCTCTTGGTTCCCCCATTAAAGAGAGATCATTTTTTTTCCCTTTCTATCTTTCTATGAAGATCAAGTATTTGACAAAATATCTTATTAACTTAGTAGATTGCTTGTGTTGATGAAGTAAGGTTCGAGAGCCCTCTTGATTAATAGTGTAGATCCCTTTTAGTTGATCAACCATATGTTGAGAACCGTCATAGACTGTAAGAGGATAATCTTCATTTCCAAAGCTAGAGAAGTAAACGAACCAAGCCGAGATGAACAAAAGCAAGATCGAGCTCGACTCGTTTAAAATATATAAAGGTTTGAACTCGATTCGAGCTTTTTATCATGAAATTCAATCTCTGCTCGTTTTGAAAGTACTAAACTCGTAAATAACTTGAGTTCGATTCCTGAACCCACCTTGAAAATAATATTAATAATATAATTTTTTCAAATATAAGTAATATTATTATTATTACTATTGATATTAATATTATCACTAATAATAATTAATAATAATAAATTTTGTTTCGTCGAATTCCCGAACCCCCATCCTACCCCATAATCATTTTTGAAACGAGGATGAGAGCGATGATGTGAATTTGATCCCTGCTTGGGACATGAATATGGATGACAAACCCGTTTTGGCCCCTTCCATTGCCATCAGTAAGTGGGACTAAAACTTTTTGTTGGAAAAATTAAGTTTTTGGTCCTTTAATTTGTACTTTTTATATTTTAGTTATGTTAACATATAATTTGCATTTTTAGTATGGCATGTTTTTTCTTTTTTTAGTCATTTTACGGTGAATTTTTATTTTTGGTCCTGTAAATTTTTTTTTGTCCATTCTTATATGTTTTTTTTTTATTTTTATCATTTTTTTACTGAAAGACGTAATAAACTTGAATAAAAAAAGATAAAAAAAATACAAGTTACAAAACTAAAAATATACATTTATCGTTACAATGAACACAAGTGAAATAATTCCAAATTACATGACAAAATATATATTGTCACAATTTTTTTTGTTTTTTTATACTTTGTTAATTTGTACTTTAAAAAAATTGTAAACTACAAATTTTTTAAATATTACACGATAATGAATTTACGTATTCGATAAGTCGAACAGAAGATTCCACATGAGGTAATCAGATAACTCACAATTTGTAGTATTAGTACGCTGTCCGCATGTTGAAGTACAAGTCCAAGCGGTCGGATTAGCAGTCCAAATCCCGACACAGCCCTCCTTGAACTCTCCATCCGAACAAATTCCAGTCAACGAAATCTGCTACATCCCGTTTCTTCTCTGAGCGATGGCTGCTGCTGAATCCCAAGGGTTTCGTGGACTGCTCAAGCTATCGCTTCCCGATCTTCCCTACGATTACGAAGCGCTGGAACCCGCCATCAGCGGTGAGATCATGCGGCTCCACCACCAGAAGCACCACCTGGCTTATGTCACCAATTACAACAAGGCTCTGGACCAGCTAGACGACGCCGTTTCCACCGGAGATGCCGCCACCGTCGTCAAGTTGCAGAGCGCTATCAAGTTCAATGGCGGAGGTTTTCATGTTATTATATATACACCTGATTTCATTCACAACTATAAAGGGGAAAACCTATATATATAAATTGATTTTTATTTTTATTATATAACTCTGATTTCACAATTTCTAAATTAAGTTTATGGATCAAATTCCAAGTGAGGTGTGGTGATGCTTGTGATCGAATACTTGAATCCCTTGTTGGGAAAAAGGGATCCCTTTATTCCCGTTTAAATAAGTTGATTTTGAAAACAAATATTGTTTGTTTGTTTGTTTGTTCAGTTTTCTTGCGCATTCACGATAACCACGGTATGTAAAATATGCGTTTCTAGTATACGATATTAATTTAAAAATATTGAATTTAGTAAGAAAATAAACTTTTTTTTCCTTATTTTTTTTACAAATTAATCTTGAATATTAATCCATGTAACTAAATTAAATGATTAGAAATGCTTGCATCAACCAGTTGGAATAGCTAGTTCTTCAATCAGGTAACAAATTGATTTCTTAAACTTAGTTATTTTAATATCAAATTACTTTCTATATAAAAAAAAATCAAATTACTCAAAAGAGTATTTTATTTATTTTCAATTTTCAAGTTTGTTGTTTCCATGTCTCGAGCATCCAAAATGGTCATATGTTTACGTGCACTTTCCAACTTGCAAGCTTGTGTTTTCAATTCGTAGGTCATGTAAATCACTCAATTTTCTGGAAGAATCTTGCACCCGTTAAGGTAAGTTAAATATAAACAGTTGTTTTACCACAAAAAATTGAAATGTGGAGCTTTCTTTAAATATTAGATTGATGATAAATTGCATTCTCTCCTTGCAGGAAGGTGGTGGTGAGCCTCCAAAGGGTCCTTTAAGCGCCGCCATCGACAACGAATTCGGGTCCTTGGAAGCTCTAATTCAGAAGATGAATGCAGAAGGAGCTGCAGTACAAGGCTCCGGATGGGTGGTAAGCAGCTCGATCCATCATGAACCTAGATGTTAACGGAAGATTAATCTCCAGTGAATTTGTATGTTCAATTTCATCTTATATATTTTCAGTGGCTCGGCGTGGACAAAGAATTGAAGCGGCTTGTGGTTGACACCACTATGAATCAGGTATATAATATAGATCTTCGAAAAAATGTGAGAGTACTCCATGCATGTATGGATTGATCCAACTTCGGCAGGATCCCCTGGTTACTAAAGGGTCGAATTTGGTTCCTCTGCTCGGGATCGATGTCTGGGAGCACGCATACTATTTGCAGGTAGATCATATATTATCAGTTTCAGCTGCCCTCCTCCTCCTATTTAATAATATCTGGGAGAATGTTCGAGTTTTTTGTTGGTTGGCATTGTACAGTACAAAAACGCGAGACCGGATTACCTAAAGAACATATGGAATGTGATGAACTGGAGATATGCTAGCCAAGTTTATGACAAAGAGTGCCCTTGATCATCCACCTGATCGAATAATATTATAAATCTGTTTGTTTAATTTGTGTTGGTGGTCCGGGACAATGCCGTTGTTTTTAAACTTGAATTAACGTTTTCGTGTTTGTGTAAGATATAAGTTCATGAGTTGCGAATAAAGAGGGGAGCACAAATAATGCACAATCTTGTAATATTATGCATCCAACATGCCCGCCACCCGTCAGCCCGTTTTGACGTGTCTATGCACAATCTTGTAATATTATGCATCCAACATTAGAGTAATGGTGAATATTATGTGGTTTCGGATTAAATGTTGTATTTGGATCGAATACGAAATCAGAGGCGGAGGCAGAAATTGATTATGGTGGCTAAATTTTTTAAAATGTCAGAAAAGCGTGATGTATCAGTAAGTTCCAACAAAATCAGCACTAACAATCCAAACATACCGATCCGTACATAAAAAAAAATGGACTTAAACGACGTTTAGAATTGGGTTATATTGATTAAAACACCTGATGAAGATTGCAATGCCAAGAAAATTGATAACATGTGACAAGTATCAATAAAGTAGAGGTGATAATTTAAAACTTGGAAACATCCTCGAAAAGAAAAGGAAAAAATACTTGGGAACGATTTTTCCCAAGCGACCCGAACTAGTTTGGGGCTGAAGCTTGAATTGATGATATGAAACTTTAACTAGTGATGTTGCTCGCCTTGCCAAGCCCAAACAATCTCTTTAAGAGCTGGTTTTATAGTCATTTTCAGCATTTTTCTATACTCCATCGTATCACCATTACACTTCACCTCGACGTAATGGAAGGATGAAGTGATTTCAAATATTTCCGCATCGATCGTTAAAGTACCATTTCTACCTTCCTTAGACATCTCTAATCTCATCGACCCTTCATCCTTCTTCTTCACTTTCAACTTTAGATGACAGGCAATATCCTCTAGTTTTGACATGATATCACACGCTGGTTTTGCTGATGTAAATAGAACTTCGTCCTTTTTGTCATCGTCCACAAACAAACCAGACAAGTCAAATCCTGTGGAGAGAGAGATGATGTCAAATGCATTTAATCTAAAAGGTCTTGCAAACTCCATTTTCTTTTCGGGACGAGTATCACAGCAAGAAGGTCCAAGAACTGCATCAGTTTCAACAGGAGGCTTTTCAATGTCCCCGACTTCAGTCCTTGCATAGTTGGAATTAAAACCTTTTCGAAACCACGTGTTTTCCATGATTCTACCTATGGAAATCCTAGTGTGGGGATTTGGATCAAGGATCCTTGAAAGTAGCCTGCGAACTTCAGGAGGGAACCAGTGTGGACATTTATACTCGGCCATTGATATCTTCCTATACATCTCTATGACATTCGAGTCGTGGAATGGAAGATAACCAGCAAGCATAACGAATAAAATCACCCCACATGACCAAATATCAGCTTTTGCTCCATCATAACCTTTTCTGCTGATCACTTCAGGAGCAACATATGCTGGGGTTCCACAAGTTGTGTGGAGCAAACCATCCCGTCTCTTGGATTTTGAAAGTGCATTCAACCCAAAATCCGATACTTTAAGATTCCCATTTTCGTCCAATAAAAGATTTTCAGGTTTCAGATCACGATGATAAACACCCCTTGTGTGACAGAAGTAGACAGCACATATCAGTTGCTGAAAGTATTTCCTTGCAATGTCCTCCTTGAGTTTCCCCTGGGAAACCTTGTGAAAAAGCTCCCCGCCTTTAGCGTATTCCATCACGAAGAAAATCTTTGTTTTTGTAGCCATTACTTCGTAAAACTGAATTATATTTTCATGTTTGATCAATCCCATAACAGATATCTCTCTCTTGGTCTGATTCACAAGTCCAATTTTCAACACCTTTTCTTTATCAATAACCTTAATCGCCACACTCTGTCCTGTTTTAAGGTTCCTACCATAGTAAACTTTGGCAAAACTACCTTGTCCTAACAACCTTCCGACATCATATTTCTTCATCAATATGTTTCCCTTATTCTCCATGTCAAAGCACAGATCCTATTACTCTAATCCCAAGTTCTTCTCCTGCAAGATATGGTGCTCACAAGGCAGGAGCTTTCGTCGTTATGAACTCAACCGTCTTCCACAACGTCGTGCCTCAGCACAACGTGAAGTGAGTAGGTTGCAGCTTCGCTGTGCATTTGGCTGAAAGAATTGATTGTGAAGTCGTAGTCACACCCGCCATCATTATAAAAATCGAAGAAGATTGACCTTGATTTAGGCACAATCTTGCAGGCACAGGAGACTGAAGGTTTAGCTTCGAAACACATCTTTCCGCATTCCCGAAAACTTTCGATATCACCAATATGTGATGAAGATTCTGCAGGTAATACCAAATCAATAGTTGCTCAAGCATAGACAATTGAAATTGTGAATGAGAAAATAATAGTCATGACTTTCTCAGTTCTTGTTTTCACTATATTATTATCAGACCATATACAAATTTAATAAACTCAGGTTCAACAGAATGATTTCAATTAAGCTAAAAATTAAGATTCTTTTTCATATCGTTCAACATTTTTTGAATCTTGGAACAATATTCAATATGTGAAAACAATATTAGGTCCAAAAGAAGATCCCACAAAGTTAAACACATAAATGACGACACCTTTAAACTTGTATCGAAAGTTTATTAACTTGATCTACCAATATATTTAATTAATTGAAATTAAAGATCTTGCTTCATATTGATCCAATCCTCACAACTTTCGTTGCTTTGTTTACAAAATCTAAAATTTGACCAAAGGAAATACCTTTACAAACCATAGCTTACCTTAGAGTTCTATCGAATCAAAAGTATCAACACCAAATAAAACCAAGCCCAATTGAAGTTCGGCAAAGAAAATCTTTAAGGCTTCGGATATAATTTTTCTACCACGATAAATGTTGACCCTTCAATATAAAACCAAGAAAAAAAAAGGATGGGAGTAATGCAAGTCCAAAGTCCATCCAAAATTTCATGCTCGTACAAAATCTTGTGATTCAAAAACTCTAAAAATTCAAGAACTGCGCATTACCGCAAAAAAGAAAAAGAGAGAGAGAGAGAGAGATAAATCATTGAATTGAAGGTGATAAATCAGATCCCACAACCAGCATTTTCCTACTAAATTGAACAAGAAACATCAAGATAGAAATGGGTTCGTGCAAAAATCATACCTTGACGAAGAGAAGAGCTTCGGTTTTGATCAGAAACCAAAGCCTCTGGGGTAGAAGAAGAACAAATAGAGGTGTTGAGAAGCACGATTTGCGCGTATATGCTTAAAAAATGCCAAGAATCTCCAATTTTAGAATGGGCTATTTTTGGTATGAATTTCTTAGCCGTTCGTTGTGTTTCGGCTAATAATCAGCGGCGTTTGAGTTATCAATTAAATCATCGTTCAACCTCCACTGCCGGAGTTAAATGACACTATCGGAATATTATTAAAAAATTCCAATATCATCTTCGATGGTCAGTCCCATGACATCACATTTGCACAGCCTCACATGGATTCCAGAGGATTTGTCCACAGACAATTTGGATTTACGTTCCCCTTCCATCACATCATGTGGGGCGGAGAATCTACTACATCAATCACAGGTAACATTTCTTGGGTCAATAAAAGCTCAACACTTGTATGGACACAGATCGAGAGACACTCACTCAATTAAATGATTTAGTTGATTTATTATTCTGTAAAAATTCAAACGCAACATTGCTTGCTTTCTTGGGTCGAATCGGGAAATTTGGAGAGAAGGGAGTGCATTCTGAAATATTTTAAAAAAAAGATCCATAACTCAATTTACTTAAATGTTCTTGTGTTTTAAGTATAAATACATCATTAAATTTGATTACATATATACATTTATTTTAAGAAGAAAATTTCGACGTCGACTCAAACATGAATCGACCATTGTTTGGTCGACCAGATTTAGTCAAAGACCAAAGCAATTTGGCCGACCAACAATTGTATGGTCGACCAAACAATTGTTGGTCGACCAAAGCAATTTGGTCGACCAAATTGCTTTGGTCTACCATGAATTGTGCTTTGGTCGACCAAATTGTCAACCAAACAATGGTCGACCATTTGAGGGTCGACCATTGTTGATTGTTGGGTTACTCAATATCTCGATTTGGAGAAAAAGATTAGTAAATTTTAATTGAGGTAAGATGTGTGTCGACTCAGAAGAAAAAAAAAGAGAGAATTAATTAAGTTAAAAAATTTAATCGTGGTTAATGTAATAATCAAAAGTCAACTCCTTTTTTCTTAAAAAAAAAAGTCAGAGTCCTTATTTTTTAAATACTTTCTATGTCACTCCTACTTTTTTAACTGACCCGAATCGTTCTCTTAAAGATATTACTTAATAAAATTTTCCAAACAATCGATATATTTTAAATAATTAATTAATCAACTGATTATTCAACAAATAAAATATTCATTTCGAAATCAGAGGAGTGTGTTTTATCTCACGCAAAGATGTTCGCTTTCGTTGTAAAACGATTACAAAATATTCAATTACCAACCACATTGTATTCAAATAACTTCTTAAGAGAATAAGAGCATAGAAAACGCCAAAAGTTGAGACTGTGTCCCTTCACTTGCTCCAAAAATCATNTACACAAATAACCTGTCATTCACATACTGTAAAGCTGGAAGCAACCAAAATATGGAGTCGATTCTAATTTTTAAAGCGGCCTTTTTTTTTTATAACAGAGAGACCACTAATTAATATTTAATAAAGGTCACATGGCTTTTGGGATTGAGCTAATTGAGTACGCGAAGTTTGAGATCAAGATCTCACCACCACTTCGTATTTAATAAAGGTCTCATGGTTTTCGGAACTGATGAAAGTTTGAGATCAAGATCTTACCACTACTTCAATATTTAGTAAAGGTCTCATGGCTTCCGAAACTGAGCTGGTTGAGTACACGGAATTTGAGATCAAGATCTTAAGTTCGAATCTCATAAAAAACTTTTTTTTACTTGAGTATGGGCATGATCTTTTACATATTTCTCTGATGTAAATGATTTATAAGTTACTATACACATACAGTGATCAATTTTTTTTATTAACCGTCCGAACCATCCGAACCGAATTACACCGTGCTGATTTTCATAATATTTTATAAAAATCGCGATTAAAAATATTAATCATAAACCGCACCGCATACGCGGTTTGGTTATTTTTTTTGCCAAGAACCGCACCAAACCTCACCGCCTAAACCGCTTGCCATAATATTGGGCCGAAAATTATAATAATTTGTAAACATATTTAAATAAAGAAGTCATTATTCATTATCCTAACTCTCTTCAAAATTATTATTCTTACAAATAAAACTTATCTTTTTCTTAATTATTTTTCATATTAGTCTTTTATTAAAGTATTTATTTCTTTTGTTATAATATTTTGTTTGAAGTTTGAAAGTTAGAAAAAAAAAAGATAAAATAATATAAATATCATTTTTGTTGTGAATGTGTTGTGTTGTTATTAACTTAGTTTTGAATCTTAATTATTATTTTATCTATTTTTATCTTTATATACTTTGAATTATATTTTATATTTGAAGACAATATATTGTTGTTGTTTTCAAATAAATTAGAATATATGTTCTCATATTTTTCATTAAAAAAAATCGTAAATTGAGTGCAACAGTTTGAAACCGCTCAAAACCGCAAGGCTAATTTTTCATGTAAAACCGCGATTATTTTTTCAAAATACTAACCGACCGCATATGGCAATTCGGTTTGAATGTTTTTTTAAAAAAAACCGTAAAACCGCACCGTGATCACCCCTACATATATATACATAGTTTACTCAATACATAGTCGAAAGAGTAGTGATTACATATTTATAGAAAATATAAGAGGTGCTATTGTACCGAATTAAAATAATTGATTAATCGATTTTCTACTAAATTTCTTAAATAATTGGTACAAATTTAAACACACTCGTCATCTCTTCTTCTAGTGTCTGTGCAATTTACATTGACATAATTAAACAATTGCACCAAAAAGTTCTGGATTATCAGTAAAACAATTATATTAGTAAAAATCAGAAAATTCGATGTACCTTTCATTATCCAAGGGCAAGGCCCAGTTAGTCCAATTCACAGAATGAGACACGATGTCTATTGGCTTGCACCAAATTTGGGCCTATATTCAGTAGTTGGGCCCATTTAGTTCATTAAAAAAAATCAAAATTTTAAAGTGAACTCGCTTTTTCAAGATTTGGTGATAAATCCACAAGTTCGTAATTTGTGTATAATTATTTGGTTGGACTTCTAATTCATTATTTGTTGAGTCCTATATATTTTTATTTTGAATTTTTCAAAATATAGGTGGAATATTTCTATAAATGTGTGTGTGTCTATATATA